>NC_091295.1:25988761-26096892 GCF_038502225.1 Cherax quadricarinatus | reverse complement strand
TCTCTGTATCCTAGCCTCTGCTGCTGTGACTTGCATCTCCCACATCTTGATTTCTGCATCTAACCTCTCTTCCATTCTCATGCTAAGTTCTTCTAGCTTCTTTCCCCATTCAATTTCCTTTTTCATGAGCTCTGCTGCCCAATCTTCTTTTGCAGATTCATCCTCCAGTCCCGTGGTTTTCCTTCCTGCCCTCTGGCAACCCATTTTTTGTTTGTTTTATTTGCCACAGAATGAAAAACTTACGTAATTCTCTGTGTGTTCGTTTTGTGGTATGTTTGTCCGAGTGTGGGGGGAGGGAGGTAGAGGAGGAAGCTGTAGACAGTGGCTAAATGTGAGAGGGGTGGGGAGGGGGAATGAGGGGGGAATATGGGGAGTGAGGAGGGAGAAGCAAAGGGGGAGAATGGGAGAATGAGAGGGGGGAAAGAGGGAGAGGTGGGGGAGGAGGGTGAGAGAGAGAGGGGGGGATCTGGGGAAGGAGTGGGGGATTGGCACAGGAGGGTGAAGTGGGGGAGAGTGTGTGTTGAGTCTGTGTGAGAATGTGTGGTTGTAAACGTGTATGTGTGTTTGTGTGTGTGTGTGTGTGTGTGTGTGTGTGTGTGTGTGTGTGTGTGTGTGTGTGCGTGTGTGTGTGTGCATGTGTGTGTGTGTGTACTCACCTAAATGTGGTTGCAGGGGTTGAGACTCAGCTCCTGGCCCCACCTCTTCACTGACCGCTACTAGGTCCTCCCTCTCCCTGCTCCATGAGCTTTATCATACCTCGTCTTAAAACTACATATAGTTCCTGCCTCCACTACATCGCTTGCCAGACTATTCCACTTCCTAACCACTCTATGACTGAAGAAACTCCTTGTTTCTATGTCCCATCTCTGGAACATCCTGTCTCTGTCCACCTTGTCTATTCCACGCAGTATTTTGTATGTCATTATCATGTCTCCCTTGACCCTCCTGTCCTCCAGTGTCGTCAGACCGATTTCCCTTAACCTTTCTTCATAGGACATTCCCCTTAGCTCTGGAACTAGCCTTGTTGCAAACCTTTGCACTTTCTCTAATTTCTTGACGTGTTTGACCAGGTGTGGGTTCCAAACTGGTGCTGCGTACTCCAGTGTGGGTGTGACATACACAGTGTATAAAGTCTTGAACGATTCCGTACAGAGGTACTGGAATGCTATTCTCAGGTTTGCCAAGCGCCCATATGCCGCAGCAGTTATCTGGTTAATGTGTGCTTCTGGCGATGTACTTGGTATTATACTCACTCCTAGGTCTTTCTCCTTGAGAGATTTGCAGCCTTCGGCCTCTTAGCCTATACTCTGTCTGCGGTTTTCTTTGCCCTCCTCTAATCTTCATGACTTTGCATTTGGTGGGGTTAAATTCTAGGAGCCAGTTTCTGGACTATGCATCCAGCCTGTCCAGGTCTCTTTGTAGACCTGTCTGGTCCGCGTCTGATTTAATTCTCCTCATTAACTTCACATCGTCTGCAAACAGGGACACTTCTGAGTCTATCCCTTCCATCATGTTGTTCACATATACCAAGAATAGCACTGGTCCCAGGACTGACCCCTGTGGGACCCCGCTCGTCACCGGCCCCCACTGTGGTACCTCATCACGGACCATGACTCGCTGTTGCCTCCCTGTTAGGTATTCTCTGATCCATTGCAGTGCCCTTCCTGTTATACGTGCCTGTTCCTCTAGCTTCTGTACTAATCTCTTGTGAGGAACTGTGTCGAAGGCCTTCTTGCAGTCCAAGAAAATGCAATCAACCCACCCCTCCCTTTCATTTCTTACTTCAGTTACCTTGTCATAAAACTCTGGTAGGTTTGTGACACAGGATTTGCCTTCCATGAATCCGTGCTGGCTGTTGTTTATAATCTTGTTCCGCTCCAGGTGCTCCACCACTCTCCTCCTCATAATCTTTTCCAAGACTTTGCATACTATACACGTCAGTGACACTGGTCTATAATTTAGTGCTTCATTTCTGTCTTCTTAAAGATGGAGACTACATTTGCCTTCCATACTTCAGGTAGTTGCCCAGTTTCAAGGGAAGTGTTGAAGATTTTGGTTAGTGGCACACGTAGTGTCTCTGCTCCCTCTCTAAGGACCCATGGAGAGATGTCCGGTCCCACCGCCTTTGAGGTATCAGGGTCACTTAGGACCTTCTCCACCTCCTCCTCAGTTGTGTGTAATTCATCCAACACTTGTTGGTATAACCCTTGTTGATGTACCCCACTGTTTTGTCTTCCCAGTGTCCCTTCAGCATCCACTGTAAATACTTCCTGAAATCTCATGTTGAGCTCCTCACATACTTCCTAGTCATTTCTTGTGAGCTCCCCACCTTCTTTCCTCAGCCTGATTACCTGGTCCTTGACTGTTGTCTTCCTCCTGATATGGCTGTCGAGTAGTTTTGGGTCAGACTTGACTTTCGATGCTATGTCATTTTCATACTGCCACTGCGCCTCCCTCCTTATCTGTGCATACTCGCTTCTGGCTCGTCGACTAATCTCTTTATTTTCCTGAGTCCTTTGCCTTCTGTACTTTTTCCATTCTCTAGAGCATTTAGTTTTTGCCTCCCTACACCTTCGGGTAAACCAAGGGCTTGTTCTGTCCTTCCCATTATTTCCGTTACCCTTGGGAACAAACCTTTCCTCTGCCTCCTTGCATTTTGTTGTTACAAAGTCCATCATTTCGTTTACTGATTTTCCTACCAACTCCTGTTCCCACTGAACCTCCTGCAGGAAGATCCTCATTCCTGTTTAGTCCCCCCTTTTATAGTTTAGCTTTTCCCTTTTTACTCCTGTTACCCTCTCCACTTTTAGCTCCACGATGTATTCAAAGCTCATAACCACGTGGTCGGTAGCTCCAAGGGGCCTTTCATATGTGATGTGCTCAATGCCTGAGCTACTCAGGGTGAACACAAGGTCCAGTCTTGCTGGTTCATCCTCCCCCTCTCTCTCTCTCTGGTAGTGTCCCTAACATATTAGTGCATGAGATTTGCCAGCACCACATCCATCATCTTGTTTCGGGACCCCCATGTGGCTCCAGGCTTTCCCAATCAATCTGCCTGTGATTGAAGTTACTGGTCACCCATGACCAGTAACTTCGCTCTACTCGAGTGAGCCCTTCTTGCCACCTCAGCTAGTGTGTCCACCATTGCTCTGTTGCTCTCATCATATTCCTCTCTTGGCATCCTGCAGTTCTGTCATGGGTTATACATCACTACAATGACTACCTTGTGTTCCCTGACTGAACTGTACCTACTATGTAATCCCTTTCTCCAATCTCGTCCATTCCTTCCATTTCTTGATAACCCCACCGGATTTTAATTAGTAGTGCAACCCCTCCTACCCCTCTGCTCCTATCCTTCCTCAGGATCTGATATCCGGGTTTGAAGATTGCATTTATTATCCCAGTGAGTTTTGTTTCTGTAACCGTTATGATGTCTGGGGGGCATCTCCTTGATTCTTTCATGCTACTCCTCACATTTATTCGTTATTCCATCTGCGTTCGTGTATGTGTGTAGCTATATGAGGGTTTATAAAGTGGAATTGTGTATTGTGGCGTATGAGAGTGAATGTGGAGTTCAGTGGTCCCTTATCTGGCTTACCTGGTCCCACCCTCCTGTGACCTGACTCACACCTACCTGTTATGCTGCTTTTACTTCTACCTAGTCTTATAGAATCCTGTCTTGCCTTGTTCTATACATTACCAATTGCTATTCATAATTGAGTACTTGATAGTCTATTCTTTATCGTACTAGGAGAGTAGGACTGTTCACAATCAGTTTGGTGGTTAATCAGAAACCAAAACCCACACGCAACAACCACGCATACCTGGAGTTTACCTGGAGAGAGTTCCGGGGGTCAACGCCCCCGCGGCCCGGTCTGTGACCAGGCCTCCTGGTGGATCAGAGCCTGATCAACCAGGCTGTTGCTGCTGGCTGCACGCAAATCAACGTACGAGCCACAGCCCGGCTGATCCGGAACTGACTTTAGGTGTTTGTCCAGTGCCAGCTTGAAGACTGCCAGGGGTCTGTTGGTAATCCCCCTTATGTGTGCTGGGAGGCAGTTGAACAGTCTCGGGCCCCTGACACTTATTGTATGGTCTCTTAACGTGCTAGTGACACCCCTGCTTTTCATTGGGGGGATGTTGCATCGTCTGCCAAGTCTTTTGCTTTCGTAGTGAGTGATTTTCGTGTGCAAGTTCGGTACTAGTCCCTCTAGGATTTTCCAGGTGTATATAATCATGTATCTCTCCCTCCTGCGTTCCAGGGAATACAGGTTTAGGAACCTCAAGCGCTCCCAATAATTGAGGTGTTTTATCTCCGTTATGCGCGCCGTGAAAGTTCTCTGTACATTTTCTAGGTCGGCAATTTCACCTGCCTTGAAAGGTGCTGTTAGTGTGCAGCAATATTCCAGCCTAGATAGAACAAGTGACCTGAAGAGTGTCATCATGGGCTTGGCCTCCCTAGTTTTGAAGGTTCTCATTATCCATCCTGTCATTTTTCTAGCAGATGCGATTGATACAATGTTATGGTCCTTGAAGGTGAGATCCTCCGACATGATCACTCCCAGGTCTTTGACGTTGGTGTTTCGCTCTATTTTGTGGCCAGAATTTGTTTTGTACTCTGATGAAGATTTAATTTCCTCATGTTTACCATATCTGAGTAATTGAAATTTCTCATCGTTGAACTTCATATTGTTTTCTGCAGCCCACTGAAAGATTTGGTTGATGTCCGCCTGGAGCTTTGCAGTGTCTGCAATGGAAGACACTGTCATGCAGATTCGGGTGTCATCTGCAAAGGAAGACACGGTGCTGTGGCTGACATCCTTGTCTATGTCGGATATGAGGATGAGGAACAAGATGGGAGCGAGTACTGTGCCTTGTGGAACAGAGCTTTTCACCATAGCTGCCTCGGACTTTACTCTGTTGACGACTACTCTCTGTGTTCTGTTAGTGAGGAAATTATAGATCCATCGACCGACTTTTCCTGTTATTCCTTTAGCACGCATTTTGTGCGCTATTACGCCATGGTCACACTTGTCGAAGGCTTTTGCAAAGTCTGTATATATTACATCTGCATTCTTTTTGTCTTCTAGTGCATTTAGGACCTTGTCGTAGTGATCCAATAGTTGAGACAGACAGGAGCGACCTGTTCTAAACCCATGTTGCCCTGGGTTGTGTAACTGATGGGTTTCTAGATGGGTGGTGATCTTGCTTCTTAGGACCCTTTCAAAGATTTTTATGATATGGGATGTTAGTGCTATTGGTCTGTAGTTCTTTGCTGTTGCTTTACTGCCCCCTTTGTGGAGTGGGGCTATGTCTGTTGTTTTTAGTAACTGTGGGACGACCCCCGTGTCCATGCTCCCTCTCAGTTCTTGATGAACACAGAGTTCCATGAGTCTGGCCCTGGGGCAGAGTGCATGGGCATGTCATTTATCGCCTGTTCGAAGTCATTTGGCATCAGGATAACATCGGATAGGCTTGTGTTAATCAAATTTTGTGGCTCTCTCATAAAAAATTCATTTTGATCTTCGACTCTCAGTCTGGTTAGCGGCTTGCTAAAAACTGAGTCATATTGGGACTTGAGTAGCTCACTCATTTCCTTGCTGTCATCTGTGTAGGACCCATCTTGTTTAAGTAGGGGCCCAATACTGGACGTTGTTCTCGATTTTGATTTGGCATAGGAGAAGAAATACTTTGGGTTTCTTTCGATTTCATTTATGGCTTTTAGTTCTTCCCACGATTCCTGACTCCTAAAGGATTCTTTTAGCTTAAGTTCGATGCTTGCTATTTCTCTGACCAGTGTCTCCCTACGCATTTCAGATATATTGACCTCTTTTAGCCGCTCTGTTATTCTTTTCCGTCGCCTGTAAAGGGAGCGCCTGTCTCTTTCTGTTTTACAACTACTCCTCCTTTTTCTTAGAGGAATAAGCCTTGTGCATACATCGAGTGCCACCGAGTTAATCTGTTCTAGGCATAAGTTGGGGTCTGTGTTGCTTAGTATATCTTCCCAGCTTATATCGGTTAGGACTTGGTTTACTTGGTCCCACTTTGTTTTTGTTATTGAAGTTGAATTTGGTGAATGCTCCCTCGTGACTAATCTCATTATGTCGGTCTGGGGCTCCGCGCATACATGACTGAACCTCAATTATGTTGTGATCTGAGTATATTGTTTTTGATATGGTGACATTTCTTATCAGATCATCATTGTTAGTGAAGATGAGGTCTAGTGTATTCTCCAGTCTAGTAGGCTCTATTATTTGCTGGTTTAAATTGAATTTTGTGCAGAGATTTAAAAGCTCACGTGAGTGTGAGTTTTCATCAGAGCTGCCTCCTGGTGTTATTACTGCAACAATATTATTTGCTATATTCCTCCATTTTAGGTGCCTTAAGTTGAAATCCCCCAGGAGCAAGATGTTGGGTGCAGGAGCTGGAAGGTTTTCCAGACAGTGGTCAATTTTTAACAGCTGTTCCTGGAATTGCTGGGATGTTGCATCCGGAGGCTTGTAGACTACCACAATGACTAGGTTTTGGTTCTCGACCTTTACTGCTAAAACTTCCACTACATCATTTGAGGCATTTAGCAGTTCTGTGCAAACAAGTGACTCTGCAATGTACAGGCCAACCCCCCCCTTTTGCCTGTTCACTCTGTCACATCTGTATAGGTTGTAACCTGGGATCCATATTTCGTTGTCCAAGTGATCCTTTATGTGGGTCTCAGTGAAAGCCGCGAACATTGCCTTTGCCTCTGCAAGCAGTCCACGGATGAAAGGTATTTTGTTGTTTGTTGCTGGCTTTAGACCCTGTATATTTGCCAAGAAGAATGTTATCGGACTGGTGGTATTGTTGGTACTGGGGGGGGATTTTTTTTCCGGCATTAGTATCTGTATCTGTTGGTTTGGAGTGGAGGCCATCGACTGTGGTTCCACTCCAGGAATGACTGGATTGGTGAATACTTGCAAACAGCCTGTAGATTGTCCAGCTCGATGTGATGTCCTGGCGTAGATCCACCTCTGTTGCTTCTCGATATATAATGTACCCTAATCACTGTATTTCTTTCACTGGTCACACATTTATTTCACTTTATTATCCTTCTTGGGTGACATGTGGCAACGTCGCCTGAGCACACACACTAGGCCTGCCAACTCTGAATGTGCCACCAAGTATCACTTGCAAAATTGAGGCTCTCACCACACTTATGTGGCTCAGGCAAATTGTAAATCACTTCAAGGATTGTTCACTACCCTGACACACTTAGCGACCCTTGCAGTACACTTGGGTAGCCCTCAGAAACACTTATATTCGCGGAGCATGGAAGGCATGACTTGCGCACGCGGTGTCCCTCAACTGTGTGTGCATGCGTGCGTGTGTGTGCATGCATGTGTGTGCGTGCATGTATGCGTGCATGCCTGTGCGTGTGTGTGTGTGTGTGTATGTGTAATTATTAACCTCGTAGTCTTAAGTTAGGCTTAAGCATGTCTGAAATGCTGTGCATAACCATGGGCTTTCTACATGCATTATCAAGTGTCACTCATTTCTGTATAAACAGTCTATCATGTAGAAATAAACTTTTGAATTCAGAATGGAGAAGATTTTGGTCCTAAGAACTGCTGTAGGTGGCATCTTGGGAAAGGACCTAAGAACTGTTTTGGATGACACCTGGGAGGGATCCTAAGGACTGTTAGGAACCTAGCCCCTTCCTCCCTCTCCTGGTCTATTTTATGGGTTTTATAGGGATGGCCTAAACCACGAACAAGCATTCTTGGTTATGGTTTATTAGCCGAGAAATATGGGAAAACCATTAAAATTTTGTGACGACATTTAAAATGGAGAATCCTGGAAATGTAATTAACAGAAGGAAGCTTGCTTTCATGAGCGGAATGCCTAGTTTGTTTTTGACTTTTAAATTGGAATTTGTTGAAAATAGTGTAAAACTGGAAAATTTACCAATTTATTAGTGATTAACCCTTTGACTGTTTTGGTCGTATATATACGCCTTATGAGCCACCGTGTTTGACGTATTTATATGCATAAATTCTAGCGGCTTCAAATCAAACGGGAGAATGCTGGTAGGCCTACATGTGAGAGAATGGGTCTGAGTGGTGGGTGTGCACCCTGTGAAAAAAATTGGGGACTTGGTGGTGCATTGTGGGGAACGCCATCTTGGTAGTCCATTTTCACCTTGCCTCGCGGTAAGAAGTACCTCACTCCTCGGCGGATTGGAGGCCTTTTGTTCCCAAGTGATAGCTCTAATAGTGATGGAAGTGCCAGTGAAAGTGAATTTCATAGTTTTGGAGTGGGTGTGACCGAAAGCAGCGCCAAGGATAACGTAATTAGTGATGAAAATCCAGATGACCCACAACCATCCACATCTGGTGCTGGGCCGTCTCATTTAAGTTCATCTGTACCAGGATGAAAGGGAAGATTATTTGCCCATGTACAGTACAACACTCAGATGTGAGCAGTGAAAGTGATAGTGATAGTGATTTCAAAGCTATTGAAAGCAGTTCTAGTTGCGACAGTGAGGGTGAATATTCTCCAGTGAAGCGGCGGTATATACAATGTAGCATGCATTCTGGTAGTGTGTCATATGTTGTTCCAAGGGAAAGGAGTAAATCTCGGAGTACATCCCATGGCCCTACACCACGAACTGATAGTGAAGATGACAATATTGTTACAATGGGTATGAATGATGTGAGTGAGGCAGTAGATGGTGGTGGTGATAGTGGTGGTGGCATGAGCCATGTGGCACCAGCAACGGGCCACGCTACTACCGACGCTGCTAACTCAGCACAACCACAACCAGCCTCAACCAACCCCACACTCCCACAACTTCCACAACCACAACCTGCACGACCACAGCCACCTTTCAATATACAGAACCCACCAGCAGACCGCATCTGGGATTGGCAGCTAGGTGACAATTTTGTTCCCAATCCACACGACTTTGATGAAGCACAAAGTGGAATACGGCCATCATGTACACTAGGGAACAATGCTACTGAACTGAAATGCTTTCAGTTATTCTTCGATGAACCCCTGATGGATGTTATTGTCAGGAAAAGCAATACATACTTTTAGTACACCATGGCAAACACAATTCTTTCACCAAGATCATACCTACACCAGTGGAAGGACACAACTGTGGCAGAGGTGTATCTGTTCTTTGCCACAATAATGCTTATGCCACGTGTATAAGCAGTGTCAACACATACTAGTCGACAGACCACCTGATTTCAACCCCAGCTTTCGGTGACATTATACCAGTGAAATAGATTTGTGCTACTGTTACGTATGCTACACTTTTCAGACAAAAGCGACAGGTTATATAAGATCAAAAATGTATTTATGTACCTGAAACAAAAGTGCTGTATGTATTTTTATCCCTTCAGGAAGCTTGTTATTGATGAGTCTTTGATTTTGTTCAAAGGAAGACTCTCATTCAAGCAGTATATACCAAGTAAGAGGAAACACTTTGGTATAAAGTTATTTGTACTGTGTGATTGCAAAAGTGGTCTGGTTTTGGATATAATTGTGTACACCGGCAGTAAAACATTGCAGGAAGTTACTGGGTATCTCTGGTGATGTGGTTAGAACAATGGAGCCATATCTTGGTAAGGGGAATATTTTATATACTGACAACTGGTACACAAGCCTTTTACTCAGTGATTTCTTGCGAGTGAACATGACAGATGTGTGTGGCACAGTGCGTGGAAATCGTAAACATATGCCCAGGTTCGACGCTGGCAATCATAGAGGTGATGTTCAGATATCGTGGCATTTCGGTGGAATCACAAACGTGATGTCACACTGTTGACATCAGTTCACTGACACAAAATGGTAGACAGTGGCAAGCAGAATAGAGAGACCAATGAACCCATTGTAAAACCTGCAGCTGTGATGGATTACAACCTCAACATGCAGTTAGTGGACAAATGTGACATGCAGATTGGGTTTGCTGATTGTGTTCACAAGAGTTATAAGTGGTACATAAAACTCTTTTTCCATCTTCTTGACATTTCCATGCTGAATGCTTATAATATGTATAAGTTGAAGACCAACAACAAACCCAAATATGGTGAATTTTGTTTGTCAGTTAGACAAATAATATTCAAGTACCAAGGAGCAACACTTGCAATAGACCAGCGCCCACGAAATTATCAACACATGCCCTCTCGTCTTAGGCCTGGTGATCGCTATCCCATACCACTGCCTGCTACTGCTTTCAAGAAAAATGCTCAAAAGAGGTGTTATGTCTGTGCACATACCACAAAATGCCCACAAAAAATGCAGACACTCGTTTTTGTATGTGAGGAATGTAAAACACCATTGTGCATACACCTATATTTCAAAGAATTCCACAAGCTGCAGCAGTTCTAGAAAATTGTCCAGTGATTGTACATATGTATATATATTATAGAACAATCGTAATAAACAATTTTTTATATTGTTTGTCTGTGTAAACAAGTTTTGTAAACAATATGATGATACTAGTGTTTTTGCTATAATTGTGTTACTATTCAACGAATGCAGTATATATGAACATTGCACCATACTTTGGTCTCACAGGCCACGTAAGTTATGTGAAAAAATAAAATAGTGAAAAAAACAAGAAACCTTTGAATACAAGTAAACCAAAGTTTACCGGGTGAGCGGCAGTTGCCGCTGTTGCCATACGCGGCTCATTTTCTGCCAACTTCACGCCTCCATATCTCGGTAAGTACTGATGGCAAAAAATTTTTTTGGACTAAAACAATCAGAAAAATAATCGTAACATTTTCATAAGAAAATTTTTTTTTTTTTTTTTTTTAATATTTTTGACACCAGGAGACACTTCAGGATTAGGGGTTTTGACAGTCAAGGGGTTAATGGGTAGTTCTGCTAGTTGAATGTGCTGTTTCTTGCAATCACTGGACAGCACGGAATGCATACTAGTGAAATACTATTGGAAATGGCATAAAATAGGCCTCAGAGTGGGCAAAATCATTGTTGGTTTAACCCTTTGAGGGTTTTCGTCGTACTAGTACGTCTTACGCGTAGGGGTTTTTGACGTACTAGTACTCATAAATTCTAGCGGCCTCAAATCTAGTGGGAGAAAGCTGGTAGGCCTTCATATGAAAGAATGGGTCTATGTGGTCAGTGTGCACAGTCTAAAAAAAATCCTGCAGCACACAGTGCATAATGAGAAAAAAAAAACTTTGACCATTTTTTTTTAATAAATCAGCGACTTTGCAGTGTATTTTCGTATGGTATTTATTGTTGTATTCTAGTTTTCTTGGTCTCATTTTATAGAATGGAAGACATATTACTGAAATTGAGATGATTTTGACTGGTTTTACAATGAAAGGTGCCTTGAAATTGAGCTCAAAGTAGCAGAAATGTTCGATTTTTACCAAACTTCAAAAGTAAACAAATCGTGCCAAGCGTGCAATACACGTCAACTGGTGAGTCTAATATTCTTTCACAAGTGCACCAATAATATTTATACCATTTTTTACACTAATGCAGTAGTCTGCATAACAGTAAATCTTATATTTTTTGTGAGAATAAAAATTCAAAGTGGAAAGCAAAAGAATATAAGAGGGGCCTTGAGACGTGACTAATGGCTAGAGGAAATGTCATTTTAGTGCCAGGAATGTCTTTCTTGTTTATTCTGGACCCTATTCGGAAATTGGCATCTTTTGAAATTTGTGTGAAATTGGCAAAATTGCTAAATTCTGACCACTGTACTGGATAGTTGAATTTATAAATGGGTGGTTTCTTGCACCCATTCGATAGAAAAAATGGAGTTCTAGCGAGATATTCATGTTTTTTGTCGACTAGTACAGTGAAATTGGCCGAAAATGGGGCTCAAAGTGGGCAAAATCGCCGATGCGTAAACATCGCCGAGACCGCTAACTTTGCGAGAGCATAATTCCGTAAGTTTTCTATCAAATTTCAAACTTTTGGTGTCGTTATGATCGGGAAAAGATTCTCTATCTTTTCATAAGAGAAAATAATTTTTTTTTTTTTTTAAATTTGGCCGACCCTGAGAACGAGTTTCGGAGAGGGCCTGTCGACCCTCAAAGGGTTAAGTACTCCCTGACCTTGAACTTCATGACTGCAAAATTCCATAAGTACTAAATGAAATTTTGCATTTTTCTTATCATTACCTTTAGAAAAAGATTCTCTCATTTTAGTAGCTAAATTTTTATTTTTGAAAAGAAAAAAAAAAGACAGAAGGGTTTTTAAATTTAGAGGGTTGTTGTCAGTGAAGAGGTTAATAAGGTATAATTTTTTTTTGGGTATAGTATAAAATTGTGCTAAAAAAAAAATTGTGCTAATGAAATAACCAGCTAATGGGTCTTGATGCTCATGTAAATCTATAAAACAAGTTTCACTATACAGTGGACTCCCACCTTACAATATTAACCGTGATGAATGGTTTGAAAAACCGACAAGTTGAAGATTGAGACACTTATGCAGCATATGGGAATCTTTATTCAGGAAACGTTTCGCCACACAGTGGCTTCATCAGTCCAATACAAAGAGGAAGGCCTTCCTCTTTGTATTGGACTGATGAAGCCACTGTGTGGCGAAACGTTTCCTGAATAAAGATTCCCATATGCTGCATAAGTGTCTCAATCTTCGATATTAACCCTTAAACGGTCCAAATGTATATATACGTCCACGCTCGTAGCGCCCCAAATGTATATATACGTTTTCTTTGTCATTCATTCAACATTGCCACAATAAGCCTGAGTCACCTAGACATGAGAGAATGGGTGTGCGCACTTACTGTGTGCCATATTAAAATAATTGGGGATGCCTGGGTACCATATGCTCTTTTTTTCTTTTAAAAGAAAAGATTGTTTTTTCCTCAAAAAAGTTGGGGCACTACGCGAGTGAACGTATATATACGTTTGGACCCTTTGACTGTTTCAAGCCCCTTTCTGAAACTGTCATTTTATGTCGCTCAATTTTTGAAAAAAAAAAATTATTTTTTCTTATGAAATGATAGAGAATCTTTTCCCGATGGTAATGACACCAAAAGTTCGAAATTTGGTCGAAAACTCATGGAATTATGCTCCCGCGAAGTTAGCGGTCTCGGTGACATATGCGTATCGGCGATTTTGCCGACTTTGAGCCCTATTTTCAGCCAATTCCATTGTTCCAGTTGACCAAACTCATAGCTATTTCTTTAGAACTCCATTTTATCTATCAATTGAGTACAAGAAACCTCCCATTTACTAATTTGGACTACCCAATATGGTGGTCAGAATTTGGCAATTTCGCCAATTTCACACAAACTAAAAAAGTTGCCAATTTCAAAATAGGGTCCAGAATAAACAAGGTAGACATTCGTGGCACTAAAATAACATATGCTCTGTTCATTAGTCACATCTCTACGCCCCTCTTATATTATTATTGCTTTCTATTTTGATTTTTTATTCATACAAAAAAAATACAAAATTTACTGTTATGCAGACTACTGCATTATTGTAAAAATGGTATAAATAATATCAGTGCACTAGTGAAAGAATATTAGACTCCCCGGTTGGTGTGTATTGGACGTGTGGTGTGATTTATTTACTCCTGAACATTGGTAAAAATTGAACATTTCCACTACTTTGAGCTCAGTTTCAAGGTCGTTTTCATCGTCAAAGTAATGAAAATCATCTCTATTTCTGTAATATGTTTTCCATTTTATCACCTAAGACCATGAAAACGCGAATACAACGATAAATACTATACGAAAATACACCTCAAAGTCGGCGTTTTATTCCAAAAAAACGATCAGTTTTTTTTTTTCTCATTACGCAATGTGTGCTGCAGGATTTTTTTTATGTGGTGCACACTGACCACACAGACCCATTCTCTCACATGTGGGCCTACCAGCTTTCTCCCACTTGATTTGAAGCCGCTAGAATTATTGAGTATATATACATCAGAAACATTGGCTCGTAAGACGTATTTATACGTCGAAAACAGTCAAAGGGTTATGGGTTAATCCGTTCCTGAGAGCTGATTGTAAGCCAAAATTATCGTTAGCTGAATTAATTTTCCCCATAAGAAATAATGGAAATCAAATTAATCTGTTCCTGACACCCCAAAGTATGAAAAAATAATTTTTTTACCACATGAAATATTAATTTTAATACACACAAACTGAAGAAGACATGCACAGTTACTACTCTACTAAGAATAGAATACATGACACTTACTTTTATTGAAGATTTGGTGATGATTGATGGGATGGGAGGAGGGGAGAGTGTGGAAGTTATTGTTTAGAAGGGGAATCCCCTTCCATTAGGACTTGAGGTAGCAAGTCCTTTTCTGGAGTTACTTCCCTTTTTCTTTTAATGCCATTAGGACCAGCTTGAGAGTCACTGGACCTCTGTTGCACAACAAATCGGTCCATAGAGCTCTGTACCTCCCGTTCCTTTAAGACTTTCCTAAAATGGGCCATAACATTGTCATTGTACAGGTTGCCAACACGGCTTGCAGTAGCTGTGTCACGGTGATTTTCATCCATAAGGGTTTGCAGTTCAGCCCACTTGGCACACATTTCCTTAATCTCTTTTTTTCAATTCCATACTAATTCTTGCCCTTTTTACCACAGGGATGGCACTAGAAGCTTTCTTGGGGTCCAAGGTGGCTTATTTTGCAGTTACAAGTACTAAAAACACTGGGATAATGTGAAATGTACCGAATGTATGCGTAGATGCAACTGCACTGGCTGGCTTGTAAACACTGGCGCTGAGGCCACACATGGGACGCGTCCCGGATGAATCACGTAAGGCGAGGCAAAATTTTTGCATTCAAATGCTTCGTATGGCGGATTTAACGTAACGTGGGAGTCCACTGTACTAACAAATATAATAGCTTATATAATTGCTTCGAAGGAACGTTTCTCAAATCCTACTGATTTTATTAACTTTCTTTTACAGCTCATACTTGCACCAGGACACTATAATGTAAGTGGCAGTTCATCTATTGCATATACATGTATGTACAATATATATATATATGTATATCAGACCTGTATACCTCAAAGCATTATACAGCATCAAAAATGTGTCTGGTACGAAATCCTCATCTGAAAGTTCCCCTCAGCAACCTTGGATATTCTTACCTTAGCAACCAGTACACACAATGTTACCTGCAAAATTTTATGTAAAGGTACAAAAATATTGTAATATAAAATATTGCATGCAAATTCCAGCTTCTTTTGTGAAATTAACAAAAGACAATTTATTTTAAGCTTTACAAATTATATTACACACGTACACACACACACACACACACACACACACACACACACACACACACACACACACACACACACACACACACACACACACACACACACACACACACACCATACACACACACCATACAACACAGGAGCTGTGAATCAACTGCAGCCACATATAGGTGAGTACGTGCATGCACACATTCATCCATCACTGTTCTTGTTTAATTTTTTAAGACAGATTACATTAGCAATGTTTATATGAGCTTATAACAGAGCCTATGTTGTGAGAGCTGAGAGAAATATGTGTTGATTTTTTTTATTACACTTTCTCCAGAAAGTATATTTAACTCATTCTGTTTAGTGTCTTGAGTCTTGAAATTATATAGAATACTCATATTAAACAAAAGTTCCCAGAAAGTATAAATAATATGTGTGCTGTGATCTTTTAAAAAAAAAGTTTCACAAATGTAAGTCATAATGAAAGCTCATACAATAAAGAAACCATATCGATGTTCAGAGTGTCCAAAATACTTTTCGGACAAGTCCACTTTAGTAATACATATGAAGGTTCATACAGGAGATAAGCCTTATCATTGTTTAGAATGTCTAAAAGACTTCAAACGAAAATCTTCTCTCACGAATCATATGAGAATTCATACGGGAGAAAGCCAGCAGTGTTCAGTGTGTCAAAAAATAATTACAAAAAAATGTAACCTATTAACGCACATGAGAGTTCATAGCGGAGAAAAACCATACCAGTGTAGTGTGTGTTCAAAAAAATTTTCAGCAAAATCATACCTAGATAAGCATATGAAAGTTCATTCAGGGGATAAGCCATATCAGTGTTCAGTATGTCTGAAAGAATTTACAAATTATGCCAATGTATTAACTCATATGAGAATTCATACAGGAGAGAAACCATTCAAGTGTTCTGTGTGTTCTAAAGCTTTTTCACAAAAGGGAAATCTAATAAAGCATACAAACCTTCATACTGGAAAGAAACCATTTATATGCTCTGTGTGTTCAAAAAGATTTTCAGTAAATTCTGCTATGTTGCAACACATGAAAGTTCATACAGGAGAGAAACCCTATCAGTGTTCAGAATGTCCAAAGGGTTTTTCAGAACGATCCGTTCTAGTGAAACACATGAGAGTTCATACAGGAGAGAAACCATATTCTTGTACAGAGTGTTTTAAATGCTTTTCACAGAAATCTACTTTAGATTGCCATATTAGAATTCATACAGGAGAGAAACCGCATTCATGTTCAATATGCTTTAAAGGCTTTACAAAAAAGAGTTCTTTAATATCTCACATGAGAACTCATACAGGAGAGAAACCTTATAATTGTGCATTGTGTGAGAGAGAGTTCTCAGACAAATCATCACTAATAAAACATAAAAGACTTCATACTGGAGAGAGACCGTATCATTGTTCTGTATGCTTTAAAAGATTTTCAGAAACATCTGGCCTCTCAAAACATATGAAGGTTCATACAGGAGAGAAACCATATAAATGTTCTGAGTGCCTAAAAGGGTTTTCAGGTAAATCTAATTTGATAAAACACATGAGAGTTCATACTGGAGAAAAACCTTATCAGTGTTCAATGTGTGAAAAAGAATTTTCTGAAAAAGCTGCTTTATTGAAACATGAGAGAATTCATACAGGAGAAAAACCTTTCAAGTGTTCAGAGTGTCTAAAAAACTTTGCAATAAAATCCAGTTTAGTAATACACATGAGAATTCATACAGGAGATAAGCCATATCAGTGTTCTGTGTGTCCAAAAGCATTTCCAGAAAAATCTGCACTTCAAAAGCATACTCGAGTTCACACAGGAGATAAATTATATCGGTGTTCAGAGTGTCTTAAAGCGTTCTCCAAAAAATCTACTCTCTTAAGACACAAAAGATTGAATACAGGTAATAATTCCCATCAATGTTCCATGTGCCTATAACACTGAATGTGAACTTAAGTACTAATATTAGCATCATACACAATTGAATTAAAAACTAAATAGAGGAACAGACAGAATGAAGCACTAAGGTAGCATAGATAATAAAATTACCCACAACAAAAGAAATATTTGACCAAAGATCCTTGCATCTTTCTGTTAATTTAACAAGGCATAATTAAAAGTAAATTAGGTTAAAATATACTCCTACAAAGCAGCATTGTAATTTTCAAAATTAATGTGCCTGTATTAAATGAACAATTATTTGGATTAAAGAAGTGAATCATAGAATACTGAATATAAAATTGTGCATAAGAATGGGAAAATGTGATTATGGAAACTCAGAGATATAAGAAAAATTCATTGTTGGTTATTAGATATTGAACATTACGTAAAAGATGGCCCCACATAGGCTAAAGTCTTTGCATGAATGCAGTATACAGTGGACCCCTGCCTAACGATGAGCTCCCAACTCGACCAATTATGTAAGTGCTTTTGTAGGTGTATTTTTGGGGGTCTGAAACGGACTAATCTAATTCACAATATTTCTTATGGGAACATATTCGGTCTATAACGGCACCCAAACAGACTTCTGGATTGAAATAATATCATTAGGCAGGGGTCCACTGTATAACCAGCCATATGACTGCCCAAAGTTGTACACCTTCTGTCTTATGAGTGCATTAACTCATTCTTTATTCTGAAAAATAATGAAATGTATTAGCAAAAATACTTTGAATACATTCTCAGTTCATTGCTGTTGCTGGATTGTCCTAGGGGTTATTGGGTCGAGACAGTCTTAGAGTGCGTTGGATTGAATGGTTTCGATATCCTTAGGGCAGTTTTTTGGGTTAATGAGTTTTTAGCCATTGTTAGAGAAATTGAATGGTATTAACCCAACATCCAAACAATAACTTGGTCTTATTAAAATTATTTACAAAAAAAAAAAAATCTATATAGTGTATTTGTTAAGAAAAGGATGGTATTTTGGGGAAGGGGTGTTGTGTCTGTCTTGGGAAGAGGTGGGCTGTTAGGGAAAGTAGTGGTTTGTTAATATTCTGGAAAGGGTAGAAGTAGAGGTATGGGTGGTAAGAGAAGTAGTGGAGTACTGCCAGTAAGCTATAAATGTTATCTATTAAATCAACCATTTGTGCAATTTACTTCTAAGTAAACTGACAAAAGGGTGATATAATTGATTGATTTTTTTTCTCCACTGATATGTGACAACACTACAGTTGGTGTGAGGGCTGAGTTGCCAGTTTTATATACTAGGTTTAAGGCCTGTTAGTTTCACATGATTTAAGGCCATAATTCATAAGTACAATATTAAATTGCTGTGCTTGTGTGAGAGAGAGGGTGTGTTTGTGAGAGATTTATAAAGGAAAGGAGTAGTGTGAGTGCAAGCTTAGAACATTGCTTGCTTATTTAGACTCTTTTTGTTGGGGGTTTTAAGGGTCACTGATAGCTTATGCCATATTGAGCCCTGCTTCCCAATGTACAGTAAAGAAATACTGATAAATGCTAAGCTATGAAAGAAAAAGAAAACAGGAGTTTCCTTTGCAAATAGAAGCAAGCTCAAGTTCCCGATTAAGCCAGGTGGACCCCTTTTCCTAAGCCCTAGTAGAGTGGGACACCTACATCCTTGCCCGAGTTCAGTAACTGGTTTCAAATTGGATCTGTTTAACATCCACAGAGTGGGAAAAATGGAGCCCCTCCTTTTACTCTTTCGCTGATTGTCGCATAGAATTACAACATTGAGGCCAGGGTCTGTCGCATATTTCTACATCACAAGCTCAGATCACTGAGATAAGCTGTGAGTAGTAAATTTTGGCCCAGATATGAGAGAATGGGTGTGTGCGGTGAGTGTGCACCATATAAGCAAAATCCTGCCCCACATGGTGCATGATGGGAAAATCAAAACTTTGACCATGTGTATGTGCAGTGTTTTGTTGGATGGTTTTTAGTGGCTCCATCTTGGCATCATTACTGAAACAGAGATGATTTTTATGCAAAAGCTTTTGACAAGTGTGACCATGGTGTAATAGCACACAAAATGCATGATAAAGGAATTACAGGAAAAGTTGGTAGATGGATCTATAACTTCCTGACAAATAGAACACAGAGTAATGGTAAACAGAGTAAAGTCTGAGGCAGCTACAGTGAAAAGCTATTCCACAAGGCACAGTACTTGCTCCCATTCTATTCCTCATCCTCATATCTGACAGAGATGTAAGCCATAGCTCTGTGTCTTCCTTTGTGGATAACACCCAGATTGCCATGACAGTGACCTCCATCAAAGATGCAGCAAGACTCCAAGCGGACATAAACCATATCTTCAAATGGGCCACTCAAAACAATATGAAGTTCAGGAAATTAAAACTGTATCAGGGTATATGACAGATTCTAACCATTCAATAGAGCAAAAAAGTAATGTGAAGGACCTGGGAGTGATAATGTTAGAGGATCTTGCCTTCAAAAACCACAATGTATCTACCGCATCTGCTAGGAAAACGATAGGATGGATAATGAGAACCTTCAAAACTAGGGATGCTAAGCTCATGATGATTCTCTTCCAATCGCTTGTTCTCTTTAGGCTGGAATACTGCTGTACACTAACTGCCCCCTTCAAGGCAGGGGAAATTGCTGACCTGGAGAGTGTACAAAGAACTTTCATGGCACACATGAGTACGATAAGGCACTAAATTATTGAGAATGGTTGAAGGCCCTTGATCTGTATTCCCTAGAGCGCAGGCGAGAGAGATAATAATATGCACTTGGAAAATCCTAGGAGGATTAGTACCAAACTTTCACACAAAAATCACTCCCCATGAAAGCAAAAGACTCGGCAGGAGATGCAACATTCCCCCAATGACAAGCAGGGGTGCCTCAAGTATACTGAGAGAAAACACAATAAGTGTCTGGGGCCCAAGACTGTTCAATTGCCTCCCTGCATACATAAGGGGGCTTACCAGTAGACCCCTGGCTGTCTTCAAGAAGGCACTGGACAGGCACCTAAAGTCAGTACCTGATCAACAGGGCTGTGGTTCGTACATCAGTTTGCATGCAGCCATCAGTAACAACCTGGTTGATCAGACCCTGATCCACCACAAGGCCTGGTCTCAGACTGAGCCACGAGGGAGTTGACCCCCAAAACCCGCTCCAGGTAACCCTGAAATTGAATTCAGAGTAGCGAAAAATTTGATTTTTGTTGATATTCCAGAGGATGGGTAAGGCCCTCCTGCAACCCCCAGTCTCTTTTATTAGTTTTTAATAGGTCTGATTAACCATTAAACTGTCCAAACATAGATCTACATTTGCGCGCGTAGCACTCCAACATTCTGTCCATAAGAAACAACGTAAAAAAACGTAGATCTACATTTGGACAGTTTAAGGGTTAAATTATTGGGATGCTGTAAACCATGAACAATCTTTCCTGGTTATATATTATTATTCAAGAAATAGTAAATCTTTTCTTTGTGAATTAGAATTCAAAATGGAAAGCAAGTGTAATATAGGAGAAGCCTGGGGACATGACTAATGAACAGAGGAAATGTTTTATTGCCAGAAATGTCTACATTGTTTATAATGGACTCTACATCAAATTGGCGTTTTTTTAATTTTGTGAAATTACCATATTACCAGATTCTGTTCACTTTATAAGGTAATTGAATGGGTGGTTACTTGTGCTCAGTCCACAGAATGGAATGCATACTAGTGAAATAGCTAATAATTTGATTGACTGGAACAATGGAACTGGCCTAAAATAGGACTTCAAAGTGAGCAAAATCGCTGGTGCATAAATTGCATGGAGATTGCTAACTTTCCACCAGAATAATTCCACAAGTTTGTACTTCTGGTGTCAGTACCTTTGGAAAAAGATTAACTGTCATTTCAGAAGAAAAAGTAATTTTGTGGGGATGAAATTTTTGCACATTGAGAGCAAGTTTCATTTCAGGGGTCTGGACAGTGAAATGGTTAATGTGCCCCACTGGCAAAATAAGAGAACCGAGGAAATTTGTCATTAATGCTCAGGTGAAAGCAAGATATCTGTACACCACCAAGGCTGGAAAAGTCTCGTATCAGGCTTACTTTGGCAGGCCCTCCATTTTAAATTCCCTAGTATGTGTGGCAAAATTATAAAAAAAAAAAAAAAAAAAAATTACAGTTTGAAAGTCTATTTTTCTAACTTAAGCTATGAAAAGTAAATTGAAATCAAATTAAATTTATAGTTTCATGTTGTGTCAAAGTTAGCAAAAAATGATTGCTATTGGTAACAGTAGCATGTATGCATAGCAGTACAAGGGCTCATAACTGTAGATACATTACTGAAATCAGTGCTTTATGTATTTTCAACCTTATAGTGTGTATAATGTATGTACATGTATATGGGAAAAAATAGGGTTAGGTTCATGGCACCTCTAAAAAAAAAAAAAATTAAAAATTTTTAGTGTTTATTTAGTCAAAAATACTGAAGATCTTGACAGAATACAGTGTAGATGTTGTTGCTTGTTTATCCAGAAATGTATGTTATGTACTCAAATTCTAAAACTTGACAAGGCTCGTGGGAAGCTGGTGTTCGACACGGCATACCATCTATTCCTTCCAAAGAAAAAGGCATGGCACTCTTTCCAGAGAAAATGGAGAAGTCTAATGCACTGCCAGTGATTATTATAAATTTAATGCATAATCTTAAGTATAAAACATGCTTAAAATGTAACAAAATGAGTATTACCCTACCTTAAATTCTTACTTTCTTGTTCATGTTAGTGTTTGGAAATGGGGACCCTAGTAGGTTTAGTGCTTTGTTTTGATTATAGTAATAATAATAATTGGAAATGGTTATGTAGCTCACTGTGCAGCAGATGGCTGTGGGTCATCTGTTTTATCACCCGACTCAACTCGTACATTTTATCAGAGCTCTATCATAAGATTCACTATACAATTTTCTCGTTTATAAGTGATAATAAAGAATTTTATCATGCTTTAAATGGCTTGTTTTCTTGCTTACTGACCCTATTTTTTTTCAGTGATCTTGCAACAACTCTGCAACCGCTGGACCATAAATTGTTGTCTCTTAAAGTACGTTAGGATTTGGGCTATCATCATCTCACTTCTGTTATGTTTGGGAGACTACATTCTCCTGCTCATGTATCAGACATACATGACTTGCCCATGGAGAAATTCCCAGCACCTCTCTGCATGAATTGCCTCTTCAAGGGGGGCTCCTTGGCGTGGTGAAGAGGCTCTTGGTCTGAGGAATTAGACCTGTCGGTCTTCTTCCTCAGACCGAACCTAATTACCCCCCAATCTCCCCTCCCCTATCCCATCCTCCCCCTTTTCCATTCCTCCTCCTCCTCCTCCCCACCCCTCCCTTTTGCCCTTCCTCTTTTTGGCCTTTGGGATTTCTCCCACAGGCGCGCTAGTTCCTAGGTAGGGGAAAGGACACCGGGGTCCATCCCATTCCGTTGAGGTTCTTGGCGGTGGCGTAGTTTGCCGTGGAATCTGGATCGCCTGGGGATGTCCCGATCCCTCTCCTGTATCACGGAGTAGCTTTGGGTGTCTTTCGGGCGACGGGTGTATCTCTGGAAGCCACCTTTCGGATTCCGGGGGTGGTGGCCGAAGGGGGTATGCTTTGTGGCGGATATCAGGCCGCCCTCTCTTTTGTCCACCGAGGTAGCTCGGCAGATGTGAGGTTCCTATCCCGGATTGCTGGTTTACTGGCATGAAGGGTAGGGTATGGCACGGGTTCCATGCTGCATCTGCGCTACTAGCGGTGCTGAGGTCCTCTTGGGCGCGGAGGGAGATTTCCGGCCCTTTCATTCCTCCTGGGAACTATTCCTCCCCGCTCCCCCCTTTTTTTATTCTTTTTTTTATTTTTCTTTTCTTTTCTTCTTTCTTTTTTTTTCTTAAAAACAAAAAGCAAAGGAGTAACCTAACCATGGAGAACCCAATCCATGAACCCACTACCTCCGGGCCCCTTCTTGATACCGCACCCCATTCTGACCCTGCCTTGTGTTTAGACCACTCTTCGGACACTCCTGATGCCCCTGTACCTCTTGCTGGTGTTGTTTCCTCACCCGCTTCAGGTACCGGGGCTTCGACTGACTCCTTCGATTTGTCTGAACTCCACTCTCCTTTGACTATGCTTCCGGCTTCTCCCTCTACGGTACAGCAATTTTCGAATCGCCCGCCCATTTCACGCCGGACCAACTCCGGTCCTACTCCTAAATGCCAACGTCAATCTCCTGATGATGCTCCTTCGTTACCTTCCCATTCTACTTGGAAAAGACCGACACGTCAAGCACTCCCTCTCCACGCTCAGTTTTGGACCACACAATGGACTAAATTCTTTACTTTAAGACCAACTTCTTCTGCCTACCTTTCTGACCATAGTATTGGCAAAGCGCTCCTGCGTCATGTTGGTAGAGATATTTCATTTCATGCTCTCAAGAGCGGTACACGCATCGTCACTGTCCAGAATGCTACCCAAGCTCATGATCTTTCTCTCCTTTCGAATATCGATACTACTCCTATCACTATTGAAAAACATCTTTCTCTCAATTCTTGTAGTGGTACTGTCATTCTGCCCCATACCATAGTCCAACAGAATTTCCAGTCATGTGGCAATGACATTCTTGAACAGCTGGAACTCCAGGATCTCCCAATCCTCAAAGTAGACACTTATGTCCTTCCTGCCCGTGGGCGGAGACGTTACCCTTGCAATGTGGCTCGTTTAACTTTTGACAGCCGAGAACTACCGTCCTCTGTATATGTCGCGGGACATAGGTTACAAGTTCGAAAGGTGATACCTACACCGCAACAGTGTAGAAATTGCTGGCGTTTTGGTCACCCAGCGAAATATTGCAGATCTATGGCCGAATGCCCAGTCTGTGGTGCCGACGACCATTCTAATACATCTTGCAGTCAACCTCCATCTTGCCTTAATTGTAATGAAGCTCACCCTTTGTACTCCCGCCGTTGCCAGGTCTGCTTAAATGAACGTGAAATCCGTTGCCTCAAAGAGGCAGGTCTCCCTTATGCTATGGCAGTTACTCATCTCCGCCTCCAAGGGAGACTACCCCGTGTTTCTTATTCTCATGTTTCAAAACATCCCCCCACTTCTGGGGTCCCATCTTCTGCAGCCTCCTCTGTTGTTACCCCTCCCATAGCCACTCCGGCATCTAATCCTTTTGCTGTCCTTGGCTCTGACGTCCCGACTACAACTCAGTCTGTTCTCACATCTTCGCGTCCTTCCTCACAAGCCCCAGTATCGACAAGACCTCGTACGACACCTAATACCAATCGCCCCTCTACTTCTCAGAAGTCCAAAAAATCCACATTGCTCAAACCTTTGCCCCTTCCTTCCCTTCTTCCACCTCCACACTTTACCTTTCCAGTCTCTGTACCTAGTTCTTCCCCTCTCTCTGGCTCTATTACAAGTGTGGAGATTCACCCTCCTCCTCGTACTATGCCTTCCACCCCCGTCCCCTCCCAAGTTTCTCCCTCTTCTGCCACCTCCCAGGTTTCTGCCTCTTCTGTCCCCCCCACACTTCATCTCCAGTCCCTTACACACTTCCCTCCCCCTCTACTTTGCTACAGTCCATTACTGTCCCAATCTTTATTCACCCTCCTCCTTCTATCTCTAATATGGTCTCCCATCCAACTTTGAATTCAGAAACACTTTAAGACATTTCAGAATATATTGCAGAGACTAAACCTTCAATGGACACTGATTCACTTCCTGTTCCTTCTCTTCCCTCTCCTCCATCTTCACAACCCCATTCTTCGCAACGCTCCATTCCTTCGCTGCTTGAACGTCTTCCAATGCCACCACACGTTGACTTTTCTAACCCCTGTAGTCCGTAGGTGCCTTTCCCTACGGATTCCTGGTATTTTCTTCATCGCCAATCATGGCCTATTTACAGTGGAATATCCGTGGCCTCAGGGGTAATCGGGGTGAGCTTCAGATGTTGTTTTCCAGGTTTTCCCCTGTTGGTGCTTGCTTACAAGAACCAAAATTACACTCGGCTGTTTTCCATTCTATCTCAGGCTATAATTTATTGTATTCTTCGGATCCTTTCTCATATGGGACCTTTAATGAAAGTGCCCTTCTTCTACGCAATGATATTCCGTACTGTCAACACTCTGTCCATACCTCGCTGCATTACACTGCATCCCGTATCCACTTGAATAAGTGGTTTACAATATGTTCTTTATATCTCTCTCCTTCTCGAGCATTTTCTATCCCAGACTTTGCCTTTCTTGTTTCAACCTTACCACCACCACTTCTGTTACTTGGTGATTTTAATGCCCACCATTTCCTCTGGGGGGGTCTCATTGTGACTCACGTGGCATCCAGTTGGAGGCTTTTCTCGCCTCTCACCTCCTCCATGTTTTAAATACGGGTACTCCCACCCATTTTGATCCTCGTACTCATACTCTCTCTTGCATCAATTTATCAGTCTGCTCTTCCTCCACTGCACTAGACTTCACCTGGTCTGTTCTACCGGACTTACATGACAGCGATCATTTTCCAATCATTCTTACTTCTCCTTCCTATTCACCACCTTTCCGTAGCCCTCGCTGGCAATTTGATCGGGCAAATTGGGATCTTTACTCACACCTCACTGCTTTTAGTGAGGTTCCTTCTTCATCCTCCATTGATGAGCTCCTACACCTCTTCTCGACGTCAGTTTCTACCGCAGCTTCTCATTCTATACCCCAAACCTCAGGCAGGCTTTCTCAGAAGTGCGTGCCTTGGTGGTCTCCTGCTTGTGCTCGTGCAGTACGTTTGAAACGAGCTGCATGGGGCAGGTACCGGTACAATAGAACCGCTGAGAGACTTCTTGATTTTAAGCAGAAGCGTGCGATCGCTCGCCGTGTCATCCGTGAAGCTAAACGCACTTGTTGGCGAGACTATGTTTCCATCATCACCTCTGCTTCTTCTATGAATGCAGTCAGGAAAAAAGTGAGGAAATTGAGTGGTAAATACTCCCCTGACCCGGCTCCTGTTCTACGGGTCGCTGGTGTTGATGTAGCAAACCCTCTTGACGTTGCCATTGAACTTGGCACACATCTGGTCCGTATTTCCCGGGGGCTCCATCTATGCCCCTCGTTTCTTTCCTCAAAGTCTGCCAGAGAGTTAGTACCCTTGGACTTTTCTTCTCTCAGAGAAGAACAGTATAATGTGCCTTTTACACTTCAAGAATTAGAGGCAATGCTCTCAGCTTGCCGATCATCGGCAGCTGGGCCTGACGACATTCATATTCGTATGTTACAACATTTACATCGGTCAGCCCTTGTAGTCCTCTTACACCTCTTCAATCTTATTTGGGCACAAGGAGTTCTTCCCCAGCTGTGGAAATCTGCCATTGTTCTCCCTTTCCGTAAACCGGGTACTACAGGACATGATGCCTCCCACTATCGTCCCATCGCTCTTACTAGTGCAGTTTGCAAAGTGATGGAACATCTCGTAAATCGACGTTTAATGTGGTATTTAGAGACACACAACAGTCTCTCCGCAAGTCAATATGGCTTTCGTAAGGGTCGTTCTACCATAGACCCCTTACTACGCTTGGATACGTATGTTCATAATGCCTTTGCGAATAATCACTCAGTTATTGCCATATTTTTTGACCTTGAGAAGGCATATGACACAACTTGGAGTTATAATATTTTGGCCCAGGCCCACTCCTTAGGCCTCCGAGGCAATCTACCATCCTTCCTTAAGAACTTTTTAACTGACAGACATTTCCGTGTTTGAGTCAATAATGTTCTATCCCCTGACTTCGTCCAAGCTGAAGGTGTCCCTCAGGGATGTGTTCTAAGCACAACACTTTTTCTCCTTGCTATAAATGATTTGGCCTCTGTTCTTCCACCCAATATTTGGTCATCACTCTATGTTGATGACTTCGCTATTGCTTGTGCAGGCGCTGACTGTCATCTCATTGCAGTTTCTCTCCAGCATGAGGTCGACAATGTTTCCACTTGGGCCACCACGCATGGGTTTAAATTTTTAAGTACCAAAACTCACCAAATTACTTTCACTAGACGCTCTGTCATGTCCGATCATCCTTTGTATCTCTATGGCTCCCGTATCCCCGAACGTGATACAGTCAGGTTTCTAGGCCTTCTCTTTGACCGTATTATTAT
Source organism: Cherax quadricarinatus (assembly GCF_038502225.1). Taxonomy (NCBI): domain Eukaryota; kingdom Metazoa; phylum Arthropoda; class Malacostraca; order Decapoda; family Parastacidae; genus Cherax; species Cherax quadricarinatus. Next base: position 26,069,558 of record NC_091295.1, on the reverse strand, counting down.
TATTATTATAATCAAAAAGAAGCGCTAAGCCACAAGGGCTATACAGCGCTGCAGGGTAGGGAAGGAAGCAAGGGAATTGGATGGCAGGAGGGAGGGGGGATGATCAGCAGGTTACAGAAAACAGCGGGGCAGGGGATAGTACGGGGGTAGAGGGTAGCAAGAGATACAAGTAGAAAGGGCTGAAAGTATCAGAATTTGTGAAGTAAGTCAGTCGTTGTCAAAAAGTCAATAAGAGAGTCCGGATGAAAGGTGGGTCCATCAGCGAGAAGGGAAGGTAAAGAGAGAGCAGCGGGGCGAAGACGACGACAGAGGTAAATTCTGCGTGCTCGTTGATAAAGTGGGCAGTCCAACAGAATGTGGCTGACTGATAATGGAGCTTGGCAATTCTCACAGAGAGGAGCAAGACGCCTCTCCATGAGATATCCATGAGTAAGACGAGTATGGCCAATGCGAAGACGGGAGAGAGTAGTCTCCCAACCTCGACACTGGTGATAAGAAGACGGCCAGTAACCTATACTCGGTTTAATAGACTGAAGTTTGTTGCCGAGCATAGTAGACCAACGTTGTTGCCAACGGGTGTGAAGGTGGGAAGATATTACAGCAAAATAGTCCGTACATGGAATACCTCTGTAAGAAACTGGTAGGTCATGTACTGCTGACCGCGCAGCAGTGTCTGCCTGTTCATTGCCCTGTACGTCAACATGACCAGGGACCCAACAAAAAACAATATCTTTATGCTTAGTAAAGATGCGGCGTAGCCAAAGTTGGATACGGAGGACTAAGGGGTGAGGTGTATCAAATTTTTGTATAGCCTGTAAAGCACTAAGGGAGTCTGAGACAACCACAAATGATGACACAGGCATAGATGCAATACGGATAAGTGCTGTAAGGATGGCATATAATTCAGCAGTAAAAATACTAGCTGAAGATAGTAAATGCCCTTGTACGACGCTGTCCGGAAACACTGCTGCGAATCCTACGCCGTCAGAAGACTTAGAGCCATCTGTGTACACAGCAATGGCATGAGAATGAGAGTGAAAGTGGTCAAGAAAAAGAGAGCGGGAAGCGACCGTAGACAGTTGGGCTTTCGAGCAAGGGAGGGAGAAAGAACAGACTCGAACAGCTGGGACCTCCCAGGGGGGTAGGGAAAAGTGAGATGCTACATGTACATAGAAAGGTGGTAGTTGAAGAGAAGACAAGAGCGAATGAAGGCGAAGAGAGAAGGGACGGAGTAAGCAGGGGCGGCGAACAAATAAAGAATGTCTACTAATATCAGTGACCATTCTATAAATGGAAGGATTGCGGAGATCATGAGAGCGTACATAGTAGCGCAGGCAATGGGCATCACGGCGATCGGATAAGGATGGAACGTTCGCTTCTGCATAGAGGCTTTCGACAGGGGAAGAGCGAAAAGCACCAAGGCATAAACGTAATCCTTGGTGATGAATGGGGTTAAGGCTAGAGAGAGTAGCAGGAGATGCCGCTGAATAGATCTGGTCACCATAATCAAGTTTCGATAAAATAAGGGTGGAATGTAGGTGAAGGAGGGTTCGACGATCAGCTCCCCACGAAAGATGAGCAAGGGTTTTAAGAAGGTTCAGCCGGCTGTGACAAGTTGCCTTCAGAGAGGTAATGTGAGGTTTCCAGGATAACCTACGATCAAAGAGGAGGCCCAGAAACTTGACTGTATCACGTTCAGGGATACGTGAGCCATAGAGGTACAAAGGATGATCAGAGATGACAGAGCGTCTAGTGAAAGTGATTTGGTGGGTTTTAGTGCTGGAAAATTTAAACCCATGTGTGGTGGCCCAATTGGAAACACGGTCGACTGCATGCTGGAGAGAAACTGTAAGGAGGTGACAGTCAGCGCCTGCACAGGCAATAGCGAAGTCATCAACATAGAGTGATGACCAAATATTTGATGGAAGACTAGAGGCCAAATCATTAATAGCAAGGAGAAAAAGTGTTGTGCTCAGAACACATCCCTGGGGGACACCTTCAGCTTGGACAAAGTCCGGGGAGAGCACATTATTAACCCGAACACGGAAATGCCTGTCAGTTAAAAAGTTCTTAAGGAAGGATGGTAGATTGCCTCGAAGGCCTAAGGAGTGGGCTTGGGCTAAAATATTATACCTCCAAGTTGTGTCATATGCCTTCTCAAGGTCAAAAAATATGGCAATAACTGAGTGGTTATTCGCAAAGGCATTACGAACATACGTATCCAAGCGCAGTAAGGGGTCTATGGTAGAACGTCCCTTACGAAAGCCATATTGACGAGTGGAGAGACTGTTGTGTGTCTCTAAATACCACACTAAACGTCTATTTACTAGACGTTCCATTACTTTGCAAACTGCACTGGTAAGAGCAATGGGACGATAGTGGGAGGTTTCATGTCCCGTAGTGCCTGGTTTGCGGAAAGGGAGAACAATGGCGGATTTCCACAGCTGTGGAAGAACTCCTTGTGACCAAATAAGATTGTAAAGGTGTAATAGGACTGCAAGGGCTGACTGATGTAAATGTTGTAGCATACGAATATGAATGTCGTCGGGCCCAGCTGCCGATGATCGACAAGCTGAGAGTGTTGCCTCCAGTTCTTGAAGTGTAAAAGGCACATTATACTGTTCTTCTCTGAGAGAAGAAAAGTCCAAGGGTGCTAACTCTCTGGCAGACTTTGAGGAAAGAAATGAGGGGCATAGATGGAGTCCCTGAGAAATACGGACCAGATGATTGCCAATTTCATTGGCAACATCTAGTGGGTTTGCTATATCAACACCGGCAACCCGCAGAACAGGAGCCGGGTCAGGAGAATATTTACCACTCAGTTTTCGTACTTTTTTCCAGACTGCACTCATAGAGGAAGCAGAGGTGATGGTGGAGACATAATCTCGCCAGCAAGTGCGTTTAGCGTCACGGATGACACGGCGAGCGATCGCACGCTTCTGTTTAAAATCAAGGAGTCGCTCTGTGGTTCTATTGTACCGGTACCTGCCCCATGCAGCGCGTTTCAAACGTACTGCACGAGCACAAGCAGGAGACCACCATGGCACGCATTTCTGAGAATGCCTGCCCGAAGTTTGGGGTATAGAATGAGAAGCTGCGGTGAAAACGGAGGACGAGAAGAGGTGTAAAAGCTCATCGATGGAGGACGAAGAAGGAACCTCTTTAAAAACAGTCAGGTGTGAGTAAAGGTTCCAATTTGCCCGATTAAATTGCCAGCGTGGGGTGCGAAGAGGTGGCGAATATGAAGGGGAAGTAAGAATGATTGGGAAATGATCACTGTCATGTAAGTCCGGGAGAACAGACCAAGTAAAGTCTAATGCGGCGGAGGAAGAGCAAACTGAGAGATCGATGCAAGAGAGAGTATGAGTCCGAGGATCAAAATGGGTGTGAGTACCTGTATTTAAAACATGGAGGGGGTGGGTGGCAAGAAAAGCCTCTAACTGAATTCCACGGGAATCACAGTGAGACCCTCCCCAGAGGAAATGGTGGGCATTAAAATCACCAAGTAACAGAATCGGTGGCGGTAATGACGAAACAAGGAAGGCAAAATCCGGAATAGATAATGCCCGAGAAGGAGAGAGATATAAAGAACAGAGCGTATACCACCTATGTAAGTGGATACGGGCTGCTGTGTAATGCAGCGAAGTATGAACAAATAGCTGATGGTACGGAATATCAGTGCGGAGAAGAAGGGCACTTTCATTAAAGGTCCCATCAGGAAAAGGATCTGAAGAATACAATAAATTATAGCCTGAGATGTGAGAAATAACAGCAGAGTGTAATTTTGGTTCCTGTAAGCAAACACCAACAGGGGCAAACTGGGAGAGTAACATCTGAAGCTCACCCCGATTACCCCTGAGGCCGCGTATATTCCACTGTAAAAAGGCCATGATTGGCAATGATAAAGATACTTGAAATCCGCAGGTAAGGGTTCCTACGGACTAGAAGGGTTAGAAAAGTCCACATGCGGAGGCAGTGGAAAATGTTCAAGCAGCGAAGGAACGGTGCGCTGTGAAGAAAGGAGTTGCGCAGATGGAGCAGAGGAGAGAGGAAGAGCGGAAGGTGGATCAGTGTCCATTGATGGTTTGGTCTCTGCAATATATTCAGAGATTGCTTCAAGTGTTTCGGAATTCAGAGATGTCGTATGGGAGACAATATTGGGAATGGTAGGGGGAGGATGAGTAAAGATTGGAACTGTATCGGACTGTACCAAGGTAGGGGGGGGCGAAAGGGTGGAGGGAACTGGAGAAGCGTGGCAGGGGACAGAAGAGACAGGAACCTGGGAGGTGGCAGAAGAGGAAGAAACTTGGGAGGGAACAGGGGAGGAAGGTACATTACGAGGAGGAGGGTGAACCTCTGCACTTGTAACTGAGCCAGTGAGAGGGGAAGAACTAGGGACAGAGACAGGGAGGGTAAAATGAGGAGGTGGAAGATGGGTAGGAGGTGTTACCGGACCTTTTTTTGACTTTTGAGAAGTAGAGGGACGATTGGGAAGAGGTGTCGTACGAGGTCTCGTCGATACTGAGGCTTGTAAGAGAGAACTCGAAGAAGCGAGATTAGACTGAGGCGTTGAAGTAGGGACGTCTGAGCCGAGGACAGCAAAAGGATTAGATACAGGAGTGATTATGGGAGAGGTAACCACAGAGGTGGGTGTAGAAGATGGGATACCAGAAGTGGGGGGACGTTTTGAAACACGGGAATAAGAAACACGTGGGAGTCTCCCTTGGAGGCGGAGATGAGAAACTGCCATGGCATAAGGGAGACCTTCTGTCTCTTTGAGGTAACGGATTTCCCGCTCGTTTAAATAGACCTGACAACGGCGAGAGTACGAAGGGTGAGCCTCATGACAGTTAAGGCAAGAGGGAGATCGATTGCAAGACGTATTAGAATGGTCATCGGCACCACAGACTGGGCATTCGGCGATAGATCTGCAATATTTCGCTGGATGGCCAAATCGCCAGCAATTTCTACACTGTTGTGGTGTAGGGATCACCTTTCGAACTTGTAACCGATGTCCTGCTATATAAACGGAGGATGGGAGTTCTCGGCTGTCAAAAGTTAAACGAGCCACATTGCTAGGGTATCGTCTCCGCCCACGGGCAGGAAGAATGTAAGTGTCTACCTTGAGGATTGGGAGATCTTGGAGTTCCAGCTGTTCTAGAATGTCGGTGCCACATGTCTGGAAATTTTGTTGAACTATGGTATGGGGCAGAATAACGGTACCACTACAAGAATTGAGGGAATGATGTTTTTCAAGGGTGACAGGAACAGTATCTATATGGGTAAGACGAGAGAGCTCACGAGCCTGGGTAGCATTCTGTACGGTAATGATGCGCGTACCGCTCTTAAGAGCATGAAAAGAAATATCTTTACCAACATGGCGTAGGAGTGCCTTGCCAATACTATGGTCAGAAAGATAGGCAGTAGAGGAAGTTGGTCGTAAAGTGAAGAATTTAGTCCACTGTTCAGTCTGAAACTGAGCGTGGAAAGGTAGTGAAGGACGTGTCGATCGTTTCTGAGAAGAACGAGAAGGTGAAGGTGGAGAAGTATCATCAGCAGGTAATTGTCGTTGACGTTTAGGCGTGGGACCAGAGTTGGTCCGACGTGGAACGGGTCGGCGATTTGAAAATTGCCGCACCGTAGAGGGAGAGGCCGGAAGCATAGTCAGAGGAGAGCGAAGGTCTGATAAATCGAAGGAGTCAGTCGAGGCCTCAGTACCTGAAGCGGGTGAGGAAACAGCACCGGCAATAGGTACAGAGGCATGAGGAATGTCTGAAGAGTGGTCCAAAGACGAGGCGGGGTCAGAACGGGGTGCGGTATCAAGAAGGGGCCCGGGGTACCAGGTTCATGGACTAGGGCTGCCATGGTTAGGTTACTTCTTTCTTTTTGTTTTTAAGAAAAAAAAAGAAAGAAGAAAAGAAAATAAAAATAAAAAAAAGAAAAAAAAAGGGGGGACCGGGGAGGGATAGTTCCTAGGAGGGATGAAAGGGCCAGAAATCTCCCTCCGCGCCCAAGAGGACTCGACACCGCTAGTAGCGCAGATGCAGCATGGAACCCGTGCCATACCCTACCCTTCATGCCAGTAAACCAGCAATCTGGGATAGCAACCTCACATCTGCCGAGCTACCTCGGTGGACAAAAGAGAGGGCGGCCGGATATCCGCCACAAAGCATACCTCCTTCAGCCACCACCCCCGGAATCCGAAAGGTGGCTTCCAGAGCTACACCCGTCGCCCAAAAGACACCCAAAGCTACTCCGGGATACCGGAGAGGGATCGGGACATCCCTAGGCAATCCAGATTCCACGGCAAACTACGCCACCGCCAAGAAACCTCAACGGAATGGGATGGACCCCGGTGTCCTTTCTCCTACCTAGGAACTAGCGCGCCTGTGGGAGAAATCCCAAAGGACAAAAAGAGGAAGGGCAAAAGGGAGGAGTGGGGAGGAGGAGGAGGAAAGGAAAAAGGGGAGGATGGGGAGGATGGGATAGGGGAGGGGAGATTGGGGGGTAATTAGGTTCGGTCTGAGGAAGAAGACCGATAGGTCTAATTCCTCAGACCAAGAGCCTCTTCACCACGCCAAGGAGCCCCCCTTGAAGAGGTCTTTGACCGTAGGTTATCCTGGAAATCTCACATTACCTCTCTGAAGGCAACTTGTCACAGCCGGCTAAACCTTCTTAAAACCCTTGCTCATCTTTCCTGGGGAGCTGATCGTCGAACTCTGCTTCGCCTACATTCAGCCCTCGTTTTATCGAAACTCAATTATGGTGACCAGATTTATTCCGTGGCCTCTCCTGCTACTCTCTCTAGCCTTAACTCTATCCATCACCAAGGATTACATTTGTGCCTTGGTGCTTTTCGCTCTTCCCCTGTTGAGAGCCTCTATGCAGAAGCGAATGTTCCATCCTTGTCGGATCGCCGTGATGCCCATTGCCTTCGCTACTATGTACGCTCTCACGATCTCCACAATCCTTCCATTTATAGAATGGTCACCAATATTAGTAGACATTCTTTATTCGTTCGCCGCCCCTGTTTGCTCCATCCCTTTTCTCTTCGCCTACATTCACTCGTCTTCCCTTCAGTTACCACCTTTATATGTTCATGTAGCATCTCACTTTTCCCTACCCCCCTGGGAAGTTCCAGCTGTTCGGGTCTGTTCTTTCTCACTCCCTTGCTCGAAAGCTCAACTGCCTATGGTGGCTTCCCGCTCTCTTTTTCTTGATCACTTCCACTCCCATTCTCATGCCACCGCTGTGTACACAGATGGCTCTAAGTCTTCAGACGGCGTCGGATTCGCAGCAGTGTTTCCGGACAGCGTCGTGCGGGGGCATTTACTATCTTCGGCTAGCATTTTTACTGCTGAATTGTACGCCATTCTTACAGCACTTATTCGTATCGCATCTATGCCTGTGTCATCATTTGTGGTAGTCTCAGACTCCCTTAGTGCTCTACAGGCTATACGAAAATTTGATACATCTCACCCCCTAGTTCTCTGTATCCAACTTCGGCTATGCCGTATCTCTACCAAACATAAAGATAATGTTTTTTGTTGGGTCCCTGGTCATGTCGACGTACAGGGCAATGAACAGGCAGACACTGCTGCGCGGTCAGCAGTACATGACCTACCAATTTCCTAAAGAGGTGTTCCATTTCTGGACTATTTTGCTGCAATAGCTACCCACCTTCGCACCCGTTGGCAACAACGTTGGTCAACTCTGCTCGGTAACAAACTTCATTGTATTAAACCGAGCATAGGCTACTGGCCGTCTTCTTGTCATCAGTGCCGAGGTTGGGAGACCACTCTCTCCCGCCTTCGCATTGGCCACACTCATCTTACTCATGGGTATCTCATGGAGAGGCACCCTGTTCCTCTCTGTGAGCAGTGTCAAGTTCCAGTATCGATTAGCCACATTCTGTTAGACTGCCCTCTTTATCAACGAGCACGCAAAATTTACCTCCAACGTCGTCTTCGTTCTACTACTCTCTCTTTACCTTCCCTTCTTGCTGATGGACCCTCCTTTAATCCTGACTCTCTCATTGACTTCTTGACGACTGATTTACTCCACAAACTCTGATGATACTTTTCGCACTCCCCTCAGCCCTTTCTAGTTCAGTCTCTTGCTGCCCTTTCCCCTTTCACCATCCACTACCCCGCTGTTATCCGTAACCTATTACTCATCCATCTCCCTTTTGCCACCTGATGCCCTCGCTTTCTTCCTGCCCTGCAGTGGTGTATAGTCCTTGTGGCTTAGCGCTTCTTTTTGATTATAATAATAATAATAATAATCTGCATGGATTGTCAGGTCTCGCTGTTAATCTACCAAATCACGATAGATTGGCTCTTTAACCCCTAAACAGTCCAAAACGTATATATGTATATATGTTTTATTTTCCCTGTCTCCAAATTTGGCACGATTGGCCTGAGATGCCTGGTCAGCATAGAATGGGTCTTAACACTCGTGCAGTATTAAAAAAATCTGGGACCACTTAATACCTTGTGGGAGCGCCAGCTAGAGAAAACAGCGCAGCAAACGCCAGGGATTCGCTGTCATATTAACACTCCCCTTTTATTATATCACAGGAAAGCACTAAACCCATAGGATTATACAGCACATGTGGAAGGTATTCAGGCTCGATTCAGAGAACTGAAGCACATATCTAATTCTCTAGATCAAGAGCCCCTCACCAGCATCAAGAACCTCCCTTGAGGGGACTCCCTTTTTAACCCATAAACGGTCCAAACGTATACATACGCTCACTATCCCAGTGCCCCAAATATTTTGAAAAATAATTTTTTTTTATGGAAATAAAGAGCACATTTTTCTAAGTGTTATAGGATAAAAAAAAAATTAGGGTCAGTACTTACAAAGATATGAGGCTGAAAAGTTGGCACTAGATGCTTACCTGACGGCAACCTCCAGTCCTGCCGCTTGCAGAAGTGTTGCCGATATACCTTACCTTTTTTTTTTCTCTTTCATATTATTTTATATAATTTTTCTGTTCTGATAATTACAATTTATAGTAGTTCTTGTCATTTCATAACCAATCTTTGTTCTGACACTAGTATTAGGTACTGAAATTTTATATGTCCCAGCAATGTTTTGGACATGTGGGAGTATAAAAGAAGAAGAAAAAAGATTTTTCTTCTTCTTTCCTTGAAGCATGTAAAACAAGCCTCAGTCCACCCGACAGTGACATGATAAGATAACATTAGATAAGAGCTGACATTTGATGAGCATTCGCGAGGGTGCAGTGATAAGATTTGATAAGATTAGAGGTGACATTTGATAAGCTTCGGCCCTCGCTTTGTTTTCGCTGGTACACAAACATGTCTGTCTGTCTGTCAAGCTCCCTGTCTATCTGTCTAGCTCTCTGTCTCAGCGAGAGCCACAAGACTGCGTCATCATGTTTACTCGTATCTTCAAGCAGAGTATAGCACTTTGTCTGGATTTTTTGGGTTAACCTAGGTAATTTACATATGTATACTTGTATTTATGTGTACCTGTGAGAAAGAGATAGACAGACAGATAGAAAGAGATAGACAGAAACAGACAGAGAGACAGAGACAAAGATAGACACACATAAACAGAGATAGAGCCCGGCCAGCCACGCAGCTGGCCAGTCAGCCAATCAGCCAGTCTGCTGAACAAGTATTACGTTCCAGAATTGTTTCTCTTTACTTACGGCATAGGTTATAAGACATTCTGAAAGAGTGTTGCACAAATATTGCACACGGGATATCGAGTTTTTTTTATATTTCCTCGACCACTTATGGCCACATCCACCTCAAAGCCACTAAACTCGGGGTCAAATCACTTTCCTCTTAAAATGGGAGAGTTAATACTACATGAAATCAGTGAATTCCAGGTGTTTGCCATGCTGTTTGCTCTAGCTGGTGCTCCCACAAGGTACTAAGTGGTCCCAGATTTTTTAATACAGTGCACACTAAGTGTTAAGACCCATTCTATGCTGACAAGGCATCTCAGGCCAATCATGCCAAATTTGAAGGCAGGAAAAATAAAATGTTTATACGTATATGCTTGAGGCACTAGCGGTAAGAACGTATATGTACGTTTGGACAGTTTATGGGTTAAGAGGAAAGTGATGCTGACCCCAAGTTTATTGACTTTGAGGTGGATGTGGCCACAAGTGGTCGAGGAAATATCAAAAACCTCGATAATAACCCATGTGCAACATTTGTGAACGCCCTTTCAGAATGTCTTATAACCTATGCCCTAAGTAAAGAGAAACAATTCTGTAATGTGTAATAAGTGTTTGGCAGTCTGGCTGGCTGGTTCTCTCTCTGTTTATATCTATGTCTCTCTCTGTCTCAAAGGTACACATAAATACAATTATACATAGTGTAAATTACCTAGGATAACCCAAAACCAAAGTGCTATACTGTGCTTGTAAATATAATGGTAAGAATACCTGTTGGAGACGGCCGACTTGTTGAGAAAAAAAAAAAAAAAAAAAAAAAAAAAAAAAAAACACCTGTTGGTTCAGTGGCTCTCTCTCAGAGAGAGAGAGAAAGCAGAAACTGAAAGAAAGACAAGCAGACAGACCTCATCAAATGTCACCCCTTATCTCATCTTATCAATGCACACTCACTTGGGCTCATCAAATGTCACCACTTATCTTATCACTGCATTATCAGCAGTGGACTGACAATTGTTCTTACATCATGCTTCAAGGGAACTTATTATTATATACTCCCAGTATGTAGAGTATGTAGAAAAGAGGGAAATTTTTTCCCAGTAAAAGTAGGCCTTAGACAAGGATGTGTGATGTCACCGTGGTTGTTTAATATATTTATAGATGGGGTTGTAAGAGAAGTAAATGCGAGGGTCTTGGCAAGAGGCGTGGAGTTAAAAGATAAAGAATCACACACAGGGTGGGAGTTGTCACAGCTGCTCTTTGCTGATGACACTGTGCTCTTGGGAGATTCTGAAGAGAAGCTGCAGAGATTGGTGGATGAATTTGGTAGGGTGTGCAAAAGAAGAAAATTAAAGGTGAATACAGGAAAGAGTAAGGTTATGAGGATAACAAAAAGATTAGGTGATGAAAGATTGAATATCAGATTGGAGGGAGAGAGTATGGAGGAGGTGAACGTATTCAGATATTTGGGAGTGGACGTGTCAGCGGATGGGTCTATGAAAGATGAGGTGAATCATAGAATTGATGAGGGAAAAAGAGTGAGTGGTGCACTTAGGAGTCTGTGGAGACAGTGTGATAATAATAAAAAAATAAAAAAAAAAGTATCCAAAACACTGCTTCGACCTATAAATACTTTGTATATATTCCTAGACAATAGTAAATGACCAAGGCAGGTGTAAATGTCCATCTGTCAGTGTGTTTGTGACAATTTGAGTAGTTTCAGTACCTAATATTAGTGTCAGAACAAAGATTGGTTATGAAATGACAAGAACCACTATAAACTGTAATTATCAGAACATAAAAATTATATAAAATATAAAAATAAAAAAAAAAAAAAAAAAAAAAGGCATATAGGCAATGCTTCTGTAAGTGGCAGGGCTCTATGCCATCATCAGCAAGCTCACAGGATTCACTTCTGATGTCTCCCCCCCCCCCAACACACTTGCCCTGACAGCCTTTCTGAGTACTGCCTTTGACCCAGACTCTGACATTTGAACAAACTATCACCCCAACACACTTGCCCTGACATTCTGAGTACCACCTTTCACCCAGACTCTGACATTTTAACAAACTTATTGCACCAACTTTGATTTCAATTTTATTCTTGCATACTTTCCTTCCTCCACTAACCCCTACCTGTGCTCATCTGCACATCTGCCTCCCATGCCATATGACCTTCCCTCTCTAGGATCAATCCTGAATGCTTCCCATTTCCCCAAGCACTGTGACATCTACAGGCTTAATATGCAACCCCCCTCCCCCCCAGTAAAATATTAATAAATAATTATTATAAGTGAATTTTTTTATTAAATACAGTACAGTGGACCCGAGTTTCATGAGCCTTGTGCTTCGTTTCAACTTACGGAATGCAGCCAGGCATACACAAAGGCTCCCACACACCATTCAGAGAGTCAGTGTGGCATTATATTTTGTAATAATCCATTGTTTTTTGTGCTTTCAACTGCTAAATAAGCCACCATGAGCCAAAAGAAAGTTCCTAGTGCCAGCCCTTTGGTAAAGAAGGTGAGAAATGTGATAGAATTCAAGAAAGAACACACCAGCCAGGGTACTTCCCCACACACCAGCCAGGGTACTTCCCTACACAAACCAGCCAGGGTACTTCCCCCACACACAATTTGATTTGAGTGGGACTTGCACATGAGTGAATAGGACTATCAAAGCTTATTGCTTGGGGAGCACTGAAAATTGGGTTGGGCAAATATTCTGTTAGTGAGATGGTTTGTGAAGGCCCTGCCTAGTGTGGGCCAAAAGGTCTGCTGCAGTGTTCCTGCTTTCTTATGTACACCAGCCAGGGTACTTCCCTACAAACCAGCCAGGGTACGTCCCTACAAACCAGTCAGGGTACTTCCCCACACAAACCAGCCAGGGTACTTCCCCATACAAACCAGCCAGGGTACTTCCCCACACAAACCAGCCAGGGTACTTCCCCACACAAACCAGCCAGGGTACTCCCCCCACACACAATTTGATCTGAGTGGGACTTGTGCATGAGTGAATAGAACTATCAAAGCTTATTGCTTGGGGAGCATTGAAAATTGGGTTGGGCAATATTGTTAGTGGGATGGTTTGTGAAGGACCTGCCTAGAATGGGCCAACAGGTCTGCTGCAGTTCCTGTTTTCTTATGTTCCATACACCAACAAGAGTCTTCAATAAAGGTAAGTGTGATGTTATTATTGTTTTATATACTTGATTTCTCATTCTTTTCTGTATGTAAATTTATATTTAATCTATAAAAAAAATAATTTTTGCCAATACTTTTGGGTGTCTGGAATGGATTAATTGGATTTACATTATTTCTTATGGGGAAAACGGTTTCAAATTTCGTGTATTTCAACTTTCGGCAGACTCTCTGTAACGGATTAATCATGAAACTCGGGGGTCCACTGTATTTGGTATGAACAATCACTATAGCTTGTGTTTTGATTCAGATACCAAAACTGTAGCAGTTTTGGTATCTAAATCCAGCTGCATGAGCTGTTGGATTTAGTCATACCGAGAAGGATTTTTCATGCTTTTTTTTTTTTTTTTTGGCAGACTCAAGTGACTGCCATATAATGCATCTTTAAATTGATGTCACTATTACCTGGCTCCCTTCAACTTGCTGTGCTTAGCACTACTGTGTGTGTATACATGTGGTGCCATAACAGCAGGCTACTGGTCTTCCTTTTTTTATTTTACGAGCAAAAGTTTGTTTATGCTCAATTATTCCATGGAAGTGCAAAAATTTGAAGATAATTATTTTAATTATTTCACAATTAATTTAATTTAATTTATTTCACAATTTAATTATTTCACAATTAAAATAATTGTTTTTAACACGTCAGCCATTTCCCACTGAGGCAGGGTGACCCAAAAAGAAAAAAAACTTTCATCATCATTAAACACTTTCACCATCACTCATACATAATCACTGTCTTTGCAGAGGCGCTCAGATACGACAGCTTAGACGTCCCTCAAAAGTGCCAATATTCCAAACCACTCCTTTAACCCTTTGACTGTCGCAACCCCCAATCCTGAGGTGTCTCCTGGTGTCGCAAAATTTAAAAAAAAAAAATTCTTATGAAATGATAGAGAATCTTTTCCCGATTGTAATGACACCAAAAAAAAAAAAAAACGAAATTTGATGGAAAACTGACGGAATTATGCTCTCGCGAAGTTAGCGACCTCGGCGCTGTTTACAAATCGGCGATTTCGCCCACTTTGAGAACTATTTTCAGCTAATTCCATTATTCCAGTCGCCCAAACTCATAGCTATTTCTTTAGAACTCTATTTTTTCTATCAACTGAGTACAAGAAACTGCCCATTTACCGATTTCAACTACCTAATAATGTGGTCAGAAATTTGCAATTTGGTCAATTTCACGAAAACTAAAAAATATGACAATTTCAAAATAAGGTCCAGAATGAACAATGCAGACATTCCTGGCTCTAAAATAACATTTTCTTTGCTCATCAGTCATGTCTCCAGGCCCCTCTAATATTACTCTTGCTTTCTATTTTGAATTTTTATTCAAACAAAAAATAGAAGACTTACTATTATGCAGACTACTGCAATACTGTAATAATTGTATAAATAACATCAACCCATTCATGACTGCATATGAGAATGGCTAGTTGGACATTTATTGGACAATGGCATCATTTGTTTACTTTTGAACATTGGCAAAAATCAAACATTTCCCCAACTTTCAGCTCCATTTCTAGGTTCTTTTTATAGTAAAATCAATCAAAATCACCTCTATTTCTATAATATGTTTTCCATTCTATCAAATGAGACCAAGAAAACGAGAATACAACAATAAATACTATACGAAAATAGACCACAAAGTCGGCATTTTAATTAAAAAAAACGGACGGAGTTTTTTCTTCTCATTATGCACTGCATGCTCCAGGATTTTTTTTATATGGTGCACACTGACCACACAGACCCATTCTCTCACATGTGGGCCTACCAGCTTTCTCCTGCTTGATTTGAAGCCGCTAGAATTTATGAGTATATATACGTCAAACACGGTACCTCGTAAGACGTATATATACAGCCGCGACAGTCAAAGGGTTAAAGTGCAGGCATTGTACTTCCCACTTCCAGGACGCAAGTCCAGCTAACCAGTTTCCCTTATCCCTTAAACAGTCCAAACGTATGTAAACGTTCTCTCGCGTAGCACCCCGAATATTTTGAGAAAACAAAAATAGTTTTTTTTTTATAGGAAAAAAGAGCACATGTTACCCAAGTGTCCCCAATTTTTTTTCATATGGCGTACACTTGAGTGCGCACACCCATTCTCTCATGTCTAGCCGACTCAGGCCTATCATGCCAATGTTGAATGAATGACAAATGAAACGTATATATACATTTGGGGCGCTACGCGAGAGGATGTGTATATGTTTGGACCGTTTAAGGGTTAATCCCTTCACAAAATATTACCCTGCTCACATTCCAACATCTCGTCAGGTCCCAAAAACCATTTGTCTCCATTCACTCCTATCTAATATGCTCATGCACGCTTGCTGGAAATCCAAGCCCCTCACCCACAAAACCTCCTTTACCCCCTCCCTACTTTGTTCCATTCTCTCTAAATCATCAAACCACCTTAACAACCCCTCTTCAGCCCGCTTGACTAATACTTTTAGTGACTCCACACCTCCTCCTAATTTCCACACTATGAATTCTCTGCATAATATTTACAACACACATTGCTCTTAGACACATCTACACTGCCTCCAGCCTCCTTTCTGCAGCATTTACAACCCATGCTTCACACCCATATAAATGTTGGTACCACTATACTCTCGTATTGTGGTACCAACACTATAACATCTTTTGTCTCCACAGATACCTCAATGTACCACTCACCTTTTTTCCTTCATGAGTTCTATGGTTAACCTTGTCCTTCATAAACCCATCTGCTGACAAGTCTACTCCCAAATATCTGAACACATTCATTTCTTCCATACCCCCTCCCTCCAATGTGATATCCAATTTATCTTTACCTAACTTGTTTGATACCCTCATCACCTTACTCTCATCTATGTTCACTTTTAACTTTCTTCCTTTACACATACTCCCAAACTCGTCCACTAACCTTTGCAACTTCTCTTTAGAATCTCCGAAAAGCACAGTATCATCAGCAAAAAGTAATTGTGTCAACTCCCATTTTGTATTTGATTCCCCATAATTTACTCCCACCCCTCTCCCCAACACCCTAACATTTACTTTTACAACCCCATCTATAAATATGTTTAATAACTATGGTGGAAGGAAGGCGGGGTAGGGGTCGGCCTAGGAAAGGTTGGAGGGAGGGGGTAAAGGAGGTTTTGTGTGCGAGGGGCTTGGACTTCCAGCAGGCATGCGTGAGCGTGTTTGATAGGAGTGAATGGAGACAAATGGTTTTAAATACTTGACGTGCTGTTGGAGTGTGAGCAAAGTAACATTTATGAAGGGGTTCAGGGAAACCGGCAGGCCGGACTTGAGTCCTGGAGATGGGAAGTACAGTGCCTGCACTCTGAAGGAGGGGTGTTAATGTTGCAGTTTAAAAACTGTAGTGTAAAGCACCCTTCTGGCAAGACAGTGATGGAGTGAATGATGGTGAAAGTTTTTCTTTTTCGGGCCACCCTGCCTTGGTGGGAATTGGCCAGTGTGATGATAAAAAAAAAAAAAAAATAACTATGGTGATATTACACATTCCTGTCTAAGGCCTACTTTTACTGGAAAGTAATCTCCGTCTCTCTTACACACACTACCCTGAGCCTCACCATCCTATAAAAAAAAAAAAAAAAAAATCTTTACAGAATTTAAGTAACTTACTACCTATTCCATACACTTGCAACATCTGCCGCATTCCTTCCCTATCCACCCTATCACATGCCTTTTCTAAATCCACAAATGCAATGAAAACTTCCCTACCTGTATAATGTATTATTTCAAGATAATAGGTGTCTGATAGTAGATACTAATGGAGATAGCTTCCATACTAATGGAGGTGGCTGGTGTTGAACAAGTAGGTGTACTTTAACTAAACATATGAGGGTTCAAACGTCATATCTAAGATCTTAAAAATATTCAACACTGAACATTCAGGTCTTTTACTGGCCTAATCTCCAGCTCAGACAGAATGGAGGCTGTGCATGATTTACCAAGAAGACAAAGCAGAACCACTGACATGTCCTTCACCATTCAAGTGGATTTAGTTTATTTGTAACGAATTTGAGAATGAATTTTTTTAAAGATACAAAAGACAAACACATTCTTTTACTCACCTGTATATCGAGCAAAATAAATTTTTTTAAAAGAATACTTGTTTTAGAACTTCAGGTTAGGAAGAGCTATGTAATTTAAAGCCTGGATAAAAAGCAGCATTCCTGGTAAGTATTGCACTCCAGAAGTCAACACCAATACACAGTGACACTATCCAGGAAATATACTTCCTCAACTATAAAAATATTTTATTAGAATTTTT
Source organism: Cherax quadricarinatus (assembly GCF_038502225.1). Lineage (NCBI taxonomy): Eukaryota > Metazoa > Arthropoda > Malacostraca > Decapoda > Parastacidae > Cherax > Cherax quadricarinatus. Next base: position 26,052,424 of record NC_091295.1, on the reverse strand, counting down.
CAATCAATTACTATACAAGGTGCTTGTTAAAAATTAAGATTAATTTAGCAGGTTAAAAATTTATATAGTTTCAACAATTATGGTTATTTTTTCTTATTCCTTATATCATACAGCATACATTTCCAGTTTCTAGGCTTTTTACCTTTCAGCTGTGGGAACAACAGCCAAAATTTTAGTCTAGTTTTTGTCTTTTGTAATAGTTTCACTTCAAAATTTTCACATGCAGAATAGTCATTATTTCTTAATTCCTCAATCTTTCTTATTCTTCTTTTTATGAACTTATGAAAAATGACCCAGTCATCATCCTTTAAAAGTGAAGAAATCAACTTATTATCTTTGTTGCATCTTCTTTTTCTTTCAGATAATAAGAAGCAACTCATAGCCTCAATTGAATCAATTTGCTTTACATGTTGACTGACACTCTGATAATGTTTTAAGAACTTAGAAGAAACTTCTGAGTCACTATTCATATGTAACACACAGTGAGGTTCCATTATATTCTTACTTTTTTTATTACTTCCCAACACTTTAGCTTCCCTCTCTCTTTTCAACCCTGACATACTTCTTTCTACATTAACACTTAAAAGTTTATCCCTTCTAGTATTCCCACAACTTACTACAGTTCCAGTTTTACAGACGTCCCAGCTTTCAGCACATTTCTTTCGTTTCTTGGTATCATTACTAATACCACTCGAGTGCTTCAAAATTTTCTTAGTAGCAGTTACACACACTCCAATATCTTCAACAGACACTAATGAGACAAGAGTCTTGGAGTCTTCTTCATTGTTCTCCATTACTAAGGGTCTTTTAGATTGTTTAGAGGACTCTACTCTTTCTGTAACTTCTCCAATGGCTGTCTTACTGTCTGGCAGTTCTAATAAACAGGAGCTTGTCTTATCTCTGTTGTCATCCTCTGTGAAGATGTTTATTTCCCATGAAAAACTTCCATCTCCAGTACCATATCTGTGAAAAGAATAGAGTTGCATTATTGCACAAAAATTTCTTGGGATAATCCTTTATATACTCTCAAAACAATTCAAAATATGAAAGCATAAAATGGTATGTCAATGAATACTGTACATTAATTTATTTACAGCTTTTTTTTTTTTTAACCAGCTGTTTCCTACCGAGGTAGGGTGACCCAAAAAAACAAACAGAAGTTGTCTTTTTACATTTAGTAATTTATACAGAAGAAGTGGTTACTAGACCTTTGCTCCTGGCATTTTAGTTGCCTCTTATTCACAGATATTACACTTAATTTTTTAAAATGAGTAATGGAACAAAACTGACATAAATGGCTGCCTCACATGATAATAAGCAGCACATTAAATGCTACACAGGCTATTTTCTAGTGTAAAAAAAAGTAAACATTAGTTTTTTGTGTGTGAGGGGAGAGGGGGGTCAGTCCCTGAATTTATTATACACCACTGTAATCATGTGACTACTGTCCACAAGATGGACATGGGATGCATAATATAGATAGCAAACTAATTTTCTTTAGGGAATTATTTTTAATTTGTAAAACTACCACTCAATTATTGTTTTTGGTCAAATGAGATGAAAGGAATAAAAGTGAAAGAAGTGTAAAGAATTTTTTTTTTTTAAGTGAAGATTAATGCTGGCTTAGAAAATACTTGCTAAATCAGTGATATGCACAAATTATATATTGTATGTATATTAAAATACCTCCATGGGGAGGTGGAACAGAATTCTTCCTCCATAAGCCATGCGTGTTGTAAGAGGCGACTAACCTAGTAACCCCTTCTCCTATATATATTACTAAATGGGTGTGAAGCATGGGTGATGAATGTTGCAGCGAGGAGAAGGCTGGAGGCAGTGGAGATGTCATGTCTGAGAGCAATGTGTGGTGTGAATATAATGCAGAGAATTCGTAGTTTGGAAGTTAGGAGGAGGTGCGGGATTACCAAAACTGTTGTCCAGAGGGCTGAGGAAGGGTTGTTGAGGTGGTTCGGACATGTAGAGAGAATGGAGCAAAACAGAATGACTTCAAGAGTGTATCAGTCTGTAGTGGAAGGAAGGCGGGGTAGGGGTCGGCCTAGGAAAGGTTGGAGAGAGGGGGTAAAGGAGGTTTTGTGTGCGAGGGGCTTGGACTTCCAGCAGGCATGCGTGAGCGTGTTTGATAGGAGTGAATGGAGACAAATGGTTTTTAATACTTGACGTGCTGTTGGAGTGTGAGCAAAGTAACACTTATGAAGGGGTTCAGGGAAACCGGCAGGCCGGACTTGAGTCCTGGAGATGGGAAGTACAGTGCCTGCACTCTGAAGGAGGGGTGTTAATGTTGCAGTTTAAAAACTGTAGTGTAAAGCACCCTTCTGGCAAGACAGTGATGGAGTGAATGATGGTGAAAGTTTTTCTTTTTCGGGCCACCCTGCCTTGGTGGGAATCGGCCAGTGTGATAATAAAAAAAAAAAAAAAATGTAAAAGGAGAAACTTTCGTTTTTCCTTTTGGGCCACCCCGCCTCGGTGGGATACGGCCGGTGTGTTGAAAGAAGAATACAGTGGACCCCCGGTTAACGACATTTTTTCACTCCTAAAGTAGGTTCAGGTGCCAGTACTGACCGAATTAATTCCCATAAGGAATGTTGTGAAGTAGATTAGTCCATTTCAGACCCCCAAACATACACGTACAAACGCACTTACATAAATACACTTACATAACTGGTCGCATTCGGAGGTAATCGTTATACGGGGGTCCACTGTATTAAAATACAGAATACAGTATAACCATATTCAATGCTTTCTCTATACTATTTCACATTAATAAAAATTTATAAACAGGGAATCAATAGCAAGAACTACTATTCAATACTCACTTGGTAAACATGGTACTGCTCTTCTCATTTAATGAGCCACAATACTCTTGCAGGTAATCTGAAAGCTTTAAAGGAATAGAACCTTGAGTGGCCAACCCAGGTGCACTGCTATTTTTCAGTTGCTGGATCCAAGGAAATATGTCATCGTATAATTTGGCCAGTTGCCCTGATAAATCAAGTACAAGCACCCTGCAAATGTATATATTAAATTTTAAAAGAACGCTGAAATTAATCAAGCTGTTGCAAAATAATTATATTAGCAGATTTAAAATGGTATCTTTGTCTAATTCATGAAGCACAAAATGAATCAATAAATGTATATGTACAATATACTATTTATGAGAATCCTATTCCACTAATCCTTTATTAAGTACAGATATGTTGTTGAATCCCTTCATGTATGAAGGGATTCAGGGAAACTGGTTAGCCAGACTTAAAACTAATCCCACTTGAATTAAACATCCTAACCACCCTACACCCACCTTTCACTGTTTCAACTTACATTATATTTTTTTTTTAACAAGTCGGCCATCTCCCACCAAGGCAGGGTGACCCAAAAAGAAAGAAAATTCCCAAAAAGAAAATACTTTCATCATTCAACACTTTCACCTCACTCACACATAATCACTGTTTTTGCAGAGGTGCTTAGAATACAAGTTTAGAAGCATATACGTATTAAGATACACAACATCTCTCTCCAACTGCCAATATATTTTAAATGTAATTTTAACTAATTTTTGCTTGATAAAGTTTTCATAATTCAGTTCTACATACATCCACTATTACCACATACACAAACTATATCTTTTTGTTTTTATATCCCATGTAGCCAAAGCATGTACAGTAATTTTCCTTTAGTGTCATTGTCTCCACATAGCAAAGAACATACAAAAAACTGCATAAACCAGGTTTTGTAAGGCTGAACACAGATTATTATTATTATAATCAAAAAGAAGCGCTAAGCAACAAGGGCTATACAGCGCTGCAGGGTAGGGAAGGAAGCGAGGGTATTGGATGGCAGAAGGGAGGAGGGATGATCAGTAGGTTACAGAAAACAGTGGGGCAGGGGATAGTACGGGGGTAGAGGGTAGCAAGAGATTGAAGTAGAAAGGGCTGAAGGTATTAGAATTTGTGAAGTCAGTCAGTTGTTGTCAAAAAGTCAATGAGAGAGTCCGGATGAAAGGTGGGTCCATCAGCGAGAAGGGAAGGTAAAGAGAGAGCAGCGGAGCGAAGATGACGACGGAGGTAAATTCTGCATGCTCGTTGATAAAGTGGGCAGTCCAACAGAATGTGGCTGACTGATAATGGAGCTTGGCAATTCTCACAGAGAGGAGCAGGGCGCCTCTCCATGAGTAAGACGAGTATGGCCAATGCAAAGACGGGAGAGAGTAGTCTCCCAACCTCGACACTGGTGATAAGAAGACGGCCAGTAACCTATACTTGGTTTAATAGATTGAAGTTTGTTGCTGAGCATAGTAGACCAACGGTGTTGCCAACGGGTGTGAAGATGGGAAGATATTGCAGCAAAATAGTCCGTAAATGAAATACCTCTATATGAAACTGGTAGGTCATGTACTGCTGACCGCGCAGCAGTGTCTGCCTGTTCATTGCCCTGTACGTCAACATGACCAGGGGCCCAACAAAACACAATATCTTTATGCTTGGTAAAGATGTGGCGTAGCCAAAGTTGGATACGGAGGACTAAGGGGTGAGGTGTATCAAATTTCTGTATAGCCTGTAAAGCACTAAGGGAGTCTGAGACTACCACAAATGATGACACAGGCATAGATGCAATACGGATAAGTGCTGCAAGGATGGCATACAATTCAGCAGTAAAAATACTAGCCGAAGATAGTAAATGCCCTCGTACGACGCTGTCCGGAAACTCTGCTGCGAATCCTACGCCGTCAGAAGACTTAGAGCCATCTGTGTACACAGCAATGGCATGAGAATGAGAGTGAAAGTGGTCAAGAAAAAGAGAGCGGGAAGCGACCGTAGATAGTTGGGCTTTCGAGCAAGGGAGAGAGAAAGAACAGACTCGAACAGCTGGAACTTCCCAGGGGGGTAGGGAAAAGTGAGATGCTACATGAACATAGAAAGGTGGTGGTAATTGAAGAGAAGACAAGAGCGAATGAAGGCGAAGAGAGAAGGGACGGAGTAAACAGGGGCGGCGAACAAATAAAGAATGTCTACTAATATCAGTGACCATTCTATAAATGGAAGGATTGCGGAGATCATGAGAGCGTACATAGTAGCGAAGGCAATGGGCATCACGGCGATCGGATAAGGATGGAACATTCGCTTCTGCATAGAGCCTCTCGACAGGGGAAGAGCGAAAAGCATCAAGGCATAAACGTAATCCTTGGTGATGAATGGGGTTAAGGCTAGAGAGAGTAGCAGGAGATGCCGCTGAATAGATCTGGTCACCATAATCAAGTTTCGATAAAATAAGGGTGGAATGTAGGCAAAGGAGGGTTCGACGATCGGCTCCCCATGAAAGATGAGCAAGGGTTTTAAGAAGGTTCAGCCGGCTGTGACAAGTTGCCTTCAGAGAGGTAATGTGAGGTTTCCAGGATAACCTACGATCAAAGACGAGGCCCAGAAACTTGACTGTATCACGTTCAGGGATACGGGAGCCATAGAGGTACAAAGGATGATCTGAGATGACAGAGTGTCTAGTGAAAGTAATTTGGTGGGTTTTAGTGCTGGAAAATTTAAACCCACGTGTGGTGGCCCAATTGGAAACACGGTCGACTGCATGCTGGAGAGAAACTGTAATGAGGTGACAGTCAGCGCCTGCACAGGCAATAGCGAAGTCATCAACATAGAGTGATGACCAAATATTTGATGGAAGACTAGAGGCCAAATCATTAATAGCAAGGAGAAAAAGTGTTGTGCTGAGAACACATCCCTGGGGGACACCTTCAGCTTGGATAAAGTCCGGGGAGAGCACATTATTAACCCGAACACGGAAATGCCTGTCAGTTAAAAAGTTCTTAAGGAAGGATGGTAGATTGCCTCGAAGGCCAAAGGAGTGGGCTTGGGCTAAAATATTATACCTCCAAGTTGTGTCATATGCCTTCTCAAGGTCAAAAAATATGGCAATAACTGAGTGGTTATTCACAAAGGCATTACGAACATACGTATCCAAGCGTGGTAAGGGGTCTATGGTAGAACGTCCCTTACGAAAGCCATATTGACGAGTGGAGAGACTGTTGTGTGTCTCTAAATACCACACTAAACGACTATTTACTAGGCGTTCCATCACTTTGCAAACTGCACTGGTAAGAGCAATGGGATGATAGTGGGAGGTTTCATGTCCCGTAGTGCCTGGTTTGCGGAAAGGGAGAACAATGGCGGATTTCCACAGCTGTGGAAGAACTCCTTGTGACCAAATAAGATTGTAAAGGCGTAATAGGACTGCAAGGGCTGACTGATGTAAATGTTGTAGCATACGAATATGAATGTCGTCGGGCCCAGCTGCCGATGATCGGCAAGCTGAGAGTGTTGCTTCCAGTTCTTGAAGTGTAAAAGGCACATTATACTGTTCTTCTCTGAGAGAAGAAAAGTCCAAGGGTGCTAACTCTCTGGCAAACTTTGAGGAAAGAAATGAGGGGCATAGATGGAGTCCCTGAGAAATACGGACCAGATGATTGCCAATTTCATTGGCAACATCTAGTGGGTTTGCTATATCAACACCGGCAACCCGCAGAACAGGAGCCGGGTCAGGAGAATATTTACCACTCAGTTTTCGTACTTTTTTCCAGACTGCACTCATAGAGGAAGCAGAGGTGATGGTGGAGACATAATCTCGCCAGCAAGTGCGTTTAGCGTCACGGATGACACGGCAAGTGATCGCACGCTTCTGCTTAAAATCGAGAAGTCTCTCTGTGGTTCTATTGTACCGGTACCTGCCCCTTGCAGCGCGTTTCGAACGTACTGCACGAGCACAAGCAGGAGACCACCAAGGCACGCATTTCTGAGAATGCCTGCCCGAAGTTTGGGGTATAGAATGAGAAGCTGCGGTTAAAACGGAGGACGAGAAGAGGTGTAAAAGCTCATCGATGGAGGATGAAGAAGGAACCTCTCTAAAAACAGTTAGGTGTGAGTAAAGGTTCCAGTTTGCCTGATCAAATTGCCAGCGTGGGATGCGAAGAGGTGGTGAATATGAAGGGGAAGTAAGAATGATTGGGAAATGATCGCTGTCATGTAAGTCCGGGAGAACAGACCAAGTGAAGTCTAATGCGGCGGAGGAAGAGCAGACTGAGAGATCGATGCAAGAGAGAGTGTGAGTCCAAGGATCAAAATGGGTGTGAGTACCTGTATTTAAAACATGGAGGGGGTGGGTGGCAAGAAAAGCCTCTAACTGAATGCCACGGGAATCACAGTGAGACCCCCCCAGAGGAAATGGTGGGCATTAAAATCTCCAAATAACAGAATCGGTGGCAGTAATGACGAAACAAGAAAGGCAATATCCAGAATAGATAATGCCTGAGAAGGAGAGAGATATAAAGAACAGAGCGTATACCACCTATGCAAGTGGATACGGGCTGCTGTGTAATGCAGCGAAGTACGAACAAATAGCTGATGGTACGGAATATCAGTGCGTAGAAGAAGGCCACTTTCATTAAAGGTCCCATCAGGAAAAGGATCTGAAGAATACAATAAATTATAGCCTGAGATGGGAGAGATAACAGCAGAGTGTAATTTTGGTTCCTGTAAGCAAACACCAACAGGGAAAAACTGGGAGAGTAACATCTGAAGCTCACCCCGATTACCCCTGAGGCCGCGTATATTCCACTGTAAATAGGCCATGATTGGCAATGATAAAGATACCTGAAATCCGCAGGTAAGGGTTCCTACGAACTAGAGGGGTTAGAAAAGTCCACATGCGGAGGCAGTGGAAAACGTTCAAGCAGTGAAGGAATGGTGCGCTGTGAAGAAAGGAGTTGCGCAGATGGAGCAGAGGAGAGAGAAGGAGCGGAGGGTGGATCAGTGTCCATTGATGGTTTGGTCTCTGCAATATATTCAGAGATTGCTTCAAGTGTTTCAGAATTCAGAGATGTCGTATGGGAGACAATATTGGAAATGGTAGGGGGAGGATGAGTAAAGATTGGAACTGTATTGGACTCTACCAAGGTAGGTGGGGGCGAAAGGGTGGAGGGAACTGGAGAAGCGTGGATGGGGACAGAAGAGGCAGAAACTTGGGAGGGAACAGGGGAGAAAGGTACAGTACGAGGAGGAGGGTGAACCTCTACACTTGTAACAGAGCCAGTGAGAGGGGGAGAACCAGGTACAGACACAGGGAAGGTAAAATGAGGAGGTGGAAGATGGGTAGGAGGTGTTAACGAACCTTTTTTTGACTTTTGAGAAGTAGAGGGACGATTGGGAGGAGGTGTCATACGAGATCTCGTCGCTACTGAGGCTTGTGAGAGAGAACACGAAGAAGCGAGATCAGACTGAGGCGTTGAAGTAGGGACGTCTGAGCCGAGGACAGCAAAAGAATTAGATACAGGAGTGACTATAGGAGAGGTAACCACAGAGGTGGGTGCAGAAGATGGGATACCAGAAGTGGAGGGACGTTTTGAAACACGGGAATAAGAAACACGAGGTAGTCTCCCTTGGAGGCGGAGATGAGAAACTGCCATGGCATAAGGGAGACCTTCTGCCTCTTTGAGGTAACGGATTTCCCGCTTGTTTAAGTAGACTTGACAACGGCGAGAGTACGAAGGGTGAGCCTCATGACAATTAAGGCAAGAGGGAGGTCGATTGCAAGACGTATTAGAATGGTCATCGGCACCACAGACTGGGCATTCGGCGATAGATCTGCAATATTTCGCTGGATGGCCAAATCGTCAGCAATTTCTACACTGTTGTGGTGTAGGGATCACCTTTCGAACTTGTAACCGATGTCCTGCTACATAAACTGAGGATGGGAGTTCACGGCTGTCAAAAGTTAAACGAGCCACATTGCTAGGGTATCGTCTCCGCCCACGGGCAGGAAGAACGTAAGTGTCTACCTTGAGGATTGGGAGATCTTGGAGTTCCAGCTGTTCAAGAATGTCAGTGCCACATGTCTGGAAATTTTGTTGAACTATGGTATGGGGCAGAATGACGGTACCACTACAAGAATTGAGGGAATGATGTTTTTCAATAGTGACAGGAACAGTATCGATATGGGAAAGACGAGAAAGCTCATGAGCCTGGGTAGCATTCTGTACGATGATGATGCGCGTACCGCTCTTAAGAGCATGAAAAGAAATATCTTTACCAACATGGCGTAGGAGTGCCTTGCCAATACTGTGGTCAGAAAGATAGGCAGTAGAGGAAGTCGGTCGTAAAGTGAAGAATTTAGTCCATTGTGCAGTCTGAAACTGAGCGTGGAAAGGTAGTGAAGGGCGTGTCGATCGTTTCTGAGAAGAAGAGAAGGTGGAGAAGTATCATCAGCAGGTAATTGTCGTTGGCGTTTGGCGTGGGACCAGGGGAGTTGGTCCGGCGTGGAGCAATTCGGCCCGATCCAGTACCCCGCACTGTAGAGGAGGCCGGAAGCATAGTCAGAGGAGAGCGAAGGTCAGATAAATTGAAGGAGTCAGTCGAGGCCTCAGTACCTGAAGCGGGTGAGGAAACAGCACCGGCAAGAGGTACAGAGGCATGAGGAGTGTCCGAAGAGTGGTCCAAAGACGAGGCAGGGTCAGAACGGGGTGCGGTATCAAGAAGGGGCCCGGGGGTAGCAGGTTCATGGACTAGGGCTGTCATGGTTTTGTTTTTAAGAAAAAAAAAGAAAGAAGAAAAGAAAATAAAAATAAAAAAAGAATAAAAAAAAGGGGGGACCGGGGAGGGATAGTTCCTAGGAGAAATGAAAGGGCCAGAAATCTCCCTCCACGCCCAAGAGGACCTCAGCACCGCAGATGCAGCATGGAACCCGTGCCATACCCTACCCATCATGCCAGTAAACCGGCAATCCGGGATAGCAACCTCACATCTGCCGAGCTACCTCGGTAGACAAAAGAGAGGGCGGCCGGAAATCCGCCACAAAGCATACCTCCTTCGGCCACCACCCCCGGAATCCGAAAGGTGGCTTCCAGAGATACACCCGTCACACGAGAGACACCCAAAGCCACCCTCCGGGATACCGGACATCCCCAGGCAATCCAGATTCCACGGCAAACTACGCCACCGCCAAGAACCTCAACGGAATGGGATGGACCCTGGTACCCTTTCCCCTACCTAGGAAGTAGCGTGCCTGTGGGGGGGGGAGAGAGAAGAAGAGAGAGAGAGAGAAGAGAGAGAGAGAGAAGAGAGAGAGAGAAGAGAGAGAAGAGAAGAGAGAGAGAGAGAGGAGAAGAGAGAGAGAGGAGGAGAAGAGAGAGAGAGGAGAAGAAGAGAGAGAGAGGAGAAGAAGAGAGAGAGAGGAGAAGAAGAGAGAGAGAGGAGAGAGAGAGAGAGAAGAAGAGAGAGAAGAAGAGAGAGAGAGAGAGATAAGAAGAAGAGAGAGAAGAAGAGAGAGAAGAAGAGAGAGAGAGAAGAAGAGAGAGAGAGAAGAAGATGGAGAGAGAGAGAGAAGAGAGAGAGAAGAAGAGAGAAGAAAAGAGAGAAGAAAAGAGAGAAGAAAAGAGAGAGAGAGAGAAGAAAAGAGAGAGAGAGAGAAGAAAAGAGAGAGAAGAAAAGAGAGAGAAGAAAAGAGAGAGAGAAGAAAAGAGAGAAGAAAAGAGAGAGAGAAGAAAAGAGAGAGAGAAGAAAAGAGAGAGAGAAGAAGAAAAGAGAGAGAGTATGCTCCTTTCTTGGTTGCCTGTCCCCCCTCTCATCTCGACTGCTTGACAAATGAGAACAGAGCAAGACGTCATCTACTAGCCTGGACCATCTGGATGGATCTGTCATTTCAGCAGAGCCTTCAACGCCGAGGAGAGGGATGTAGGTGGCCCTTGCTGGCCATATACAAGGCCAATATTGTCAAAATACCACACTTGGATCACTTCGGACAGCGCGAAACAAGCTTTTATGCCACAAGACGGGCGAAAGCAGCAACTTCACTCTGTGTGCCTTCTCCAGAACATCACTCCATCTGAGATCATACATGCCCAGGATGACTTTCAGGTATGGAGACACATTCGTACAGCATAATGATGTCAGCGAGATAGCGTCAGTTGAACAAATGAAAATGCTGGCCACAGATGGCTCAACTTCATCCCTGTTCCCTACTGTATGTCTCATAACAATAAATGCTTTCAAATGAGCTGATGTAGGTAACAGCTCTTGGCTTATCAATAAAATTAGGAATCATAACCTGTAAATAAACATCCAATAAACCTAGGGATCCTTAACCTTGTCAAACCATGTGTGTAAGAGAGGAAAGAAGAGAGAGAGAGAAGAAGAGAAGAGAGAGAGAGAAAGAAGAGAGAGAGAGAAGAGAGAGAGAAGAAGAGAGAGAGAGAGAAGAATAGAGAGAGAAGAAGAGAGAGAGAGAGAAGAAGAGAGAGAGAAGAAGAGAGAGAAGAAGAGAGAGAGAAGAAGAGAGAGAGAGAAGAAGAGAGAGAGAGAAGAAGAGAGAGAAGAAGAGAGAAGAAGGGAGAGAAGAAGAGAGAGAGAGAAGAAGAGAGAGGGAGAGAGAAGAAGAGAGAGAAGAGAGAGAAGAAGGAAAGAGAGAGAGAAGGAAAGAGAGAAGAGAGAGAGAGAAACCAAAAGGAAGGGCAAAAGGGAGGGGGTGGGGAGGAGGAGGAGGAAAGGAAAAAGGGAGGATGGGATAGGAGGGGAGGGGGATTGGGGGTATTGAGGGTTCGGTCTGAGGAAGGAGACCAACAGGTCTAATTCCTCAGACCAAGAGCCTCTTCACCACGCCAAGGAGCCCCCCTTGAAGAGGGGCTGAACACAGAAAAACCTATTTACTCTGATTAAAGCAAATGAAATATGATCATGACCCTTAACCCTTTCGCTCATTCACGTAGAGTCAGTGTTGCAGACATAGACCTATCCACAAATCATATTATAATCATGGGGAAGCATAAGTAGTGGGTTGGTAGACAAGCAACCGCCCAGGGAGGTACTACCGTCCTGTCAAGTGAGTGTAAAACGAAAGCCTGTAATTGTTTTACGTGATGGTAGGATTGCTGGTGTCCTTTTTTCTGTCTCATGAACATGCAAGATTTCAGCTATGTCTTGCTACTTCTACTTACACTTAGGTCACACTACACATACATGTACAAGCACATATATACACACCCCTCTGGGTTTTCTTCTATTTTCTTTCTAGTTCTTATTCTTGTTTATTCCCTCTTATCTCCATGGGGAAGTGGAACAGAATTCTTCCTCCGTAAGCCATGCGTGTTGTAAGAGGCGACTAAAATGCCAGGAGCAAGGGGGCTAGTAACCTCTTCTCCTGTATATATTACTAAATGTAAAAGGAGAAACTTTCGTTTTTCCTTTTGGGCCACCCCGCCTCGGTGGGATACAGTCGGTGTGTTGAAAGAAAGAAAGAATCATGGGGAAGTGCTAAACCCATAGGATTATACAGCACCTGTGTTGGGGGAGGGGGAAGAAGGAAGGTCTTCAGGCTTAATGCAGGGAACTGGAGCACAGATCCAATTTCCTATATCAAGAGCCCCTCACCAGCATCAAGGAACCTCCCTTAAGGGGCTGCCTAGACACGAAAGAATGAGTCTGTGCAGTGTGAGTGCACAGTATTAAAAACTCACCCCATGCAGTAAATGACAAACAGCTCACCTCTGCCCTTATGTTTGAGTTAAAATAGAAACTGTAGCACATTTTCTACTGTGATTTTCATGGGTTTATTGCCCTTCCTGAATACCATATCACAGACCAGAAAATATACTAGTAAAATGGAAGAGATCCTGAACTGTCTCAGACTGGAAGTGCCCTAAAATAAGCCTCAAAATGATAGATATGGTAAATTTTGGGTGATTTTTTTTTGAAGGACAGAGGGCTTCCCTACCTTTCCCTCTCTGTTTATGGGGTTTCACTAGGTCTACTTTAATTATTAGGAAGGCCTAAACCACGATCACGCATTCTTGGTTATGGTTCATTAGCCGAAAAAGGAAGAAAAACATTGATTTTTTTGCGTGATGATAGATTCAAAATGGAAGGCGTTATACAAGAGTGGCATGGAAATGTAATTAATGAACAGAGGAAAGATTCTCCTAGGTAATAGGTTGGTAGACAGCAACCACTCAGGGAGGTACTACCGTCATGCTAAGCGAGTGTAAAACAAAAGCCTGTAAATGTTTTATATGATAGTAGAATTGTTGGTGTCTTTTTTTCTGTCTCATAAACATGCAAGATTTCAGGTATGTCTTGCTACTTCTACTTACCCTTAGGTCACACTACACTTATTTTTATTATTTTTTATTATTATCACACTGGCCGATTCCCACCAAGGCAGGGTGGCCCGAAAAAGAAAAACTTTCACCATCATTCACTCCATCACTGTCTTGCCAGAAGGGTGCTTTACACTACAGTTTTTAAACTGCAACATTAACACCCCTCCTTCACACTACACTTATGTTCTTTTTTTTTTTTAACACATCATTCTTTTCCACCAAGGCAGGGTGACCCAAAAAAGAAAGAACAATTTATATGTACAAGCATATATATACACACTCCTCTGGGTTTTCTTCTATTTTCTTACTAGTTCTTGTTTATTTCCTCTTCTCTCCATGAGGAAGTGGAACAGAATTCTTCCTCCATAACCCATGCGTGTCGTAAGAGGCGACTAAAATGCCAGGAGCAAGTGGCTAGTAACCCCTTCTCCTGTATACATTACTAAATTTAGAGACACTTTTGTTTTTCTTTTTGGGCCACCTTGCTTCAGTGGGATACAGCTGGTGTGTTGGAGGAAGGAAAGATTACTTTAGGGGTTGGAATGCCTAGTGATTGTTTTGCTCTCTATAAACTGCAATTGGTAGAAAATATAAAACTGACCAAATTACCAAATGGGCAGTTTCTTGTAATGAATGGATAGTATGGAAGGCATCTAGTGAAACCACCAGGAACTGGGTTGGTCTGAGCACTGTAACTGGTCTAAAATATACCTCAAGGTGGACAAAATCATTGTTGCGTATAGTGCTGCTGGTCACCACATGGACAAGACCAGGGTGAGGACTATGCTGGCAAATCAAACAAGAACAGGCATATAATGCCTCCAGCATTCGACTTTATGTCTGTAATTTTGTAAGTACAGTGGTCCCTCAATTATCGTCCTTAATCCGTTCCTGGAAGTGGGACTATTATCGAAATAGACGATTTTTGAATCAATTTTCCCCATAAGAAATAATGTAAATCCAATTAATTCGTTCCAGACACCCAGAAGTATCAACAGTAATTTTTTTTTTTTACCTAAAAGATAGATTTACATGCACAAAAGAATGAACATTCAACATGACAGTTACCTTTATTAAAGGCTGTTGTTGATGAATGGAAGACAGGGAGGAGGAGAGAGGGAAGAGAGGTTATTGTTTAGAAGGGATATCCCCCTCCATAAGGACTCTAGGTCACTTCAGGGGTCACTTACCTAGCATAAATATAGATCTACATGCAGAAAAGAATGCCAAATAAATGTAAAGCACTAATAAAATGTATAAATGAACACTGGTAATAGGGGTAGTTGATGAGTGGAACGGTCTGCCTAGTAGGGTGATCGAAGCTAAAACACTGGGTAGTTCCAAATTTAGGTTCCAAATTTAGGGAGGTGAAAGTGTATAAACTAAGGGAGGAGGAAGTTCGGGTGAGATATAAGCGACTATTGGCAGAAAGGTGGGCTAGTGCAAAGATGAGTAGTGGGGGGGTTGAAGAGGGTTGGAATAGTTTTAAAAATGCAGTATTAGAATGTGGGGCAGAAGTTTGTGGTTATAGGAGGGTGGGGGCAGGAGGAAAGAGGAGTGATTGGTGGAATGATGAAGTAAAGGGTGTGATAAAAGAGAAAAAGGTAGCTTATGAGAGGTTTTTACAAAGCAGAAGTGTTATAAGAAGAGCAGAGTATATGGAGAGTAAAAGAAAGGTAAAGAGAGTGGTGAGAGAGTGCAAAAGGAGAGCAGATGATAGAGTGGGAGAGGCACTGTCAAGAAATTTTAATGAAAATAAGAAAAAATTTTGGAGTGAGTTAAACAAGTTAAGAAAGCCTAGGGAAAATATGGATTTGTCAGTTAAAAACAGAGTAGGGGAGTTAGTAGATGGGGAGATGGAGGTATTGGGTAGATGGCGAGAATATTTTGAGGAACTTTTAAATGTTAAGGAAGAAACAGAGGCAGTAATTTCATGCACTGGTCAGGGAGGTATACCATCTTTTAGGAGTGAAGAAGAGCAGAATGTAAGTGTGGGGGAGGTACGTGAGGCATTACGTAAAATGAAAGGGGGTAAAGCAGCTGGAACTGATGGGATCATGACAGAAATGTTAAAAGCAGGGGGGGATATAGTGTTGGAGTGGTTGGTACTTTTGTTTAATAAATGTATGAAAGAGGGGAAGGTACCTAGGGATTGGCAGAGAGCATGTATAGTCCCTTTATATAAAGGGAAAGGGGACAAAAGAGACTGTAAAAATTATAGAGGAATAAGCTTACTGAGTATACCAGGAAAAGTGTACGGTAGGGTTATAATTGAAAGAATTAGAGGTAAGACAGAATGTAGGATTGCGGATGAGCAAGGAGGTTTTAGAGTGGGTAGGGGATGTGTAGATCAGGTGTTTACATTGAAGCATATATGTGAACAGTATTTAGATAAAGATAGGGAAGTTTTTATTGCATTTATGGATTTAGAAAAGGCATATGATAGAGTGGATAGAGGAGCAATGTGGCAGATGTTGCAAGTATATGGAATAGGTGGTAAGTTATTAAATGCTGTAAAGAGTTTTTATGTGGATAGTGAGGCTCAGGTTAGGGTGTGTAGAAGAGAGGGAGACTACTTCCCGGTAAAAGTAGGTCTTAGACAGGGATGTGTAATGTCACCATGGTTGTTTAATATATTTATAGATGGGGTTGTTAAGGAAGTAAATGCTAGGGTGTTTGGGAGAGGGGTGGGATTAAATTATGGGGAATCAAATTCAAAATGGGAATTGACACAGTTACTTTTTGCTGATGATACTGTGCTTATGGGAGATTCTAAAGAAAAATTGCAAAGGTTAGTGGATGAGTTTGGGAATGTGTGTAAAGGTAGAAAGTTGAAAGTGAACATAGAAAAGAGTAAGGTGATGAGGGTGTCAAATGATTTAGATAAAGAAAAATTGGATATCAAATTGGGGAGGAGGAGTATGGAAGAAGTGAATGTTTTCAGATACTTGGGAGTTGACGTGTCGGCGGATGGATTTATGAAGGATGAGGTTAATCATAGAATTGATGAGGGAAAAAAGGTGAGTGGTGCGTTGAGGTATATGTGGAGTCAAAAAACGTTATCTATGGAGGCAAAGAAGGGAATGTATGAAAGTATAGTAGTACCAACACTCTTATATGGGTGTGAAGCTTGGGTGGTAAATGCAGCAGCGAGGAGACGGTTGGAGGCAGTGGAGATGTCCTGTTTAAGGGCAATGTGTGGTGTAAATATTATGCAGAAAATTCGGAGTGTGGAAATTAGGAGAAGGTGTGGAGTTAATAAAAGTATTAGTCAGAGGGCAGAAGAGGGGTTGTTGAGGTGGTTTGGTCATTTAGAGAGAATGGATCAAAGTAGAATGACATGGAAAGCATATAAATCTATAGGGGAAGGAAGGCGGGGTAAGGGTCGTCCTCGAAAGGGTTGGAGAGAGGGGGTAAAGGAGGTTTTGTGGGTAAGGGGCTTGGACTTCCAGCAAGCGTGCGTGAGCATGTTAGATAGGAGTGAATGGAGAAGAATGGTACTTGGGACCTGACGATCTGTTGGAGTGTGAGCAGGGTAATATTTAGTGAAGGGATTCAGGGAAACCGGTTATTTTCATATAGTCGGACTTGAGTCCTGGAAATGGGAAGTACAATGCCTGCACTTTAAAGGAGGGGTTTGGGATATTGGCAGTTTGGAGGGATATGTTGTGTATCTTTATATGTGTATGCTTCTAGACTGTTGTATTCTGAGCACCTCTGCAAAAACAGTGATAATGTGCGAGTGTGGTGAAAGTGTTGAATGATGATGAAAGTATTTTCTTTTTGGGGATTTTCTTTCTTTTTTGGGTCACCCTGCCTCGGTGGGAGATGGCCGACTTGTTGAAAAAAAAAATAAAATAAAAAAATACATGAGTGAGAGGGGTTGGATTTGAGTCAGACTTGCACCTGAGCTTATTGCTTGGGTAGCATTTGTTCTGTTAGTGGGTTGGATTTGTGAAGGACCAGCCTAGTATGGGCCAACAGACTTATTGCAGTGTTCCTCCTTTATGTTCTAAAAGCTATGGCTTGAGTAGTTTCAAATTTAGGTTGGATAAATGCAGGAGTGAGAGGGGTTGGATTTGAGTCGGACTTGCACCTGAGCTTATTGCTTGGGTAGCATTTGTTCTGTTAGTGGGTTGGATTTGTGAAGGACTGGCCTAGTATGGGCCAGCAGGCCTACTGCAGTGTTCCTCCTTTCTTATGTTCTTATTGAAGACTTGTTTGTGTGAGGGAGGGATGGTAAGTTTATTGTTGGAAAATATGACACTAATATCAACTCTACGGCTTATTTATCTATCACAATTCAACTAATATGACATAATAAACAATATTAATAACAGAAACATGGAATATACTCAAGAATGAATAAGTCATTACGTATGTCATGAGAGGTGTTGTGTTGTGTTGTTGTTGGGTATACAGTGGACCCCCGCATAACGATTACCTCCGAATGCGACCAATTATGTAAGCGTATTTATGTAAGTGCGTATGTACATGTATGTTTGGGGGTCTGAAATGGACTAATCTACTTCACAATATTCCTTATGGGAATAAATTCGGTCAGTACTGGCACCTGAACATACTTATGGAGTGAAAAAATATCGTTAACCGGGAGTCCACTGTATAAGGGCCACTGAGAGTAAGCCGTCCATAATGGTGGTGAAGCACCAGCTGAGGCGGCGGTGTTTTCTGTAGCCCTATATAACTCCAACAACATTGGAGGAGTTGTTAGAATCGCTGACTCACTAAAGAAGGCACCCTCTACCACCATCACTACCACCTTTTACCACTATTACAACTGTTACCACCATCACTACTACCTTCTACCACCATCACTACCACCCTCTACCACCATCACTACCACCCTCTACCACCATCAACCACTATCACAACTGCTTCCACTCTACCACCACCACCTTTGTATTTTTCTACAAACTTTTTCATAAATTATATGTGTTTCTCACATTCTTTACCAAAGGGCTGGCACTAGAAGCTTTCTTTGGAGCCATGGTAGCTTATTTAGCACTTGCAAGCACTAAAATCAATGGAAGATTGAAATATTTCGTAGGAGCAAGTGAGGGGACCGTCACTCACTGGTAAACAATGGCACACTGGCTGGGAAGGCAGGTCCAGGCGGCTCAGAGCGTGAGTACGCGTCCCAGACGCAGGACGATTAGCGAGTTAACAGACCATTTGCGAGCCAATGTTTAGACGAAATAACGGGACTATTTCCAAAATGGACGACTTTCAGGCCAGACGATTATTGAGGGACCACTGTATTACATAAAATTCTCTACCATTTAAAAAAAAAAATGCTGACAGGAGGCTGTAAATTTTGGGGTGTCAATATCGAAAGGACTAATAAGCACTTACTAAAATTTAATTACGTTCTTGGAACTTAATATGTTTGTCTATAAAAATTTTTGGCAGTTTATAAAGGCCTTTCATTCATAGCTATTTAAGCTTGACATACAAAATTTTCATCAAAATTAAATGGTTTATTCTTGGAATAACCATTAAACTGTCCAAACATAGATCTACATTTGCTCCGTAGCGCTCCGAACGTAGATCTAAGGTTTTTATATTATTTCTTATGGAGAAAATCAAGGTCAGAGTGCTACGCGTGCAAACGTAGATCTACGTTTGGACAGTTTAAGGGTTAATATTGTAATCAATCATGCTAGCTCCTAAAAAAAATTAAATTTGCATTAGTGGGAAGTAATCAGGTTTGATCCAAGGCAAGGGAAGGTAGAACCACTTGGCTGGCATTGAATATCATTTATTTTATTTATTTATTTATTTTATGTCTTTGCAAACAGTACATTGAGATTTTATATTTACAATAGTGGGTTGCAATGCAAAGAGAGCCTCTAATATGCCTAAGCATTATCAGCCAACTTAACATTATTGGCTTACAGACTATTTAACACTAAGGATTTTATCATACAGTGGACCCCCGCATAACGATATTAATCCGTTCATGAGAGCTCATTGTTATGCGAAATTATCGTTATGCGAATGAATTTTCCCCATAAGAAATAATGGAAATCAAATTAATCCGTGCAAGACACCCCAAAGTATGAAAAAAAAACATTTTTACCACATGAAATATTAATTTTAATACACACAAACTGAAAAAGGCATGCACAATTACATGATACTTACCTTTATTGAAGATCTGGTGATGATTGATGGGATGGGAGGAGGAGAGTCTCTTAATGTTTAGAAGGGGAATCCCCTTCCATTAAGACTTGAGGTGTCAAGTCCTTTTCTGGGGTTACTTCCCTTCTTCTTTTAATGCCACTAGGACCAGCTTCAGAGTCACTGGACTTCTGTCGCACAACATATCTGTCCATAGTGGCCTGTACCTCTCGTTCCTTTATGACTTCCCTAAAGTGTTTCACAACATTGTCAGCGTAATAGTCACCAGCACGGCTTGCAATAGCTGTGTGAGGGTGATTTTCATCCATAAAGGTTTGCACTTTCAGCCACATTGCACAGATTTCCTTAATCTTTGTAGTAGGCAACTTCTTCAATTTCTCTCTCCCCTCCTCCGAACCAGTTTCCTCAGGTCTGGCCTCTTGCTGTTGAAGTTGATCTAGCAGCTCATCAGTGGTTAGTTCTTCATTGTCCTCCTCCACCAACTCTTCCACATCATCCCCACTAACCTCCAACCCCAAGGACTTCCCCAATGCCACAATTGATTCCTCAACTGGCATACTCCTCTCAGGGTTAGCCTCAAATCCTTCAAAATCCCTTTTGTCTACACATTCTGGCCACAGTTTCTTCCAAGCAGAGTTCAAGGTCCTCTTAGTCACTCCCTCCCAAGCCTTACCTATAAGGTTTACACAATTGAGGATATTAAAGTGCTCTCTCCAAAACTCTCTTAGAGTCAGTTGAGTTTCTGAGGTCACTACAAAGCACCTTTCAAACAGAGCTTTTGTGTACAGTTTTTTGAAGTTTGCAATAACCTGCTGGTCCATGGGCTGCAGGAGAGGAGTGGTATTAGGAGGCAAAAACTTCACCTTAATGAACTTAATGTCTCCATAAAGTCGCTCTGCCACGTCTGTAGGATGACCAGGGGCATTGTCTAACACCAGGAGGCACTTAAGGTCTAATTTCTTTTCAGTTAGGTAATCTTTCACATTGGGGGCAAATGCATGGTGTAACCAGTCATAGAAAAAGTCCCTAGTGACCCATGCCTTACTGTTTGCCCTCCACAGCACACACAAATTAGCCTTGAGGATATTCTTTTGTCTGAACGCTCTGGGAGTTTCTGAGTGATACACTAATAAAGGCTTCACTTTGCAATCACCACTAGCATTGGAACACATCAACAGAGTAAGCCTGTCTTTCATAGGCTTATGTCCTGGGAGTGCCTTTTCCTCCCGAGTAATGTAGGTCCTGCTTGGCATTTTCTTCCAAAACAGACCGGTTTCATCACAATTAAACACTTGTTCCGGTTTCAGTCCTTCACTGTCTATGTACTCCTTGAATTCCTGCACATATTTTTCAGCTGCTTTGTGGTCCGAACTGGCAGCCTCACCATGCCTTATCACACTATGTATGCCACTACGCTTCTTAAATCTCTCAAACCAACCTTTGCTGGCCTTAAATTCACTCGCATCATCACTAGTTGCAGGCATTTTTTTAATTAAATCCTGATGCAACTTCCTAGCCTTTTCACTTATGATCACTTGAGAGATGCTATCTCCTGCTATCTGTTTTTCATTTATCCACACCAATAAGAGTCTCTCAACATCTTCCATCACTTGCGATCTCTGTTTCGAAAACACAGTTGAACCTTTGGCAAGAACAGCTTCCTTGATTGCCTTTTTGTTGCCCACAATAGTAGCGATGGTTGACTGGGGTTTATTATACAACCTGGCCAGCTCGGAGACACGCACTCCACTTTCATACTTATCAATGATCTCTTTCTTCATCTCTATAGTAATTCTCACCCTTATTCCTGTAGGGTTGGTACTAGAAGCTTTCTTGGGGCCCATGGTCACTTATTTTGCAGATAAAATCACCAAAAACACTGTAATAATACAAAATATTCCGATTGTATGCTTGGATGTTACCGCGGAGGCTGGCTGGTAAACAATGCCACCGGCTGCACATTAGACGCGTCTCGGACGAACAGCGTTGAGCGGGTTTTTTAGCGGTATGCGAGGCAAAATCTTAGCGATAAAACGTATCGGTATGCGGATTTAACGTTATGTAAGGCCAACGGTATGCGGGGGTCCACTGTAGTTGTACAGTAGGACAGTAATTATTTCATAGCTGAACAGTAGATTATTAATTATAAGTGAATTAAATTTGTATAAGACAAAGGATATATTCATATAGTCTAAAATGCTTTTTGTGGAAAACAATGGTTCAATTAAATTCCTGTCAACAATGGATAAAAGGTTCAAAGTGATTGTTGAAGTTATGATATGGGAGTACATAGGTGAGTATGTGTGTACTGAGTATTCAGTAATCATGTTGCTATATAAATCAGAGTAATTTAATTAAGCATAGTTCTAAAATGTCAAATAACCTATGCACATTACATAAGTAAATTATATTAACCCTTTCAGTGGCCATCTGTAGATTTATATCATTGAGGCCAGAAGTCCCTTAACCCTTTTCAGGGTTTGTGCTGTAGTTCTACAGCTTTCAAGCCAGCGTCAGTGCCGTAGTTCCACACCATGAGCTCAGCTCACTCTGATAAGCTGTGAGCAGTAAATTTGGGCCTAGATGAAAGAATGGGTCTATGTAGTAAGTGTGCACCATATAAGAAAATCCTGCAGCATACAGTGCATGAGGAAAAAAGAACTGCGACTGTTTTTGGTTTAAAACAGCGACTTTGCAGTGAATTTCTGGATGGTTTTTACGGCTGTATTCACGTTTTCTTGGTCCCATTTGACAGAATGGAAGATGTACCACAGAAACAGAGATGATTCTGATTGGTTTTAGGAATGAAAATAGCTTGAAATTGAGCTCAAAGTAGCCAAAATGTTTGATTTTTGCTGATCAAGAGTAAACAAATCACATCATACATCTAATATACATCAACTGGTGGGTCTAATATGCCTTCACAAATGTGATGATATTATATATACAATTATTACAATATTGCATAACAGTAAATCTTCTATTTTTTGGTGTGACTAAAAATTCTTTGTGAATAAAAAAGCAGAATGTAATTCATATGTAAAGCCTGGAAATGTAACTAATGAACAGAGGAAATGTTATTTTGGTGCCAGGAATGCCTGCACTGTTTATTCTGAACCCTATTTTGAAAGTGAAATATTTTGAAATTTGTGTGATATTGGCCAAATTAGCAGTTTCTGATCACTTTACTGGGTAGTTGAAATAGTTGATTGGACAGTTACTTGTGCTCAATTGATAAAATGGAAGGCATACTAGTGAAATTGCTAAGAATTTGGTCAACTGGAACAATATAATTGGCCTAAATTGGGACTCAAAGTAGACAAAATTGTCAATGCGTAAATATTGTTGATGCACCAAAATTTGCGTGAGCATAATTTTGGCAATTTTCAATCAATGTTTGTACTTTTTGTTTTATTACCTTCAGAAAAAGATTTTCTACCATTTCATATGAATTTTTTTTTTTAATTCTTGGGCCCTGTGGACAAGTTTCAGATCGGGGGTCTGGACCCTGAAAGGGTTAACCCTTTCAGGGTTTCCTACGTACTAGTACGGCTTACGCGCCAGGGTTTTTGACGTACTAGTACGCATAAATTCTAGCATCCTCAAATCTAGCAAGAGAAAGCTGGTAGGCCTACATATGAACGAATGTGTCTATGTGTGCAGTATAAAAAAAATTCTGCAGCACACAGTGCGTAATGAGAAAAAAAAACTTTGACCGTGTTTTTGGTTTAAAACAGTGACTTTGCACTGTATTTTTGTATGCTATTTATGGTTGTATTCTAGTTTTCCTGGTCTTATTTTATAGAATGGAAAACATATTACAGAAAATGAGACAATTTTGATTGGTTTCACAATGGAAAGTACCTTGAAATTGAGCTCAAAGTAGCAGAAATGTTTGATTTTTGCCAAGGTTCAAAAGTAAACAAATCATGCCATGCGTCCAATACACGTCAACTGGTGAATCTAGTATTCTTTCACAAGTGCGCTGATATGTCTCATAACAATAAAAATGCTTTCAAATGAGCTGATGTAGGTAACAGCTCTTAGCTTGCCAATAAAGTTAGGAATCCTTAACATGTAAATAGCTTGTCAATAAATCTAGGGATCCTCTCTCTCTCTCTCATTCTCTCTCTCTCTCTCATTCTCATTCTCTCTCTCTCATTCTCTTTCTCATTCTCTCTCATTCTCTCTCTCTCTCTCATTGAGTCTCACTTACTCACCTCTCACCCTACATTATGACTACAAATATTTTAAGGTAAGTAAAGGAGGGGTTTGGGATATTGGCAGTTTGGAGGGACTTCTGAACTGTCATATCTGAGTGCCTTTGCAAAAGACAGTGATTATGTGTGAGTGAGGTGAAAGTGTTGAATGATGATAAAAGTATTTTCATTTTGAGGATTTTCTTTCTTTTTGGGTCACCCTGCCTAGGTGGGAGATGGCTGACTTGTTAAAAAAAAAAAAAAAAAGTGCGCTGATGTTATTTATACCATTTCTACACTAATACAGTAGTCTGCATAACAGTAAATCTTCTATTTTTTGTGAGAATAAAAATTCAAAGTGGAAAGCAAAAGAAATGTAAGAGGGCCTGGGGATGTGACTAATGGACAGAGGAAATGCTATTTTAGTGTCAGGAATGTCTGTCTTGTTTATTCTGGACCCTATTTTGAAATTAGCATCTTTTGAAACTTTTGTGAAATTGGCAAAATTGCTAAATTCTGACCACTTTATTGGATAGTTGAAATCAGTAAATGGGTGGTTTCTTGTACTCATTCGATAGAAAAAAATGAAGTTCTAGTGAAATAGTTATGATTTTTATCGACTAGTACACTGGAATTGGCCGAAAATAGGGCTCAAAGTGGGCAAAATCGCCGCTGCATAAACATCGTTGAGACCTCTAACTTTGTGAGAGCATAATTCTGTAAGTTTTCCATCAAATTTCATACTTTTGGTGTCATTATGATCGGGAAAAGATTCTCAATCTTTTCACAAGAAAATATATATATATATATATTTTTTTTTTTTGAAATTTTGGCGACCCTGAGAACAAGTCTCTGAGAGGGCCTGGCGACCCTGAAAGGGTTAAGTAGTTCAACGCTGTGAGCTCAGCTTACTCAGGTAAGTTGTGAGCATTAAAACTTTCCCTAGATACAAGAGATTGAGGCTCTGCAGTGAGGATGCACAGTACAGGAAAACATAGCTGACTGTGTGGGTGGTTTAAAGCAGCTACTTTAAACCATCCACACCATCATTGGTTTTTATGATTTTATTGCCTGTTTCTTAGAATCATTTGCTAGAATGGAAGGCATACTACTGAAACAGAGATGATTTTGATGGGTTTTAGGATCTGAAGTAGCTTGAAACTAAGCTCCAAGTAGTGGAAATATCTGATTTTTGCTGATATTCAGAGGACAGGTAAGGCCCCCTTACACCCCTGGTCTGTTTTATGGGTTTTTAGTAAGTCTGATTCAATTATTGGGACACCACAAACCATAACCAATCATTCTGGGTTATATTTTATTATTTGAGCTATAGAGTAAATCTATTTCTGAAGTCTGTTAAATGGAGGATTTAGCATATTTATGAAGGGGCTCAAGTCCTGGAGGGAAAAATCACAGTGGCTGCACTCTGAGGGAGGGATGGGGATGTTGCAGATTGGAGGGTTACTTGAACTAATACCAGTACTTTTAATTAAGCCTTTAGAAAATCATCACTCTTAACCCTTTCAGGGTCCAGAGGCCAAATTTCAAAGTGCACACCAGGGTCCAAGAATTAAAAAAAAAAAAAAAAAAAAAATTATTTTTTTCTTATGAAATGGTAGAGAATCTTTTTCTGAAGGTAATAAAACAAAAAGTATGAAATTTGATGGAAAATTGATGAAATTATGCTCTCGCGAATTTTGATGTGTCAGCGATATTCATGAATCGGCGATTTTGCCGAATTTGACTCCCATTTTAGGCCAATTACATTATTCCAGTCAACCAAATTCTTAGCTATTTCACTAGTAGTACTTCTATTCTATCGATTGAGCACAAGAAATCGCCAAGTCAACTGTTTCAACTACAAAACAAAGTGATCGGAAATTGGTAATTTGGCCAATTTAACACAAAGTTCCAAATATTCCAATTTCAAAATAGGGTCCAGAATAAACAATGTAGGTATTCCTGTCACTAAACTAACATTTCCTCTGTTCATTAGTTACGTTTTGAGGCTTTACAAATGAATTCCATTTTGATTTTTTATTCATGTAATGAATTTTTATTCAAACCAAAAATTAGAAGATTTACTGTTATGCAATATTGTAATAATTGTATAAATATCATCACCACATTTGTGAATATATATTAGACCCACCAGCTGGCGTCTATTAGATGTGTGAGGTCGTTTGTTTACTCTTGAACATCGGCAAAAATTTAACATTTCCTCTACTTTGAGCTCAGTTTCAAGCCATTTCCAGTGCTAAAAGCAATCAAAATCATCTCTATTTCTGTAATATGTCTTCCATTCTATCAAATGAGACCAAGAAATCGCAAATACATCTATAAAAAACATACGAAAAACACTGCAAAGTCGCTGTTTTAATCGAAAATCACGGTCTCAGTTTTTTCTCTCATTATACACGGTGTGCTGCAGGATATGTTTTATGTGATGCACACATACCACATAGATATATTCTCTCATATCTAGACCCAAATTTACCACTCACAGCTTAGCAGAGTGAGCTGAGCTCATGGCGTAGATCTACGGTTTAGACCCTGAATGTAAAGCCATAGATCTACGGCACGGACCCTGAAAGGGTTAAATCTATTGTTTGTTTTTAACCAATCTCTGCTAAACAAATATATATGCAAACTATGAATGCATATAATAAAAAAAAAATGAATTTTTCTAAATAATTTCTGTCTGACTACTTACAATGATTGTAACTGTTTGCAAGTGCCAACTGTCATAAGTGCCAATGTCATAAGTGCAAAATATCACAAGTTGGAATATATTAAATATTCGCAATTTTAAGCAATAAATTTGCTCATTCTTACCTATAGGTAGTAGGTTGGTAGACAGCAACCACCCAGGGAAGTACTACCGTCCTGCCAGATGACTGTGAAACAAAAACCTGTAACTGTTTTGCATGATGGTAGGATTGCTGGTTTCTTTTTCTGTCTCATAAACACGCTAAGATAACAGGGATATCTTGCTACTCCTACTTACACTTTGGTCACACTTCACAGACACGCACATGCATATATATATATACATACATCTAGGTTTTTCTCCTTTTTCTAAATAGCTCTTGTTCTTTTTTATTTCTTCTATTGTCCATGGGGAAGTGGAAAAGAATCTTTCCTCCGTAAGCCATGCGTGTCGTATGAGGCGACTAAAATGCCGGGAGCAATGGGCTAGTAACCCCTTCTCCTGTATACAATTACTAAAAAAGAGAAGAAGAAAAACTTTATAAAACTGGGTTGCTTAAATGTGCGTGGATGCAGTGCGGATGACAAGAAACAGATGATTGCTGATGTTATGAATGAAAAGAAGTTGGATGTCCTGGCCCTAAGCGAAACAAAGCTGAAGGGGGTAGGAGAGTTTCAGTGGGGGGAAATAAATGGGATTAAATCTGGAGTATCTGAGAGAGTTAGAGCAAAGGAAGGGGTAGCAGTAATGTTAAATGATCAGTTATGGAAGGAGAAAAGAGAATATGAATGTGTAAATTCAAGAATTATGTGGATTAAAGTAAAGGTTGGATGCGAGAAGTGGGTCATAATAAGCGTGTATGCACCTGGAGAAGAGAGGAATGCAGAGGAGAGAGAGAGATTTTGGGAGATGTTAAGTGAATGTATAGGAGCCTTTGAACCAAGTGAGAGAGTAATTGTGGTAGGGGACTTGAATGCTAAAGTAGGAGAAACTTTTAGAGAGGGTGTGGTAGGTAAGTTTGGGGTGCCAGGTGTAAATGATAATGGGAGCCCTTTGATTGAACTTTGTATAGAAAGGGGTTTAGTTATAGGTAATACATATTTTAAGAAAAAGAGGATAAATAAGTATACACGATATGATGTAGGGCGAAATGACAGTAGTTTGTTGGATTATGTATTGGTAGATAAAAGACTGTTGAGTAGACTTCAGGATGTACATGTTTATAGAGGGGCCACAGATATATCAGATCACTTTCTAGTTGTAGCTACACTGAGAGTAAAAGGTAGATGGGATACAAGGAGAATAGAAGCATCAGGGAAGAGAGAGGTGAAGGTTTATAAACTAAAAGAGGAGGCAGTTAGGGTAAGATATAAACAGCTATTGGAGGATAGATGGGCTAATGAGA
This sequence comes from Cherax quadricarinatus, assembly GCF_038502225.1. Lineage (NCBI taxonomy): Eukaryota > Metazoa > Arthropoda > Malacostraca > Decapoda > Parastacidae > Cherax > Cherax quadricarinatus. Next base: position 26,024,783 of record NC_091295.1, on the reverse strand, counting down.
GCATAGGCAATGGGGTCGAAGAGGTATGGGGTAGGTTTAAAAATGTAGTGTTAGAGTGTTCAGCAGAAGTTTGTGGTTACAGGAAAGTGGGTGCAGGAGGGAAGAGGAGCGATTGGTGGAATGATGATGTAAAGAGAGTAGTAAGGGAGAAAAAGTTAGCATATGAGAAGTTTTTACAAAGTAGAAGTGATGCAAGGAGGGAAGAGTATATGGAGAAAAAGAGAGAAGTTAAGAGAGTGGTGAAGCAATGTAAAAAGAGAGCAAATGAGAGAGTGGGTGAGATGTTATCAACAAATTTTGTTGAAAATAAGAAAAAGTTTTGGAGTGAGATTAACAAGTTAAGAAAGCCTAGAGAACAAATGGATTTGTCAGTTAAAAATAGGAGAGGAGAGTTATTAAATGGAGAGTTAGAGGTATTGGGAAGATGGAAGGAATATTTTGAGGAATTGTTAAATGTTGATGAAGATAGGGAAGCTGTGATTTCGTGTATAGGGCAAGGAGGAATAACATCTTGTAGGAGTGAGGAAGAGCCAGTTGTGAGTGTGGGGGAAGTTCGTGAGGCAGTAGGTAAAATGAAAGGGGGTAAGGCAGCCGGGATTGATGGGATAAAGATAGAAATGTTAAAAGCAGGTGGGGATATAGTTTTGGAGTGGTTGGTGCAATTATTTAATAAATGTATGGAAGAGGGTAAGGTACCTAGGGATTGGCAGAGAGCATGCATAGTTCCTTTGTATAAAGGCAAAGGGGATAAAAGAGAGTGCAAAAATTATAGGGGGATAAGTCTGTTGAGTGTACCTGGTAAAGTGTATGGTAGAGTTATAATTGAAAGAATTAAGAGTAAGACGGAGAATAGGATAGCAGATGAACAAGGAGGCTTTAGGAAAGGTAGGGGGTGTGTGGACCAGGTGTTTACAGTGAAACATATAAGTGAACAGTATTTAGATAAGGCTAAAGAGGTCTTTGTGGCATTTATGGATTTGGAAAAGGCGTATGACAGGGTGGATAGGGGGGCAATGTGGCAGATGTTGCAAGTGTATGGTGTAGGAGGTAGGTTACTGAAAGCAGTGAAGAGTTTTTACGAGGATAGTGAGGCTCAAGTTAGAGTATGTAGGAAAGAGGGAAATTTTTTCCCAGTAAAAGTAGGCCTTAGACAAGGATGTGTGATGTCACCGTGGTTGTTTAATATATTTATAGATGGGGTTGTAAGAGAAGTAAATGCGAGGGTCTTGGCAAGAGGCGTGGAGTTAAAAGATAAAGAATCACACACAAAGTGGGAGTTGTCACAGCTGCTCTTTGCTGATGACACTGTGCTCTTGGGAGATTCTGAAGAGAAGTTGCAGAGATTGGTGGATGAATTTGGTAGGGTGTGCAAAAGAAGAAAATTAAAGGTGAATACAGGAAAGAGTAAGGTTATGAGGATAACAAAAAGATTAGGTGATGAAAGATTGAATATCAGATTGGAGGGAGAGAGTATGGAGGAGGTGAACGTATTCAGATATTTGGGAGTGGACGTGTCAGCGGATGGGTCTATGAAAGATGAGGTGAATCATAGAATTGATGAGGGAAAAAGAGTGAGTGGTGCACTTAGGAGTCTGTGGAGACAAAGAACTTTGTCCTTGGAGGCAAAGAGGGGAATGTATGAGAGTATAGTTTTACCAACGCTCTTATATGGGTGTGAAGCGTGGGTGATGAATGTTGCAGCGAGGAGAAGGCTGGAGGCAGTGGAGATGTCATGTCTGAGAGCAATGTGTGGTGTGAATATAATGCAGAGAATTCGTAGTTTGGAAGTTAGGAGGAGGTGCGGGATTACCAAAACTGTTGTCCAGAGGGCTGAGGAAGGGTTGTTGAGGTGGTTCGGACATGTAGAGAGAATGGAGCGAAACAGAATGACTTCAAGAGTATATCAGTCTGTAGTGGAAGGAAGGCGGGGTAGGGGTCGGCCTAGGAAGGGTTGGAGGGAGGGGGTAAAGGAGGTTTTGTGTGCGAGGGGCTTGGACTTCCAGCAGGCATGCGTGAGCGTGTTTGATAGGAGTGAATGGAGACAAATGGTTTTTAATACTTGACGTGCTGTTGGAGTGTGAGCAAAGTAACATTTATGAAGGGATTCAGGGAAACCGGCAGGCCGGACTTGAGTCCTGGAGATGGGAAGTACAGTGCCTGCACTCTGAAGGAGGGGTGTTAATGTTGCAGTTTAAAAACTGTAGTGTAAAGCACCCTTCTGGCAAGACAGTGATGGAGTGAATGATGGTGAAAGTTTTTCTTTTTCGGGCCACCCTGCCTTGGTGGGAATCGGCCGGTGTGATAATAAAAATAATAAAAAAATCTTACCTTATTCGAGCAACATTTGCTAAAAATGCCATTGCTGTACTGAAAAAATGACCAGATGAAATTTTTGACATGAGATAGCCAGCAGCCTCTCTACAGTATCCATCCATGTGTAGAAGAAGATGAAAGCCTCCTAATATTTTTATCAGCAAGTATTCAAACATTTGTTTAGATGGCATCCGGAGAGACCTGTTGAATTGGAGAACCCATTTTAGACACAGCACTGTAAAGCTATAAATATAAAAATGTTTAAGTCTAAAAATACAAACATGTAATGAGAGCAGTTTGATGGACTATGCACAGTATTAATAGACAAAAGGTTAATGGGTAGACTTCTGGGTGTACATGGTTTTTGAGGAGTAACAGACATGGTGGATCCTTATTTAGTGGTGGATACGGTTAGAGTAAAATGCTGATGGAGCAAAAGGAGACTGGCAGCACTGGGTAAGAAAGAAGTGAAAAAAATTAATTAAGGAAGAAATTTTTTGGAAAGGTATAAGGAACTATTGGGGAAAGTGGGCTGCAGGAAGTGAGGTTGAGAAGGTATGGGGTAAATTTAAGAATGTACACAAGGGGTCATACCAGGCAGTACATCACCAGTGGTACTAACGAAGCGCAGAGCAAGACAAAACATCCCAAATGGTAATTCCTGCTTGATATTTGCAAATATTCAGAGTTTCAAATCAAATAAAAATGACCAAGTTAGTTATGTCAGTGGGCTCCTAACAGAAGTGCATGCCATGTTTGGAGCATTTATAGAAACACATACAAGGGATGTCTTGGATGGAGAGATAAAGATAGAAAACTACATGATGTATAGATGTGATAAAATTAATAGGTCACAGGGAGGAGTAGGAACCTATGTAAAGGATACTTTCTGTTGCACAGAAGTGCTGAACTCTATGAATGATATAGTAGAAATCCTAGGCATTAAAGTTGAACATAGCAATTTGGTAATTATCCTAGTATACAAACCACCATCAGCAACTGCTGAGGAATTCACAGATCAGCTAAGACAGATAGATAGCTATCTGCATAGGCTAGAAAATCCAACACCAAATATTTTACTCCTTGGAGATTTTAATCTTCCTCGTGTAAAGATTAGGTGATGAAAGATTGGATATCAGATTGGAGGGAAAGAGTATGGAGGAGGTGAATGTATTCAGATATTTGGGAGTGGACGTCTCAGCGGATGGGTCTATGAAAGATGAGGTGAATCATAGAATTGATGAGGGGAAAAGGGTGAGTGGTGCACTTAGAAGTCTGTGGAGACAAAGGACTTTGTCCTTGGAGGCAAAGAGGGGAATGTATGAGAGTATAGTTTTACCAACGCTCTTATATGGGTGTGAAGCATGGGTGATGAATGTTGCAGCGAGGAGAAGGCTGGAGGCAGTGGAGATGTCATGTCTGAGGGCAATGTGTGGTGTGAATATAATGCAGAGAATTCGTAGTTTGGAAGTTAGGAGGAGGTGCGGGATTACCAAAACTGTTGTCCAGAGGGCTGAGGAAGGGTTGTTGAGGTGGTTCGGACATGTAGAGAGAATGGAGCGAAACAGAGTGACTTCAAGAGTGTATCAGTCCGTAGTGGAAGGAAGGCGGAGTAGGGGTCGGCCTAGGAAAGGTTGGAGGGAGGGGGTAAAGGAGGTTTTGTGTGCGAGGGGCTTGGACTTCCAGCAGGCATGCGTGAGCATGTTTGACAGGAGTGAATGGAGACAAATGGTTTTTAATACTTGACGTGCTGTTGGAGTGTGAGCAAAGTAATATTTATGAAGGGGTTCAGGGAAACCGGCAGGCCAGACTTGAGTCCTGGAGATGGGAAGTACAGTGCCTGCACTCTGAAGGAGGGGTGTTAATGTTGCAGTTTAAAAACTGTAGTGTAAAGCACCCTTCTGGCAAGACAGTGATGGAGTGAATGATGGTGAAAGTTTTTCTTTTTCGGGCCACCCTGCCTTGGTGGGAATCGGCCAGTGTGATAATAATAATAATAATAATAATAATAATAATAAAAATGTAAAATGGAAGATGGCGCAACGTAATGTTATACCAGAAATATCTCCGGGAAGCACCCTGGCCCAACAGGCACATACCAGGGAACTACATGTAATGAGGCTTTGTGAAAAGTACTCAATGAACCAACAGATAACTGATCCCACTAGAAGTGAAAATACCCTGGATTTGATATTCACAAACAACGAGGAACTAATCAAAAACATAACAGTTACAAAAACAATGTACAGTGGAACCTCGGCTTACGAATGCTCCACCATGTGAATTTTTCAGAATATGAAGTTGCTCGGTTGATTTTTTGCTTCTGGATACGAACGAAGTTTCAGGATGTGAATTTCCCCCTCAAGGGAGGTTCCTTAACCCTTTGACTGTTTCGGTCGTATATATACGTCTTATGAGCCACCATGTTTGAGGTATACATACTCAAAAATTCTAGCAGCTTCAAATCAAGCAGGAGAAAGCTGGTAGGCCCACATGTGCAGTCAGTGTCCACCATATAAAAAAAATCCTGCAGCAGGCAGTACATAATGAGAAAAAAAAAGAAACTCTGACATTGTTTTTGGATTAAAGCGCCGAATTTGAGGTGTATTTTTGTATAGTTTTTATGGTTATATTCTTGTTTTCGTAGTCACATTTGATAGTATGGAAAACATTTTATAGAAATAGAGGTGATTTTGATCGATTTTACTATGAAAAGGACCCTGAAATGGAGCTCAAAGTAGGGGAAATGTTTGATTTTTGTTGATGTTCAAGAGTAAACAAATGATGTCATTGTAGCCATTCTAATATGCAGTCATGAATGGGCTGATGTTATTTATACAATTATTACAATATTGCAGTAGTCTGCATAACAGTAAATATTCTATTTTTTCTTTGAATAAAAATTCAAAATAGAAAGCAAGAGTAATATCAGAGGGGCCTGGAGATGTGACTGATGAAGAAAAAAAATGTTATTTTAGAGCCAGGAATGTCTGCATTGTTCATCCTGGACCCTATTTTGTAATTGGCATATTTTTTAATTTGCATGAAATTGGCCAATTAGCCAATTTCTGACCACTTTATTGGGTAGTTGAAATCAGTAAATGGGCAATTTCTTGTACTCAATCGATAGAACAAATGGAGTTCTAAAGAAATAGTTATGAGTTTGGTCGACTGGAACAATGGAATTAGCCGAAAATAGGGCTCAAAGTGGGTGAAATCGCCAATTTGTAAATACTGCAAAGGTCGCTAACTTCGCAAGAGCATAATTCCGTAAGTTTTCCATCAAATTTCGTACTTTTGGTGTCATTACCATCAGGAAAAGATTCTCTATCATTTCATAAGAAAATTTTTTTTGTTTTTTTCCAAATATTTTGCGACACCAGGAGACACCTCAGAATTTGGCGTTTCAACAGTCAAAGGGTTAAATAAATAAATAAATATCAATTTCTTTGCAAGTTACAATGTGTGTTTACATATCATAATATGATTGGAGCAAAGAAAGCCACTACCATGCCGAGGCATTTCGGGATGACTTAACATAATACTTGTAGTCTACTTAAGGTTAGACAGGTGAAAAGTAGTAGTGGTTACCAATGTTTTGCTGATCATGGTGCCAACTTCTGGCAGCCTTCTGAATTTCTCCTTACTGTTATTATATACATGAAAACATTGTAAAATTTTGTACTATATGCATACATGTTATGGTTTAATAACTTGTATGTTATTAAATACCACTGCCTCAACCACTGTGGTGCACTGCCTCATTTTTGTACAATTTCTTTCTTCAATTCTATTGTGTTTCTCAATTTCTTTACCAAAGGGCTAGCACCAGCAAGTTTCTTTGGGCCCATGGTTAATTATGTAGCAGTCACACTCAATGAACAAGCACTAAACACAACGAATTATTGTGAAATGTTTGGATGAGCACAGAGGCCAATGCTCACTCCAGCATAAACAAAGCCACACTGACTCACAATGCCTCAATCACTGCTTCAACCCTTTTATTTTTGTACAATTTCCTTCTTCAATTCTATCGTATTATTATTATTATCAGCCATGAATGGGTTGACATTATTTATACTGTAGTTTAATAACAAATAATGAACAAACAAAACTCACCACTCGTAAGGCCGACAAACTCTGACGACTTGTGATGGTTAAAAAAAATTAAAATTCTTTATTTCTCTATTGATATTACAATGTGGGGTTTACATATTGTAAAATATTATTGCATATTATAAAATACTTATTACAAAGAAGGCCACTAATATGCCTAGGCATTTCGGGAGTGATGACAATGACATGATGGTAGCAATAATAGTTAGCCATGCAGTTACTGATGACAGCTGAATAGAGGTGATTATATGGGGTGTAACTGCATGGCATGATAAAACTACTGTGTGGATTCTACGTCTTCACTGCCAGCATCACTGCCGACAGGTTGAGGTTCAGGCGAGGCAGTAGGGGTAGCGGCAAGGGTAGTGGCAGGATTCCTTGTGAAGAACATTGTGATGGGCAACTGAGATGGTTTCTTCTTCATATCTACAGAGTTTGGTAGGGAATTATGTTCCTATCAATGTCATTCATCACCTTCAAAGCCCTCAACATCGATGGGTCTATGTCGTACATAAATTGTTTGAGCTGTGCTGTTATTCTCATCACTTGCCCTAGTTTTTCAAGGGTGAGGGCTTGAGGCTGACTGGCCTCAGCAACACACTCCTCTTCTTCATCTTCATTCTCTGCCTGCACAATCTCCAACAACTCATCATCATTTAGGCCCAGTGCATGCTCTTCAACCAGTTCTCTGACCTCACCTTCCTGCATGTCCTCAAACCCTTCACCACCAACTAGCCTTGTTAACTCCAGTCTTCCTTGCAGCTTTGTTAACCTCGTCTTGAGGAACAAATCCAACAAAATCACACACGCACACTGGCCACTAAGCCCTCCAACAACCATTCACCATCTGAGGTTGCAAATCCTTGACATTATCATACACTATAGAGAGGCAGTCAATGATGGTGAATCTCTTCCAGTATTGAGTAACACTCGTATCTGGATCTGCAACCAACACAGCATGGAGCTTTTGCATTGACCTTCGTGTGTAGTAAGCTTTAAATGTAGCTATCACACCCTGATCAAATGGTTGTATCAGGGAGGTTGTGTTTGGCGGCATGAACACCTCATCATCACACATTCCCTCCAGTGATGGTGGGTGACCTGGAGCATTACCAAGGAGCAGGAGGATTTTGTTTAGGAGGCCCTTCTCTTGTAGATACGCCTGTACCTCCGTCAGGAAGCAGTGGTGAAACCAGTCCATACGGATGACGTTGGTGGTCCATGCTTTCGGACTGTTCATCCAGAATACTGGAAGGAGATTCTTGTTGCGGCCCTTCAGTGCTCTGGGGTTGGGACATTTATAAATAAAGTTTGGCTTTATTATGTGCTCAGCAGCATTAGCACATAGCATTAATATGCATCGGCCTTTTGCAGCCTTGAACCCTGGCGCAATCTTCTCTTTGGCGATTAAGGTCCTGGCAGGCATCTTCTTCCAATATAGTGCTGTTTCATCCATATTCCACACCTGCTCAGGTGTGTATCCCTTCTCATCGATGATTTTTTTAAAGTGCCAGGGAATGCAGCTGCTGAAACGTGATCTGCCGAACTTGATCTCCACTCATCTTCAGGTTGTGCAGGGAGAACCATCTCTTAAATTTTTCAAACCATCCTTTACTTGCTAGGAAATCAGGATGGCTAGGTTCTGCACTGGTGCTAGCCTCATCACTAACCAACATATCATACAAAGTCTTTCCCTTTACACGAATTGCATTGCTGTCTATGGGATTTCCTTTTCTATTTTGGTCTGAAATCCACACAAATAACGCTGATTCCATCTTAGACATTGCACTGTTTCTTACTTGTGACACTTGCTTGGCTGAGGGAGGAGCAGTAGATGCTAGTGCTACCCCTATCTTCACCTCATTTTTCTTGATAGAGCGCACTGTGCTTTCGTTTACGTTAAATAATTTTCCAATAGCAGAGCTGCTCAAATTACCTGTCCTACACTTATCTAGCAATTTCACATTCTGTTCCAGATTCATGACTTTCTTTGAGCGCTTAGGGGTGAGCTCATCAATAGCGGTTGCGGTTCGCTTGAGGGCCATACTTTCACCACCACACAAACATGATAGTACACACAAACAACACAGACCGACGCGCACAGTGGCTGGAGAATGACTGAGTGAGTAGCAGGTGGGCTGGCTGCCAGTTGCGGAGGTTGGAGGAAGGGTAGTAGGGACGCGTCGGTGGTGGGAAACTCGAACATGATTTGGTGGCTGGGAATTTGTGAATGTGTGAAGCCCATGAAAGTTGAAAACACGAATGTTGAGGGAGACTTGTATTAAACTGTATTGCTATTACAGTAGGGCCCCCACTTATACGACGGGTTAGGTTCCAGGCTGGCGCCGGAAAGCAGACATCGCCGAAAGGCAGAACGCCATTTTTTTCCATTTATAAATGCATATAAATGCCAGACAACAAGTTTACACTAAATTATATTAAGTTAGTAATAGAACTAGGCATTAAAAACACACAAAGTAAAATACATTCACAGTAAATTCATTACTTATCTTAAAGTATTTGTAAGTACAGTGCCTGCACTCTGAAGGAGGGGTGTAAATGTTGCAGTTTAAAAACTGTAGTGTAAAGCACCCTTCTGGCAAGACAGTGATGGAGTGAATGATGGTGAAAGTTTTTCTTTTTCGGGCCACCCTGCCTTGGTGGGAATCGGCCAGTGTGATAATAAAAATAATAAATAATTTGTAATCATAATGTAGGGAGAGAGGTGAGTAGTACTTATTTGTAGGAAGTCAGGTGCAGGTAGCCCAGGTGTAGGCAGCCCTGGCTCCCCGTCTCATACTTAATATACGATATTTAAAACATCCCAGAGAGGTAAAATACACATACAGTACACTCATTATTTACCATAAAATATGTGTAGTCTTAATATAGGAAGAGAGGTGAGTAGTATTTATTTGTAGGAAGTCAGTGTAGGTAGCCAGTAGGTGTAGCCCGCCTGGGCTACACCTACCGGCTACCCACACTGTGGCCCAGAGCCATATTATTAACATCAACATGCCTTGTTCACTGAATTTAATAATTTGTAACAACCACCTTTAGATGCCATCATAAACGAAGGTAGAAGTAATGAATAATTCATGCCGAAAATTGTAAACAAAAGCGGAGTGAGGGAGTGGCTGGGCCAAACGCAGATTCATACACGTTTTTTCTGATGGATGAGCAGAGAAAACGTAATGTTGTCCCTCCACCCGGCTACATCACAGCTCCACAAGTATTACCATCAAAGCACACACAAAATATGCAATAAATGCCAGACAAGTTTACACTAATTTATATTAAGTTAGCAATAGAAATAGGCATTAAAAACACAATAAAAGGTAAGATACACACAGAGTACACTTATTACTTACCTTAAAATATTAATATTAATGTGTGAGAGGTGAGTGGCAGGGTGTTTATTGAATAAAATCAGACTGGCACACCATCATCCTCTAACTTGGCACTTAAAGCAAGAGGCTTACGGCTTCTCTTTTTATCACAGCTAACAGACGCCATCGTCAATGAGAGCCAACTAGTTAGCGAAAGAGTAAACGAGAGAGAGAACGAGATACAGAGTTGAGACTATGTAAGAACACAAACTGAACAGGTAGTGGACGATCACTTGGTCAGGCGAAATAAATGCGTGTCTACTTTTAGTTCATTCACGTCCATTTGTAAGAGTTTGTAAAACATTTACCTCAATATTTTTTTATTACAATAATAATTACCTCACAATACAAATACTCTTACATTGTGTACAAGTTAGTTCAGAATAAACAAACAGCAACACACCATTTTTAGAGTGAATGAAGATAGTAATAATAATAATAATAATAATAATAACAATAATAATAATAATAATATTATTATTATTAATAATATTATTATTATTATTATTATTAATATTATTATTATTATAAAAAGCACTAAACCCACAAGGGTAGTGAATTGCTATATATGGAGTAAAGGCATACGAAAAGAATATTTTTCTACAGTTATCCCCCAGTTTGACTAGAGAAAACGTAATTCTTCCGACACTACCTACACAGCTGCTTTGTAAACAAATCTCACATTTACATCAATTTTTATTCTGTGAGTGTATGTATCATGTTTATATGCTATGTAATGGGTTTCCTATATAATTTTGAGGAAAATATCATAGCTGGATTAATGAAAATGCCTATAATGATGTAAAATAAGACATTTAGTGTGCCCAAGAGTGATTATTATTATGTAGTATTGGTGTCGTGAGTAGAGAAGAGACTTAGCGATTTTAATGTGTACCTGCACACCAGCACAGTGAGTAAGTATATTTAGGTACAGGTACACATAAGTATAATTATCAGAGTACATAGGTAGTAGGTTGGTAGACAGCAACCACCCAGGGAAGTACTACCGTCCTGCCAGATGACTGTGAAACAGAAACCTGTAACTGTTTTGCATGATGGTAGGATTGCTGGTTTCTTTTTCTGTCTCAAACACGCTAGATAACAGGGATATCTTGCTACTCCTACTTACACTTTGGTCACACTTCACAGACACGCACATGCACATATATATACATACATCTAGGTTTTTTCTCCTTTTTCTAAATAGCTCTTGTTCTTCTTTATTTCTTCTATTGTCCATGGGGAAGTGGAAAAGAATCTTTCCTCCATAAGCCATGCGTGTCGTATGAGGCGACTAAAATGCCGGGAGCAATGGGCTAGTAACCCCTTCTCCTGTAGACATTTACTACAAAAGAGAAGAAGAAAAACTTTATAAAACTGGGATGCTTGAATGTGCATGGATGTAGTGCGGATGACAAGAAACAGATGATTGCTGATGTTGTGAATGAAAAGAAGTTGGATGTCCTGGCCCTAAGCGAAACAAAGCTGAAGGGGGTAGAGGAGTTTCGGTGGGGGGAAATAAATGGGATTAAATCTGGAGTATCTGAGAGAGTTAGAGCAAAGGAAGGGGTAGCAGTAATGTTGAAGGATCAGTTATGGAAGGAGAAGAGAGAATATGAATGTGTAAATTCAAGAATTATGTGGATTAAAGTAAAGGTTGGATGCAAAAAGTGGGTCATAATAAGTGTGTATGCACCTGGAGAAGAGAGGAATGTAGAGGAGAGAGAGAGATTTTGGGAGATGTTAAGTGAATGTATAGGAGCCTTTGAACCAAGTGAGAGAGTAATTGTGGTAGGGGACCTGAATGCTAAAATAGGAGAAACTTTTAGAGAGGGTATGGTAGGTAAGTTTGGGGTGCCAGGTGTAAATGATAATGGGAGCCCTTTGATTGAACTTTGTATAGAAAGGGGTTTAGTTATAGGTAATACATATTTTAAGAAAAAGAGGATAAATAAGTATACAAGATATGATGTAGGGTGAAATGACAGTAGTTTGTTGGATTATGTATTGGTAGATAAAAGACTGTTGAGTAGACTTAAGGATATACATGTTTAAAGAGGGGCCACAGATATATCGGATCACTTTCTAGTTGTAGCTGCACTGAGAGTAAAAGGTAGATGGGATACAAGGAGAATAGAAGCATCAGGGAAGAGAGAGGTGAAGGTTTATAAACTAAAAGAGGAGGCAGTTAGGGTAAGATATAAACAGTTATTGGAGGATAGATGGGCTAATGAGAACATAGGCAACGGGGTCGAAGAGGTATGGGGAAGGTTTAAAAATGTAGTGTTAGAGTGTTCAGCAGAAGTTTGTGGTTACAGGAAAGTGGGTGCGGGAGGGAAGAGGAGCGATTGGTGGAATGATGATGTAAAGAGAGTAATTAGGGAGAAAAAGTTAGCATATGAGAAGTTTTTACAAAGTAGAAGTGATGCAAGGAGGGAAGAGTATATGGAGAAAAAGAGAGGTTAAGAGAGTGGTGAAGCAATGTAAAAAGAGAGCAAATGAGAGAATGGGTGAGATGTTATCAACAAATTTTGTTGAAAATAAGAAAAAGTTTTGGAGTGAGATTAACAAGTTAAGGAAGCCTAGAGAACAAATGGATTTGTCAGTTAAAAATAGGAGAGGAGAGTTATTAAATGGAGAGTTAGAGGTATTGGGAAGATGGAGGGAATATTTTGAGGAATTGTTAAATGTTGATGAAGATAGGGAAGCTGTGATTTCGTGTATAGAGCAAGGAGGAATAACATCTTTTAGGAGTGAGGAAGATCCAGTTGTGTGGGGGAAGTTCGTGAGGCAGTAGGTAAAATGAAAGGGGGTAAGGCAGCAGGGATTGATGGGATAAAGATAGAAACGTTAAAAGCAGGTGTGGTTGGTGCAATTATTTAATAAATGTATGGAAGAGGGTAAGGTACCTAGGGATTGGCAGAGAGCATGCATAGTTCCTTTGTATAAAGGCAAAGGGGACAAAAGAGAGTGCAAAAATTATAGGGGGATAAGTCTGTTGAGTATACCTGGTAAAGTGTATGGTAGAGTTATTATTGTAAGAATTAAGAGTAAGACAGAGAATAGGATAGCAGATGAACAAGGAGGCTTTAGGAAAGGCAGGGGGTGTGTGGACCAGGTGTTTACAGTAAAACATATAAGTGAACAGTATTTAAATAAGGCTAAAGAGGTCTTTGTGGCATTTATGGATTTGGAAAAGGCGTATGACAGGGTGGATAGGGTGGCAATGTGGCAGATGTTGCAGGTGTATGGTGTAGGAGGTGGGTTACTGAAAGCAGTGAAGAGTTTTTACGAGGATAGTGAGGCTCAAGTTAGAGTATGTAGGAAAGAGGGAAATTATTTCCCAGTAAAAGTAGGCCTTAGACAAGGATGTGTGATGTCACCGTGGTTGTTTAATATATTTATAGATGGGGTTGTAAGAGAAGTAAATGCGAGGGTCTTGGCAAGAGGCGTGGAGTTAAAAGATAACAAATCACACATAAAGTGGGAGTTGTCACAGTTGCTCTTTGCTGATGACACTGTGCTCTTGGGAGATTCTGAAGAGAAGTTGCAGAGATTGGTGGATGAATTTGGTAGGGTGTGCAAAAGAAGAAAATTAAAAGTGAATACAGGAAAGAGTAAGGTTATGAGGATAACAAAAAGATTAGTTGATGAAAGATTGGATATCAGATTGGAGGGAGAGAGAATGGAGGAGGTGAATGTATTCAGGTATTTGGGAGTGGACTTGTCAGCGGATGGGTCTATGAAAGATGAGGTGAATCATAGAATTGATGAGGGGAAAAGGGTGAGTGGTGCACTTAGGAGTCTGTGGAGACAAAGAACTTTGTCCTTGGAATCAAAGAGGGGAATGTATGAGAGTATAGTTTTACCAACGCTCTTATATGGGTGTGAAGCATGGGTGATGAATGTTGCAGCGAGGAGAAGGCTGGAGGCAGTGGAGATGTCATGTCTGAGGGCAATGTGTGGTGTGAATACAATGCAGAGAATTCGTAGTTTGGAAGTTAGGAGGAGGTGCGGGATTACCAAAACTGTTGTCCAGAGGGCTGAGGAAGGGTTGTTGAGGTGGTTCAGACATATAGAGAGAATGGAGCAAAACAGTGTGACTTCAAGAGTGTATCAGTCTGTAGTGGAAGGAAGGCGGGGTAGGGGTCGGCCTAGGAAAGGTTGGAGGGAGGGGGTAAAGGAGGTTTTGTATGTGAGGGGCTTGGACTTCCAGCAGGCATGCGTGAGCCTGTTTGATAGGAGTGAATGGAGACAAATGGTTTTTAATACTTGACGTGCTGTTGGAGTGTGAGCAAAGTAACATTTATGAAGGGGTTCAGGGAAACCGGCAGGCCGGACTTGAGTCCTGGAGATGGGAAGTACAGTGCCTGCACTCTGAAGGAGGGGTGTTAATGTTGCAGTTTAAAAACTGTAGTGTAAAGCACCCTTCTGGCAAGACAGTGATGGAGTGAATGATGGTGAAAGTTTTTCTTTTTCGGGCCACCCTGCCTTGGTGGGAATCGGCCAGTGTGATAATAAAAAAATAATAACATGTAAAATATGCAGCAACTTTAAAACACTTGAAATTTTGGAAAGTTACCCGACATAATAGATGTGGTCACAGAAAATGTAAACAAACTGGGTGGGGGGCGCCATATTTGAAAAACTGCTTGCCGTATAGCAAATTTTGGTCATAATTTGAAATCGCCATATTAGAGGAACGCCGTAAAGTGGGGCCTTACTGTATTATTGTTATAATAATTATTATTAGTAATAGTGTGTACGTGGTGAGAGGCTCTTGATCTAGGGAATTGGATCTGTGCTCCAGTTCCCTAAATTAATAATAATTATAACATACTACTACTACAGTGGAACCTCAAAAATCGAACCTATCACATATCGAACGTTTCGAAAATAAGACCATTTTTTCGGACAAACTATGTCCCTATTATCGAACGCGCCCCTATTTTCAGACCGCCGGGTACGGGACCTGTCTGCCACCCGCTCTGTCCTCGTCCCCACACAGGCGCCGTGAGCAGTCTAGCTTTGTTTATGCTTGAGTGAACACTAACCTGCGCTCTCATTCACGCATTTTACGATTATTTCGTTGTGTTTAATACTTGTGGGACTGTGAAATATGCTGTCATGGGCCCAAAGAAACTTGCTAGTGGTACCCCTGTGGTAAAGAAAGTGAGAAACACCATAGATGTGAAGAAGGAAATAATACCGAAGTATGAGAGTGGTGTGAGACTTGTTGAGCTTGCCAGGATATATGGGAAAAACAAGTCGACCATCGGTTCTATCCTGTCAAAGAAAGAATAAATCAAGGAAGCTGATGTTGCAAAAGGTGTTAATATAGGGAGTGTGGATGAGGTGCCTTCTTCAAAGATTAAGGAGATTTGTGCCAAGTGGAATGATGTCCAAATGTTTGTGCAGAAGTACCACCCTGAGCAAGCTGAAACAAGCCATCTTTGCAACAAGTTCAGTGACAGAACCATGTCCCATTTTAGGGAAATGTTAAAGAGGCACCAGAAACAGAGGACTGTGGACAGTTATTTTGTGAGACAGGGGTCCAGTGACTCTCAAGCTGGTCCTAGTGACATTAAAAGACAGAAGGGAAGTAACCCCAGAGAGGGCTTTACCTGAAGTCCTCATGGAGAGGGATTCTCCTTCCAAACACTAACCCCAACTCCCTCTCTCCTCCTCCCTATCTTCCAGATGCCATCACCAATCTTCAATAAAGGTAAGTAAAAATGTTATTTTATATGTATTACTATATACAATATAATTAAAAACTATAGTATTTGTTGTATGTAAAACTGTAATTAATCTCTATAAAATGTATTTTTTGTGTGAATATTTTTGGGTTTCTGGAACGGATTAATTGTATTTCCATTATTTCTTATGGGAAATATTGCTTCGAATTTCAGACTTTTCAAATTTAGAACTAGCTCCTGGAATGGATTAAGTTCGATTTTTGAGGTTCCACTGTACTAACAGAAGATTTCGACATAAATCTACTACATGACCAGGACCCACAAGTAACTGAATTCACAAACACTATGAGCAACTGCTTGTTACTACCAACAATATCAAAACCTACAAGAATCTCCCAGAATAGTATCTCTTTATTGGACCACATCTGGACTAACACCATATCCCCTTTAAAAGCAGGCATAATCACAGACAACACCACAGACCACTACCCTACCTTTCTCATAACCAACCTAGGTAAACTGCCCCAAGACACTACTAAGGTTACCTTCAGACTGCATAACAAAACAGCTGTAAATAACTTTATAGTAGCTATGAATAATGTTTACTGGCATAATGAGCTTGAGACATATACAGACACTAATGAATGTATTAATTTTATAAAAAGAACACACTACCTCTATAACAAGCATTGCCATAAAAAAAACTAAACAGCTCACAGCAAAGAGACTAAATAGTCCCTGGCTAACACCCACCATCCTCAAATCCATTAACACAAAGCACCAATATGAAAAACAGTACAGAAAAGGTGAAATAACTAGAGACCAGTCTCAATATTACTCGTCAGCCCATACCAGCCTGATAAAGTCTAAAAAATCGTATTATGAAAACAGATTACAAAACATCAAATGTGACATAAAAAAGACCTGGAAAACCCTATCTGAAATTCTAGGAACTAAAAGGATCTCCAAAAACAAAATAATCAAATTAACAAATCAGACGAGCCCCTACTCCCACCAACTGAAACAGTGAACAGACTCAATGTTTTCTTCTCCACCATAGGAAAGAATCTAGCAAGCAGAATCCCAAGCTCAAATATCCATCCATCAGACTACCTCACAGGCACCTATCCGCATACACTATTCCTAGCTCCAACCAACCCAACAGAGGTCTCGCTCATCATCAACACCCTTAAGAACAAGGCAGGAGACAAACAACTTGTCTGCTTTTATGTACAAAAAAAGCTTCGAAAATACTGTCACCAATTACTGCAACACTCTTTAACAAATCCATTGAATCCTCCACTTTCCCAGCAATTCTCAAAATAGCGAGGGTTACCCCAATCCACAAAGGAGGTGATCAAGCCAACTCGAATAACTATAGACCAATTTCTAACTTACCACTACTCTCTAAAATCTTTGAAAAATTAATTCATAGACAGATCTATTCCTACCCCACCTCATACAACATACTAAATCCCTTTCAGTTTGGATTCAGGAATAATAAAAGCACAAATGATGCTGTTATACAAATGCTGGAGCTAATATACATCGAGAAGAAAGAAGTCCCACTGGGAATTTTCATTGACTTATGTAAAGCTTTTGATACAGTCGACCATGAATTGCTGCACACTAAATTAACTCACTATGGTATAAGAGGCCATTCCCTTAATTACCTAAAGTCATACCTTAGTAACAGAAGCCAATACGTGTACGCAAATGGTGCAAACTCTTCCACACAACCAATCACAGTAGGAGTCCCAAAGGGAAGTGTCCTAGGACCACTCCTCTTTCTCATCAACATCGATGACCTACCGAATACATCACAGCTACTCAAACCCATATTATTTGCAGATGACACTACGTATGTCTTCTCACACCCAAACCCAGCCATACTCGCCAACACTGTCAATGCTGAATTGCAGAAAATATCTACCTGGATGATGGCGAATAAACTTACCCTAAATATTAACAAAACCTATTTCATTCAGTTTGGAACCAGAGCTGCAAATATTCCACTTAACATAACACTAAATGGATCACCCATCACACAACTCACAGAGGGAAAATTCCTAGGAATCCACCTATACAGCAGCCTCAAATTCCACACATATACAACAAATTTCCAAGAAAATCTCTAAGACAGTAGGCATACTATCAAAGATACAGTACTATGTTCCACAATCAGCTCTCCTTGTACTGTATCACTCACTCATCTACCCTTATCTCACATATGGAATTTGTGCATGGGGGTCAACATCATCAAATCACCTAAGGCCACTAATAACCCAGCAAAAGGCTGCAATCAGAATGATAACAAATTCCCACTCGCAACAGCATACTCCACCTCTATTCAAAAGTCTAAATTTGCTCACCATAAAGAACATCTACACTTATTCATGTGCCTACTACATACATAGAACAATACATGCAAACATAAACCCCCCACTCAAACTTCTCACCAACCTTAACAGGACACACAACCATAACACAAGACACAGATCTCTTTTTGATGTACCCCGTGTCCATATCACACTGTAAAAACTCTATGCACATAAAGGGCCCCAAAATCTGGAATTCATTACCAGAACATACTAAAGTAACCAGGCCTGAAAATCAATTTAAGATTCTTCTAAAAAAAAACCACTAACTTGCCCAGGACTAAGTAATCAGCACTCAATATTTAACATTACCAATAATTCTCCCAATTACATACTTAAATCTTGAAAATTCAAGACAACATATAGCAAATTGATCATCTTGTGTTATACACTGTAATGTGACAAATTTGTACAACTATAATGCTTCAGTATTGATATGTTCAAATTTCACTGTTTCAAATACTCAATTGTACTTCATATTGTAAATTGTTTACTGTAATTTTTAACACTGAACCTTTCATTGCTTGTTAATTTTAAGTTAATTTTAAGCCTGCCCATAATGCTCTGCATACAAGGGGCTTTTGGCATGTTCACCCAACTACTATAATTCATTGTACAACTATGTATCGTGTCCAAATAAAATACAGTGGACCCCCGAGTTTCAGCAGCATTGGCTTTCGTGAAATTCGACTTTCGGCAAGTTTTCTCAGCAAAATTTGGCCTCGAGTTTCGTGATTAGACTCGTGATTCAGCGACCGTCCGGTACCCGTCTGCCCGTCACCGCGTACACAAAGCCAGTCTCCCATGCCATTCACGCTCAGTGTGCCATTGTTTACCAACACGTGACCATCACCCCGCAGGTTCATACGTAATAATCCATTGTTTTTTTTTGTGATTGCAACTGCTAAATAAGTCACCATGGGCCCAAGCAAAGCTAGTGCAAGCCCTTTCGTAAAGAAAGTGAAAAACACGATCCAGAGTGATTTTGAAAGGTTTGAGGAAGACCCTGACCATGCCGACCCTCTGCCTGTTGTGGAAGGTGTTGTGGCATTGGGCAAGTCCACCATGTTCGAGGTGAGTGACAGGGATGTGGAAGAGTTGGTGGAGGACCACAGGGAAGAGCTAACCACTGACGAACTGCAAGAGTTTCAACTGGAACAGCATCAGACCACAGCTGAGGAACTTGCTTCAGAGGAGGAGGAAAAGAGAGTGAAGGAGGTGCCTTCTTCGGTGATTAAGGACATGTGTTCAAAGTGGAATGAGTTGCAAAGTTTTGTTGAAAAGTATTGCCCTGGCCAAGCTGAAACAAGCCATATCTGCAACATGTTCAATGACAAAACCTTGTCCCACTTCAGGCAAATCATAAAGAAATGCCAGAAACAGACCTCTCTGGACAGATGTTTTGTGCAACAGGGGTCCAGTGACTCTCAAGTTGTTCCCAGTGGCATTAAAAGAAGGGAAGTAACCCCAGATAAGGACTTGCTACCTAAAGTCCTAATGGAAGGAGATTCTCCTTCCAAACAATAGTGTACACCTTCCTCCTATCCCCTCCTCCCATCTTCCATCCACCCAGAAGTCTTCAGTAAAAGTAAGTGTAATATTATTATTTTTTATATGCATGTACTTGATTGATTTCTGATTGTTTTCAATATGTAAATCTTTATTTAATTTGAAAAAAAAAAAAAACTTTATTTTAATATTTTTGGGTGTCTGGAATGGATTAATTTTATTTCCATTATTTCTTATGGGGAAAATGGTTTCAAGTTTCGTGAATTTCGACTTTCGGCAGGCTCTCTGGAACGGATTAATCACGAAACTCAGGGGTCCACTGTATGTGAATATATATATGAATATGAATATGTATTCGGCTGGTTGGCTGGCTTTGGCTGTCTCTGTCTGTCTATATCTCTGTCTCTCACATGTACACCTCAGTTTTTTTTTTTTTTTTTTCAACAAGTCGGCCGTCTCCCACCGAGGCAGGGTGACCCAAAAAAAGAAAGAAAATCCCCAAAAAGAAAATACTTTCATCATCATTCAACACTTTCACCACACTCGCACATTATCACTGTTTTTGCAGAGGTGCTCAGAATACAACAGTCTAGAAGCATACACACAAAGATACACAACATACAGTTATTATACATAATATAAAGTAAGTAATAGTAGTGTCACTTGCTCAGCAATCAGCGAAGGGCTCATAAACCAAAAACCAACAGGTTTACCAGCCACTCCCTGAGACAGAGACAAGCAGATGGAAAGACAGACACACACAGGCAGACATAAAGAGATGCAGATAGACTGGCAGACATACAGTAAAAACATATAAAGCCAAGGTTCCCTCCAGGAGCACACATTCATCAAATATCACTGGCTGTCACTTGTTATCTGACGTTTGTCATAACACCATTCTTCAAGGAGTTTCATACTCCAGTGTGTCTAAAACATTGCTGGGACCTATAAATACTTTGTATATATTTCCAGACAATAGTAAATGACCAAGGCAGGTGAAAATGTTCACCTGTCAATGTGATTGTTACTATTTGAGTACTATTTCAGTACATAATATTAGTGTCAGAACAAAGATTGGCTATGAAATCACAAGAACTATTATAAATTGTAAATATCAGAACATAAAAATTATATAAATTAAAATGAAAATGAGAAAAAAAGGTATATAGGCAACACTTCTGCAAGCAGCAGGACTGGATGTTGCCATCAGGTGACAATCCAGAAACAATTTTGCAGTCTTATATCTCAGTAAGTACTGGTCCTAATTTTTTTTTTTTGTCTTTTACCACACAGAAAATTGCCTTTTTTAACCCTTTGACTGTCACAACCCCAAATCCTGAAGTGTCTCCTGGTGTCAAAAATTTTTTGGAAAAAAAAAAAAAAAAAAAAAAATTCTAATGAAATGATAAAGAATCTTTCCCCGATGGTAATAACACCAAAAGTACGAAATCTGATCGAAAACGTATGGGATTATGCTCCCGCGAAGTTAACAATCTAGGCTAGGCGATATATACGCATCAGTGATTTTGCCGACTTTGAGCCCTATTTTTGGCCAATTCCATTGTTCCAGTTGACAAAACTCTATAGTTATTTCTTTAGAACTCTATTTTTTCTATCGAGTACAAGAAAGTGCCCATTTACCAATTTCAATTACCCAATAAAGTGGTTAGAAATTGTCAATTTGGCCAATTTCAAGCAAATTAAAAAAGATGCCAATTTCAAAATAGGGTCCAGAATAAACAATGTAGATATTCTTGTCACTAAAATAACATATCCTCTGTTCATTAGTCATGTCTCCAGGCCCTTCTTATATTACTCTTGCTTTCTATTTTGATTTTTTATTCACACAAAAAATAGAAGATTTACTGTTATGCAGACTATTGCATTATTGTAAAAATGGTATAAATAATATCAGTGCACTAGTAAAAGAATATTAGACTCCCCAGTTGACGTGTACAGGACGTGTGGTGTGATTTGCTTACTCTTGAACAATGGTAAAAATTTAACATTTCTGCTGCTTTGAGCTCAATTTCAAGGTCGTTTTCATCGTGAAACTAATCAAAATCATCTCTTTTTCTGTAATATGTCTTCCAGTCTATCAAATGAGACCAAGAAAACGAGAATACAACTATAGGAAAATACACCTCAAAGTCAGCGTATTAATCCACAAACACGGTCGGAGTATTTTTTCTCTCATTATGCACTGCGTGCTGCAGATTTTTTTTATACAGTGCATGTCAAAGACCTGGGAGTGATCATGTCAGAGGATCTCACCTTCAAGGACCATAACATTGTATCTATCGCATCTGCTAGAAAAATGACAGGATGGATAATGAGAACCTTCAAAACTAGGGATGCCAAGCCCATGATGACACTCTTCAGGTCACTTGTTCTATCTATGCTGGAATATTGCTGCAAACTAACAGCACCTTTCAAGGCAGGTGAAATTGCTGACCTAGAAAATGTACAGAGAACCTTCACGGCACACATAACGGAGATAAAACACCTCAATTACTGGGAGCTCTTGAAGTTCCTGAACCTGTACTCCCTGGAATGCAGGTGGGAGAGATACATGATTACATATACAGTGGACCCTCGACCATCAATATTAATCCGTTCCTGAGAGCTCATCGTTAATCGAAATAATCGTTAATCGAGTTAATTTTCCCCATAAGAAATAATGGAAATCAAATTAATCCGTTCCTGACACCCCAAAGTATTGAAAAAACAAATTTTACCACATGAAATATTAATTTTAATACACACAAACTGAAGAAGACATGCACAGTTACATGACACTTACCTTTATTGAAGATCTGGTGATGTTTGATGGGATGGGAGGAGGGGAGAGTGTGGATCGTCTTAGTGTTTAGAAGGGGAATCCCCTTCCATTAGGACTTGAGGTAGCAACTCTTTTTCCGGGGTTACTTCCCTTGTTCTTTTAATGCCACTAGGACCAGCTTGAGAGTCACTGGACTTCTGTCGCACAACATATCTGTCCATAGAGGCCTTTACCTTCCGCTCCTTTATGACATTTCTAAAGTGTTTCACAACATTGTCAGTGTACAGGTTGCCAACACGCCTTGCAGTAGCTGTGTCAGGGTGATTTTCATCCATAAAGGTTTGCACTTTAAGCTGCATTGCACAGATTTCCTTAAACTTAGAAGTAGGTAACTTCTTCAATTTCTCTATCCCCTCCTCCAAACCAGTTTCCTCAGGTCTGGCCTCATGCTGAAGATGATGATCTAGCAGCTCATCAGTGGTTAGTTCTTCATTGTCCTCCTCCACCAACTCTTCCACATCCTCCCCACTAACCTCCAACCCCAAGGACTTCCCCAGTGCCACAATGGATTCCTCAACTGGCATAGGATTCTCAGGGTTAGCCTCAAACCCTTCAAAATCCCTTTGGTCTACACATTCTGGCCACAGTTTCTTCCAAGCAGAGTTCAAGGTCCTCTTAGTCACTTCCTCCCAAGCCTTACCTATAATGTTTACACAACTGAGGATGGTAAAGTGATCTTTCCAAAACTCTCTTAGAGTCAGTTGAGTTTCTGAGGTCACTCCAAAGCACCTTTCAAACATAGCTTTTGTGTACAGTTTCTTGAAGTTGGAAATGACCTGCTGGTCCATGGGCTGCAGGAGAGGAGTGGTATTAGGAGGCAAAAACTTCACCTTAATGAAGCTCATTTCCGCAGAAAGTCGCACTGCCACGTCTGAAGGATGACCAGGAGCATTGTCTAATACCAGGAGGCACTTAAGGTCTAATTTCTTTTCAGTTAGGTAATTTTTCACAGTGGGGGCAAATGCATGGTGTAACCAGTCATAGAAAAAGTCCCTAGTGACCCATGCCTTACTGTTTGCCCTCCACACACAAATTAGCCTTGAGGACATTGTTTTTCCTGAACACTCTGGGAGTTTCAGAGTGATACACCAATAAAGACTTCACTTTGCAATCACCACTAGCATTGGAACACATCAACAGAGTAAGCCTGTCTTTCATAGGCTTATGTCCTGGGAGTGCCTTTTCCTCCTGAGTAATGTAGGTCCTGCTTGGCATTTTCTTCCAAAACAGGCCTGTTTCGTCACAATTAAACACTTGTTCAGGTTTGAGTCCTTCACTGTCTATGTACTCCTTGAATTCATGCACATATTTTTCAGCTGCTTTGTGGTCCAAGCTGGCAGCCTCACCATGCCTTATCACATTATGAATGCCACTACGCTTCTTAAATCTCTCAAATCAACCTTTGCTGGCCTTAAATTCACTCACATCACCACTAGTTGCTGGCATTTTTTTAATTAAATCGTCATGCAACTTCCTAGCCTTTTCACATATGATCGCTTGAGAGATGCTATCTGTTTTTCGTTTATCCACACCAATAAGAGTCTCTCAACATCTTCTATCACTTGCGATCTCAGTTTCGAAAACATAGTTGCACCTTTGGCAAGAACAGCTTCCTTGATTGCCGTTTTCTTGCTCACAATAGTAGCGATGGTTGATTGGGGTTTTGTGTACACCCTGACCAGCTCGGAGACACGCACTCCACTCTCATACTTAGCAATGATCTCTTTCATCATCTCCATAGTAATTCTCACCCTTTTTGCTGTAGGGTTGGCACTAGAAGCTTTCTTGGGGCCCATGGTGACTTATTTTGCAGGTGCAATCACTACAAAGGCTGTGATAATATGAAATGTTCCAATTGTATGTTTGGAAGCGACCGCAGTGGCTGGCTGGCTTGTAAACACTGGCACCCATGGGACAAGTGAGGCGCGCTCAGGCCAAAGTGGACGCGTCTCGAACGGAACGAATAGCGTTGGTCGGGTTTTTTAGCGCTAGTCAAGGCAAAATTTTTGCGATAAAATGTATCGCTAGTCGGATTTATTGTTAATCGATGCCATCATTGGTTGAGGGTCCACTGTACCTCGAAAATCCTAGAGGGACTAGTACCAAACTTGCACACAAAAATCACTCTCTACGAAAGCAAAAGACTCGGCAGACGATGCAATATCCCCACAATGAATAGCAGGGGTGTCACTAGCACGTTAAGAGACAATACAATAAGTGTCAGTGGCCCAAGACTGTTCAACTGCCTCCCAGCATACATAAGGGGGATTACCAACAGACCCCTGGCTGTCTTCAAGCAGGCACTGGACAAGCACCTAGAGTCAGTACCTGACCAGCCAGGCTGTAGCTCGTACGTTGGATTGCGTGCAGCCAGCAGTAACAGCCTGGTTGATCAGGCCCTGATCCGCCATGAGGCCTGGTCACAGACAGGGCCGAGGGGGCATTGACCCCTGGAACTCTCTCCAGGTAAACACTGACCACACAGACCCATTCTCTCACATATGGGCATACCAGCTTTCTCCTTTTTTTTTTTTTCAACAAGTCGGCCGTCTCCCACCGAGGCAGGGTGACCCCCCCAAAAAAAAAAAAGAAAATCCCCAAAAAGAAAATACTTTCATCATCATTCAACACTTTCACCTCACTCACACTTAATCACTGTTTTTGCAGAGGTGCTCAGAACACAACAGTTTAGAAGCATATACGTATAAAGATACACAACATATCCCTCCAAACTGTTAATATCCCAAAAACCCTCCTTTAGAGTGCAGGCATTGTACTTCCCATTTCCAGGACTCAAGTCCAGCTATATAAAAATAACCGGTTTCCCTTAATCCCTTCACTAAATATTACCCTGCTCACACTCCAACAGATCATCAGGTCCCAAATACCATTCGTCTCCATTCACTCCTATCGAACCCGCTCATGCACGCCTGCTGGAAGTCCAAGCCCCTCGCCCACAAAACCTCCTTTAATAAAAGCATTAGTCAAAGGGCAGAAGAGGGGTTGTTGAGGTGGTTTGGTCATTTAGAGAGAATGGATCAAAGTAGAATGACATGGAAAGCATATAAATCTATAGGGGAAGGAAGGAGGGGTAGGGATCGTCCTCGAAAGGGTTGGAGAGAGGGGGTAAAGGAGGTTTTGTGGGAGAGGGGCTTGGACTTCCAGCAAGCGTGCGTGAGCGTGTTAGATAGGAGTGAATGGAGACGAATGATACTTGTGACCTGACGATCTGTTGGAGTGTGAGCAGGGTAATATTTAGTGAAGGGATTCAGGGAAACAGGTTATTTTCATATAGTCGGACTTGAGTCCTGGAGATGGGAAGTACAGTGCCTGCACTTTAAAGGAGGGGTTTGGGATATTGGCAGTTTGGAGGGATATGTTGTGTATCTTTATATGTATATGCTTCTAAACTGTTGTATTCTGAGCACCTCTGTAAAAACAGTGATAATGTGTGAGTGTGGTGAAAGTGTTAAATGATGATGAAAGTATTTTCTTTTTGGGGATTTTCTTTCTTTTTTGGGTCACCCTGCCTCGGTGGGAGACGACCGACTTGTTGAAAAAAAAAAATAATAATATCTTTATTTACTACACGTATAAGGTATACAGGCCTAGCTGACATCAGTGACATACTACTAAATAGAAAGTCGCTTGTTATGCAGAGTATTTCAAGAAAATTAGGTCAGTGTCCCAGGATAACACCAACACCAGTCGGCTAACACCCAGGTACCCATTTACTGATGGGTAAACATAGACAACCGGTGTAAAGAAACATGCCTAATGTTTCTACCCTGGCTGGGAATCGAATATTTACCAAAAATCATATATGGCTAACCCAAGCCAGGTACTAGAATTATTATTATAATCAAAAAGAAGTGCTAAGCCAAAAGGGCTCAGGTACTAGAAGTAAGCCACGTTGACTTTTTTGGATTATCCTAGGTTCTCTACACATATGCTGCTGTGTGTGATAATCTATATAGAGAAAATAACTTTTTTGTTTCAGGTTTATGGTGCAGTATGAGTGTATATCACAGTTAGCCCTGTGCTATACTCTGTTTTCTCTAATATAAGCCCCAAGACAGGGATAGGAGAATGGTATTTATATACAATATCCTCTTCATACCTCCGTCGAACTGCTCGGTGTTATGCCAAATGTTATTTATTCTGGAGTATTTAACATGTTTTATGTTATTTATATTGTTTATTATGTCATATTAGATCAATTGTGATAGGCAAATAAACTGTGGTGTTGATATAAGTGTAATAATAAAGCATATTCTGCATCATGAGACTGAGCTCATGGCAACCGACAGTGACTTTCAAGCCACCTTATCTTTAATGGTTAATGTACTGTGTCGGTGCTTTACATAATGAGAAGCATTTCTTTTATTCATTGGAACCGTGGCTAGGGCTAAAAGCAAGCAGGTTATAACAATAAATGGAGAAAAAGAAATTGGAGTGACTTATGCAGCAAGTATCGCCACCAAACAGTACCAGCAGGTTGGTTCGGCGACCCTGGAAATTTGAAATTATGCTAGCCAAAATTAGTGCCGAATAACTGAAGGAACCGAATAACTGATTGCCGGATTTGTGATGGTGGACCTGTATGATGCATTTTGTCTAGTTGCAATTTTTTTTTTTTATCTCAGACTCCCTGCAATAAATTCCTTGGGTCAACTGATCATCTTGTCTTGATAACAAAGCAGGTCCACTGCCATTATTTTTCCTTTATCCTTACATTTTAATCAAGATCTTATTTATTTTCCTGCTCTTATACACAATTTGTATTTATCATACATCTTTTTCATGCTCTTCTAAAGACTTTTTGTTATATATGCTTTCTGAACTCATTCTCTTCTAAAGACTTTTTGTTATATATTTTTGTTATATATCTCAATCTGTATAATTTTAATATTTAACCACCACATATTTCAGCTCTTTTACAACCCCATCTATAAATATATTAAACAACCATGGTGACATTACACATCCCTGTCTAAGACCTACTTTTACCGGGAAGTATTCTCCCTCTCTTCTACACACCCTAACCTGAGCCTCACTATCCTCATAAAAGCTCTTTACAGCATTTAGTAACTTACCACCTATTCCATATACTTGCAACATCTGCCACATTGCTCCTCTATCCACACTATCATATGCCTTTTCTAAATCCATAAATGCAATAAAAACTTCCCTACCTTTATCTAAATACTGTTCACATATATGCTTCAATGTAAACACTTGATCTACACATCCCTTACCCACTCTGAAGCCTCCTTGCTCGTCCGCAATTCTACATTCTGTCTTACCTCTAATTCTTTCAATTATAACCCTACCGTATACTTTTCCTGGTATACTCAGTAAACTTATTCCTCTATAATTTTTACAATCTCTTTTGTCCCCTTTCCCTTTATATAAAGGGACTATACATGCTCTCCGCCAATCCCTAGGTACCTTCCCCTCTTTCATACATTTATTAAACAAAAGTACCAACCACTCCAACACTTTATCCCCCCCTGCTTTTAACATTTCTGTCATGATCCCATCAGTTCCAGCTGCTTTACCCCCTTTCATTCTACGTAATGCCTCACGTACCTCCACCACACTTACATTCTGCTCTTCTTCACTCCTAAAAGATGGTATACCTCCCTGGCCAGTGCATGAAATTACCGCCTCCCTTTCTTCCTTAACATTTAAAAGTTCCTCAAAATATTCTCGCCATCTACCTAATACCTCCCTCTCCCCATCTACTAACTCCCCTACTCTGTTTTTAACTGACAAATCCATACTTTCCCTAGGCTTTCTTAACTTGTTTAACTCACTCCAAATTTTTTTCTTATTTTCATTAAAATTTCTTGACAGTGCCTCTCCCACTCTTTCATCTGCTCTCCTTTTGCACTCTCTCACCACTCTCTTCACCTTTCTTTTACTCTCCATATACTCTGCTCTTCTTATAACACTTCTGCTTTGTAAAAACCTCTCGTAAGCTACCTTTTTCTCTTTTATCACACCCTTTACTTCATCATTCCACCAATCACTCCTCTTTCCTCCTGCCCCCACCCTCCTATAACCACAAACTTCTGCCCCACATTCTAATACTGCATTTTTAAAACTATTCCAACCCTCTTCAACCCCCCCACTACTCATCTTTGCACTAGCCCACCTTTCTGCCAATAGTCGCTTATATCTCGCCCGAACTTCCTCCTCCCTTAGTTTATACACTTTCACCTCCCTCTTACTTGTTGTTGCCACCTTCCTCTTTTCCCATCTACCTCTTACTCTAACTGTAGCTACAACTAAATAATGATCCGATATATCAGTTGCCCCTCTATAAACATGTACATCCTGGAGCCTACCCATCAACCTTTTATCCACCAATACATAATCTAACAAACTACTTTCATTACGTGCTACATCATACCTTGTATATTTATTTATCCTCTTTTTCATAAAATATGTATTACTTATTACCAAATTTCTTTCTACACATAGCTCAATTAAAGGCTCCCCATTTACATTTACCCCTGGCACCCCAAATTTACCTACTACTCCCTCCATAACATTTTTACCCACTTTAGCATTGAAATCCCCAACCACCATTACTCTCACACTTGATTCAAAACTCCCCACGCATTCACTCAACATTTCCCAGAATCTCTCTCTCTCCTCTACACTTCTCTCTTCTCCAGGTGCATACACGCTTACTATAACCCACTTTTCACATCCAATCTTTATTTTACTCCACATAATCCTTGAATTTATACATTTGTAGTCCCTCTTTTCCTGCCATAGCTTATCCTTCAACATTATTGCTACTCCTTCTTTAGCTCTAACTCTATTTGAAACCCCTGACCTAATCCCATTTATTCCTCTCCATTGAAACTCTCCCACCCCTTTCAGCTTTGTTTCACTTAAAGCCAGGACATCCAGTTTCTTCTCATTCATAACATCCACAATCATCTCTTTCTTATCATTTGCACAACATCCACGCACATTCAGACTTCCCACTTTGACAATTTTCTTCTTCTTATTCTTTTTAGTAATCTTTACAGGAAAAGGGGTTACTAGCCCATTGTTCCCGGCATTTTAGTTGACTTTTACAACACGCATGGCTTACGGAGGAAAGATTCTTATTCCACTTCCCCATGGATATAAAAGGAAAAGTAATAAGACCAAGAACTATTAAGATAAAATCAAAGAAAACTCAGATGAGTGTGTATAAATAAATGTGTACATGTATGTGTAGTGTGACCTAAGTGTAAGTAGAAGTAGCAAGACGTACCTGTAATCTTGCATATTTATGAGACAGACAAAAGACACCAGCAATCCTACCATCATGTAAAACAATTACAGGCTTTCGGGAGAGGGGTGGGATTAAATTATGGGGAATCAAATTCAAAATGGGAATTGACACAGTTACTTTTTGCTGATGATACTGTGCTTATGGGAGATTCTAAAGAAAAATTGCAAAGGTTAGTGGATGAGTTTGAGAATGTGTGTAAAGGTAGAAAGTTGAAAGTGAACATAGAAAAGAGTAAGGTGATGAGGGTATCAAATGATTTAGATAAAGAAAAATTGGATATCAAATTGGGGAGGAGGAGTATGGAAGAAGTGAATGTTTTCAGATACTTGGGAGTTGACGTGTCGGCGGATGGATTTATGAAGGATGAGGCTAATCATAGAATTGATGAGGGAAAAAAGGTGAGTGGTGCGTTGAGGTATATGTGGAGTCAAAAAACGTTATCTATGGAGACAAAGAAGGGAATGTATGAAAGTATAGTAGTACCAACACTCTTATATGGATGTGAAGCTTGGGTGGTAAATGCAGCAGCGAGGAGACGGTTGGAGGCAGTGGAGATGTCCTGTCTAAGGGCAATGTGTGGTGTAAATATTATGCAGAAAATTCGGAGTGTGGAAATTAGGAGAAGGTGTGGAGTTAATAAAAGCATTAGTCAGAGGGCAGAAGAGGGGTTGTTGAGGTGGTTTGGTCATTTAGAGAGAATGGATCAAAGTAGAATGACATGGAAAGCATATAAATCTATAGGGGAAGGAAAGAGGGGTAGGGGTCGTCCTCGAAAGGGTTGGAAAGAGGGGGTAAAGGAGGTTTTGTGGGCGAGGGGCTTGGACTTCCAGCAAGCGTGCATTAGCGTGTTAGATAGGAGTGAATGGAGACGAATGATACTTGGGACCTGACGATCTGTTGGAGTGTGAGCAGGGTAATATTTAGTGAAGGGATTCAGGGAAACCGGTTATTTTCATATAGTCGGACTTGATTCCTGGAAATGGGAAGTACAATGCCTGCACTTTAAAGGAGGGGTTTGGGATATTGGCAGTTTGGAGGGATATGTTGTGTATCTTTATACGTATATGCTTCTAAGCTGTTGTATTCTGAGCACCTCTGCAAAAGCAGTAATAATGTGTGAGTGTGGTGAAAGTGTTGAATGATGATGAAAGTATTTTCTTTTGGGGGATTTTCTTTCTTTTTTGGGTCACCCTGCCTCGGTGGGAGACGACCGACTTGTCGAGAAAAAAAAAAAAAAAAAAAATATTTCAGCTCGCCAAGCCAGTATGTATATCATATATTTATGTTTTAAGCAAAATTATTTTTTACGGTACTTTTAACCCTTAACCATTTCAGCGCTGAGAGGCCCTCTCCTAAACTTGTTCTCAGGGTCGAAAATTTTTTGGAAAAAAAAAAAAAAATATTTTTCTTATGAAATGATAGAGAAACTTTTCCCCCCAAACCCTCTCCAGGTCGACTCCAGGTAATCATAATGACACCAAAAGTATGAAATTTGATGGAAAACTTACGGAATTAAACTCTCGTGAATTTAGCAGTCTCGATGATGTTTATGCATCGGAGATTTCGCCCACTTTGAGCCCTACTTTTGGCCAATTCCAGTGCACCAGTCGACAAAAATCATAGCTATTTCGCTAGAACTCCATTTTTTCTATCGAATGAGTGCAAGAAACCACCCATTTACCGATTTCAACTATCCAATAAAGTGGTCAGAAATTGGCAATTTTGCCAGTTTCACACAAATTTCAAATTAGGGTCCAGAATAAACAAGACAGACATTCCTGGCACTAAAATAGCATTTTCTCTGTTCATTAGTCATGTCCCTAGGACCCTCTTACAGTTCTTTTGCTTTCCACGTTGAACTTTTATTCTCACAAAAATAGAAGATTTACTGTTATGCAGACTACTGCATTAGTGTAAAAATGGTATAAATAATATCATTGCACTTGTGAAAGAATATCAGACTCGCTAGTTGACGTGCATTGGACGCGTGGCATGATTTGTTTACTTTTGAACATTGACAAAAATCGAACATTTCTGCTACTTTGAGCTCAATTTCAAGATTTTTTTCATTGTGAAACCAATCAAAATCATCTCAATTTCCATAATGTCTTCCATTCTATAAAATGACACCAAGAAAACAAGGATACAATCATAAATACCACATGAAAATACACTGCAAAGTCGCTGTTAAAAATGTCGGAGTTTTTTTTCTCATTATGCACTGTGTGCTATAAGATTTTTTTTATACTGTGCACACTGACCACGCAGACCCATTCTTTCATATGTAGGCCTACCAGCTTTCTCTCGCTAGATTTGCAAGTGCTAGAATTTACGCATAGTAGTACGGCACCAACCCTGGCGTGCAAGCCTTACTGGTACGACACTGACCTTGAAAGGGTTAAATTACCAAAAGGTCTAAAATAAATGTGCTCCCCAGTGTCAGCGATTCCTATTTTTTTTTTATTTCATCCTACCCAAATATTTTCCTTATTTTAGAAGTGTAATAAGACAAGAATAAGTGAAATCTTATTATTACTTATGGAGATACAAAGTTCTGAAGGTGACACGAGTTCTTGCTATGTGGAAGTTGCCGTTTCAACTTTTTTTTTTTTTTTACAATTTTTTCTATTTCTATTTTTTTTTTTTTTTTTGGGGGGGGGGGGAGACATATCTGATTGCTATATCTATGTTTTCATATTATATTTCACTTATATTTATTGTTCAATCATAATAAACAACTGTAAACATTATAAACATGTAAACAGATTCAAATGGCATTTACTGAGTCCCACAATGCCCTGCACACACATTTTTAATACTGTGTACACCTATGGCACAGACCTGTTTTCTCTGATGTAGTCTAAACCAGGCCAATTGAGGCCATTTTGGAGACACTAGAATTTAGGTGTAAATTTACATCAGCAGTCTTGTGACTGGCATTAAGTTATCATTGGAAGTTTAAGGGTTAAACGTAATATAAATCTGGTGCCTAAATGCACTCCATACACAAATTAGTTTCTTTTGATTGATCTTGCCTGTGAGAAGGGGAAATAGCTGGCATCAACTGACGTATATCATCCAAAATTTTCTCAAAGTTCAACTCTTTCCACCGTTCTGAACACTTCTCCACCTGTTGATATAATACTTTTATGTTAAAAAGGACACACTGCATACACATTATTTCAATCATTCTGATCAAACATTATCAAGCAAAAGTGAAATAAAGCAATTATGGCATGTATGGACTTACATTAACTTAATTTCATTGTGACTTTTATTGTAATTATTATTAAGTATAACACTATGTATTCCTTAATGATGCAATCCTATTTGCAACACTATTACTACCACTGTGCAAATCATTGATTTTAAAAAATTAATATAAATAAAAATATGAGCTCAAATCTGAGTCTTTTAATATAATATAGACAAAATTTAAAGGTATTCATGTATTCTGAATCTGTAGGGATGAAAAGAAACTTCATCTCTATACATTTGGGGATTTGGTTGTACTATACTTTCTCAATATTTGTAAGTGTTCTAATTACAAATCTGCCAAACTGTGAGTTACATGTGTTACTGCCAGTTATCCACAGCTGGGTTCACAGATCCATGACCTGCATAAGATATTACAGTGTTATTCATGATCTTGGTTGCCAGAACTGAACTGCTGTTACTCACAAAAAGAGTTGGCATAGAAGTGTGCACATGTTTACCATTTTCAAATATTACTTAGGTATACTACAATTACACAAATATTATACCTAATCAATAGTCAAGTTATCCAATATCCCACGAACTGTTAAAATATATGGTGACTGGTATGGATGCTATCAAAACAAATGATGACTGAAGATATATCAGTAATAGGTAATTAGACAGCAATGTTTTGCACTGTCAGGATTGCTGATCTTTACTTTGTCTCATAAACCTGTACAACGAAGGTAAATCTTTTAATTTATCAATGAGATGAGAATTTCACACTGTAAAAGTAAAAAACTGTGCAAGGGATACCAAAGGCAGAACTGGCAGTCTATACTTTCCTGTGTTTCTTAAAAGTTCTTAGTCCTGTAATATTTCCTATAAGATTTAGAGGGCTTGGTCCAAGATCAGATTGTGTGGGATATGATCCTTCAAATCATTAACAGAAAACAGTCGAGGAAAACCTTTCATTTTCTAAGTAGAATGAGAAACATGGTAACCATTTTTATCAGATTAACTAAGCAATAAAACTAACCTTCTTCAAAGCTTTATAAAATTTCTCAGAACGATGTCGACCATTTTGGAAAAGGGATACAGTGAGGATGGCAACCTCACGAAAAAAACACCCCGACACCTCCTCATCACACAAGACAGCATGCCCACAGAGGATACCTTCAAGTAAGGATTGTACACACACATCTGTAAAGTACACTGTTTATAAGCATACAAAATACAAACATTTTAAGTGTGACTGTTCACACTGCTGATTATGAAGAAGAGGTTTATATATGCACAGTAAGGCCTCAACCTCTGAAGTTCTGAGTTATGTGGCTTCATATTTACAACACTGACATTTTGCAACCCATTAAATACTTATGAAAATGAATCTCTTTTTTGAAGTCAGAGCTACTTTATTTATTATTTTCTTAAAGATAAATTATATGTTTTCTCAGTTATTTTTTTACCAAATGCATTAAAACTTTGTTTATGTTAATTTTATGCATGTATAGAGAATTCATATTTATTTGGTAAAGAACTAGACTCAATATAGCATTTAAAATATGCTGTGTTAGTACACCAATGGTTGGCAGGAGGTGGAAGACTAGTGGGAGACTGGAGAGGAAGGGAGGTGGGTAGGTTGGCTAGGGCCCAGGTGGGAAGCCTTGGCCCAGCACTGCTAGTTATATATTCAGTCGGACTGAGACATGGCATTATACAACACTCCCTCACACTGCACACCCGCTCTTATACACACTCTCACAATCTTCACACCCACATCACCTTCACACCTTCATATACCACCTTCATGCCCACACCACCTTCATGCCCACACCACCTTCATGCCCACACCACCTTCAAACCCACACCATCAACCCTCATTCCCACCCATCTCTCACCCTTTATTTGTATAAGTGAAAAGAAACAGTACTGAATGTAAATTATGGGATAATTTTTTGGAAAAAGCTAACAAATTAGATATGGAATACAGTGGAACCTCGGCTTACGAATGCTTCACCATACAAATTTTTCAGGATACGAACAGTCGTTCGGTCAATTTTTTGCTTCTGGATATGAACAAAATTTCAGGATGCGAACTTCCTCCTCAATGGAGGTTCCTTGGTGAGGGGCTCTTGATCTAAGGAGTTGGATCTGTGCTCCAGTTCCCTAAATTAATAATAATAATAATAATTATTATAATAATGCATATGTACTACTACTAATAATAATACACTGCAGCAGACCTGCTGGCCCATACTTTGCAGGTCCTTCACAATACATCCCACCAACAGAATATTTGCCCAACTCAATTTTCAATTCTACCCAAGCAATAAGCTTTGATAGTTCTATTTACTCATGTGCAAGTCCCACTCACTTCCAATCCCTCTCACTCATGTATTTATCCAATGCAAATTTGAAACTATCCAAGGTTTTAGCCTCAATAACCGTACTAGGCAGACTGTTCCACTCATCATCATAAGAAAGGAGGAACACTGCAGCAGGCCTGTTGGCCCATACTTGGCAGGTCCTTCACAAATCCAACCCACTAACAGAATAAACATTCCCAAGCACTAAGCATTGACAATTCATTTACTCATCTTAATTGTGTGCTAATGGAGTTACAAGAAGCTGACATCGAAGAAATGCTGAACAATGACAATGATACACCTCTTGTGTATTCCTTGAGTGATGGTGAAATTAGATGAATTGTGATAAATAAGTCGTAGGATTAATATTAGCGTCATACTCAAGTATTTTGTCGTGCCTCCTGAGAGCAGGAATTCCACTGGAACGGATTAATGCCATTTCAATTAATTTAAATGAGGAAAATTGACTCAGCATATGAACATATCGGGATACGAACAAGGTCATGGAACGGATTAAATTCGTAAGCTGAGGTTCCACTGTAGTATTATGGTTCAGGAATGCATCAATTCACTTTACATTGTTTCTTATGGAACGAATTAACATTGTAAGATGGGGTCCTACTGTATGCAGACATGTGCAGGCATGATTAGACATGCTGTACCATCTATCAGTACAATATCTACGAGGATTTGTTTTTATATTCAGTGGACCCTCAGTATTCATCGTTAATCCATTCCAGACAGACTGGCGAAAACCGAAATCAACAAAAACTGAAACCATTTTCCCCACAAAAAATAATGTAAATTAAATTAATCTGTTCCACACACCCAAAAGTATTAACAAAAAAAATAATTTTTTTTAGCTTAAATATAGATTTACATGAAAAAAAGAATGAACATTCAGCATGA
>NC_091295.1:25773761-25983761 GCF_038502225.1 Cherax quadricarinatus | reverse complement strand
GGAATTCCCCAGTGTCACAATACTATCCACAACAAGCAGAGGGTCGACAGGGCCAGCCCCAAATCCTTCAAAAATCCTTCGCTTGGACACAATCTGGCCACAATTTTTTCCAGCAGAGTTCATCGTCTTGGAAGTCACTCCCTGCCAAGTCTTATCTATAAGGCTTATCTGTAAAGCAATGGAAGATATTGAAGTGATCCCTTCAGAACTCTCTCAGGGTCAAATTAGTGGCTGACATCACATCAAAGCACCTTTGAAACATTGCTTTGGTGTACAGTTTTTTGAAGTTTGCAGTGATCTGCTGGTTCATGGGCTGGATGAGAGGAATGGTGTTAGGAGGCAAGAACTTCACTGTTACAAAACTGAATTCCTTAGACAATTGGTGTTCCAAGTCTGGAGGATGAGCAGGAGCACTGTCCATTAACAGGAGGCACTGAAGTGGCAATTTATTATCTAGGAGGTATTTCTTCACACTTGAGCAAAACACTTCATTAAACCATTCCGAGAAAATTTCCGTCGTGATCCATGCTTTACTGTTAACCTTCCACATCACACACAGTTTACTCTTGATGACACTGTTTTTCTTGAACACTCTGGGATTTTCAGAGTGATACACCAGTCAAGGCTTCATTCTGAAATCCCCATTAGCATTACCACAGAACAAGAGTTAGCCTTTCATAGGCTTGTGTCCTGGTAGTGCCTTTTCCTCCTGCATGATGTAGGTCTTCTTTGGCATTTTCTTCCAAAAGAGGCCTGTTTCGTCACAATTGAACACTTGTTGGGGGACAAATTTTTTAGCCTCTACATAGTCTTTGAATTCCTTTATGAATTTTTCAGCCACATGTTTGTCTGAACTTGTAGCCTCACTATGCCTTACAACATTGTGTATGCCACTTTGCCTCTTGAATTTTTCAAACCAGCCTTTGCTGGCCTTAAATTCACTAACATCAGCATTGGTTCCAGGCATTTTCTTTATGAGATCGTCATGCAACTGCCTTGCCTTGTCGCAAATTATCGACTGCACAGTATTATCTCCCATTAAATGTTTTTCGTTAAGCCACACCAACAACAATTTCTCCACATCTTCAATAGTTTGTGATCTCTGTTTTGTTATCACATTTACCCCTTTCGCAACATCAGCTTCCTTGATTTCTTTTTTCTTCGCGACAATGGAACTGATGGTTAATGTGGGTTTCCCGTACATCCTGGAGAGGTCAGCCACACATACACCACTATCATATTTTTTGATGATTTTTCTTTAATTCTACAGTGTTCCTCACTTTCTTTATCAAAGAACTGGCACTAGGAGCTTTCTTTGGGCCCATGGTGGCTTATTTAGCAGTCACACACAATAAACAAGTGCCAAAAACAATGGATTATTAAGAAATGTTTCGTATGACCTTGCAGGATAATGTTCACTCACCAAGGAACAACACCACACTGCCTGAGAATGTGTGGGGGAGGCTTTGTGTGTGCACGGGGCACTCAGACACGTGCCGGACCAACAATGAAAACTGAGGCAAAAGTAGGCAAAAACTGATATCAATGAAAACAGAGGGTCCACTGTACGAACATTGTCATTAAAGGAGTGGAACCATTCAGAATCTCACTACTGTGAATGTTGCTGAAATTAAATGTCTACAAAGCTGCTAGCAACTTATGTCTACCTTGATTCATATTTTGAAAGGTTAAGAACTCAAAGCCAACAGGTACTAAGAAAAGTGAACTGAATTCTGCAATACCCATTGTATGCAACTATACATCAAAACTCATTTAAAGTTACAATATAGAGAAATGATAAAATTACCTATGTCATAGTACAATAATGGCACTGAATAATTCAAGGCAAAAATGAATCCTTTCAGTGTCGCTCATATAGACTTACATTATTGATACTGGGGTCCGTCAAGTAGATAAGCTGTGAATGGTAAATTTTGGCCTAGATATGAGAGAATAGGTCTGTGCAATAAGTGTGCACAGCATGAAAAAAAAATTCTGCCCCACATGGAGCATGATGGGAAAAGCAAAACTCAGATCTTGTCCTTGGTTTAAAATAGTGACTGATATGCTTTCTGGGCTAATTATGGTTACATCGTCTTTATTGGTACAGTAGACCGTTATTTAGCACGAGTTTATTTGGCACGATTTGGGTATTGTATGATTGAAGAATTGCGGCACAATTTTATGTAACACATCATATAATTAATTTAACACGGTTCAGTTTGTGGGAAGGAAAAAAATATTCTCTTTTGCTCAAGCGGCTGCCTTGTTATGGAGCAGCCGGGGAGCCCTCCTGCCATCCCCTGCCACTCCCTGACACCACCCCACCATCCCAGCGTTCGTAATTCATACGTGTCCAGTCTTTCTCTGCTACAAGGCACCTGTGTCTGTGAATTGTGTTATGATATTTTAATAACTATATCTTGTATCTGCCAAGCAATCACGGTACCCAGTAGCCATACCAGTGTTGCTGAAAGTGGCACGAAGAGGTATATGCACTTAAGTCTTAGAATTAACAAAGAAACAAAGATATTAGACAAGAGATAACCTGTAGCTGCAATAAAGTGCTACTTTGTACACAGAAAAAGAGGTAAACATGAGTTTGTGTGACTGACTGAACTGACTGACTTACTGAGTGATTTGACTGACTTACTGAATGACTTGACTGACTTACTGAATGACTTAACTGACTTACTGAGTGACTTGACTGACTTACTGAGTGACTTGACTGACTTACTGAATGACTTGACTGACTTACTGAGTGACCTGATGGACTTACTGAATGACTTGACTGACTTCCTGAATGACTTGACTGACTTACTGAGTGAGTTCACTTACTGAATGACTTGATTAACTTACTGAGTGACTTGACTGACTTACTGAATGATTTGACTTACTGAGTGAGTTCACTTACTGAATTACTTGATTGACTTAATGAATGACTTGACTGACTGACTGACTGAATGACTTGACTGACTTACTGAATGACTTGAGTGACTTGACTGACTTACTGAGTGACTTGACTGACTTACTGAGTGACCTGACTGACTTACTAAGTGACATGACTGACTGACTGACTTATTAAATGACTTGACTGACTGAATGACTTAAAGTTAGACACTCCGGTACAACCATCGACTTCAGTACCAGAATCTCTACCATCCACCTCAGCCCAGTAGGGTCACAGCATAACTCTCCACTCCCTTCACAATCATCCACAAACACCAGCACCCACAATTTAAGGTAAAAAATACTATTATTTCTGTTACATTTGTAGTCTTAAGCAGTAAAAACAACATAATATATCACAACAATGAACTAAAACTACATATTCACTTTTATTTTTGTAAGATGTGGAGGCCTCAAAAAAATTGTTTGGCTTTTTGGGGACTCTCAGGAATGTAACCCTATTTTTCCCATAAGTTCTTCAGTTCATCTAACACGATTTTACTTAACGAGGCATTTTCAGGAACGTAACTACCGTGCTAAATGACGGTCTACTGTATCAAGTGATGGAATGGAAAATACACTACAGTGGAACCTCAGTTTTCGTCTTTAGTTCGTCCCAGAGTCTCTGATGAAAACTGAATTTGACGAAAATTGAAGCAATGTTTCCCATAAGAAATAGTGTAAATCCAATTAATCCGTTCCAGACACCCAAAAGTATTAAAAAAAATTACATTTTATTGAGAATAACTAATTTTACATACAGAAAACAAAGAGAAATATAAAGGATATATAAACACTTAAGCAGTATAATATGATCCTTTATTGACATTTTGCCCACACAGTGGGCTTTATCAAGTCACAAACAGATCTGTTTGTGACTTGGTAAAGCCCACTGCATGGGCAAAACGTTGTCAATAAAGGATCACATGGTACTGCTTAAGCATTTATAGTATTTCCATTGTGTCAGTATTTTATACCATTTATTTCCAAAAATATAAAGGAGTAATGAAATAGATAAATGAACATTTAACATCACTTTTACCTTAATTCAAGACTCTTGTTGGCATATGGAAGATGGAAAGGAGGGGAGAGGGAGGAGAGCTTATCTTTACCACCATCATTACCACCCTCTACCACAATCACTACCACCTTCTACCACCATCACTACCACCCACAAAACTTTGCAACTCATTCCACTTTCGTAATTTGCTAAGAGTTCTTTCTTGAATTCTATTGTGTTTCTTGCCTTCTTTATCAAAGGGCTGGCACTTGGAACTTTCTTTGACCCCATGGTGGCTTATTTAGCAGTTACACTCAATAAACACACACAGAAAACAATGGAGTATTATGAAATGTTTCATATGAATGCGCAAGGCGTATGACTTGACGAGAAGCAAAGCAAGACTGACTTAGAATGCGTGCATGGGATGCTTTGTGTGGGTGCGGGCAGATGGACACATTTGGTATGGCGGACGAAAACCAAGGTGGTGAATGAAACCTGGGACAATATTTTGACGAAAAAAGTAATCGAAAACCGAATTTGACAAAAACCAGGGAAATTAAAACCGAGGTTCCACTGTACTAAAATAGATAATTTTGGTTGGCCTCAAGATCGCAGGTAGCACGAAACTGGGCTCAAAGTAATGAAAATATTAGATTTTTGATGATTTTCCTGAGGATGGGTAAGGCAGCCTACACTGCCAGTCTGTTTTATGGGGTTTAAACCCTTTCACTGTCCAGACCCCAAAATAAATACTGCTCTGTGTCCACTTTAAAAACAAAAAAAATAGTTTCTTCTAAAATGGTAGATTCTTTTTTTTTTTTTTTTGAAGGCAATGACACCAAAAGTATTCAATTTGATGGAAAGCTTAAGAAATTATGAATTGGTGATTTCTCCCATCCGAGTTCTATTTTAAGCCAATTCCACAATTCCATTTGACCAAATGGAATTGTGGAATTGCCTATTTCGCTAGTATGCATTCTGTTCTATCAACTGAGCACAAGAAATCGCCCAGTCAACTAATCTACACATTAGTCAATAATCTGGCCAATTTTACACAAAATTAAAAAAAAATACCAATTTAAAAATAGAGTCCATAATAAACAATGTAGACATTCCTGGCAATAAAACAACATTACCCAGGCTTCTCCTATATTACACTTGCCTTTCATTTTGAATTCTTGTTCACACAAAAACAGATGATTTGCTCTATTTCTTGAATAATAAAATATAGCCAGAAAAGATTGGTCATGGTTTACAGCTTCCCAATAATTGAATCAGACCTGTTTAAAGCTCAAAAACAAAACAAAAATTTATTTCTTTGCAAAGGTTACAATGTGTATTTACATTTCATAACTTGACTGGTACAAAGAAAGCCACTATCATACCAAGGCATTTCGAGCAGACTTAACCTAATACTTAATTAACCCTCTGAGGGTCCATCCCGTAGTGCTACGACTTTGAAGCCAGGGACCAAGCCGTAGAACTATGGCTTGAGCTCAGCTCACTCAGATAAGCTGTAAGTTGTAAATTTGGGCCTAAA
The DNA here is from genome assembly GCF_038502225.1 of Cherax quadricarinatus. Classification (NCBI taxonomy): domain Eukaryota; kingdom Metazoa; phylum Arthropoda; class Malacostraca; order Decapoda; family Parastacidae; genus Cherax; species Cherax quadricarinatus. The sequence continues at coordinate 25,978,269 of NC_091295.1, read as the reverse complement.
TATAAGAGAATACAGTACGGCCCCACTTATACAGCGGGTTAGGTTCCAGCCTATCGCCAGAAAACAGACATCGCCGGAAAGCAGAACACCATTTTGTTCCATTTATAAATGAGTATAAATGCCAGACAACAAGTTTACAATAAATTATATTAAGTTAGTAATAGAACTAGGCATTAAAAACACAAAAAGTAAAATACATACACAGTACATTCATTACTTATCTTAGAGTATTTGTGATCTTAATGTAGGGCGAGAGGTGAGTAGTACTTATTTGTAGGAAGTCAGGTGTAGGTAGCATCTTCACTTTCAATTTTCTTCTTTTGCACACCCTACCAAATTCATCCACCACTTTGGGAGATTCTGAAGAGAAGTTGCAGAGATTGGTGGATGAATTTGGTAGGGTGTGCAAAAGAAGAAAATTGAAAGTGAATACAGGAAAGAGTAAGGTTATGAGGATAACAAAAAGATTAGGTGATGAAAGATTGGATATCAGATTGGAGGGAGAGAGTATGGAGGAGGTGAATGTATTCAGATATTTGGGAGTTGACATGTCAGCGGATGGGTCTATGAAAGATGAGGTGAATCATAGAATTGATGAGGGGAAAAGGGTGAGTGGTGCACTTAGGAGTCTGTGGAGACAAAGAACTTTGTCCTTGGAGGCAAAGAGGGGAATGTATGAGAGTATAGTTTTACCAACGCTCTTATATGGGTGTGAAGCATGGGTGATGAATGTTGCAGCGAGGAGAAGGCTGGAGGCATATGAGCAATAAAATGACGATGTGGTATAATTGTTCTTGTTCAACAGGCATCTCCTCGATCCTAATACCTTTCTTTTTCTTGACTACTTTTCACTTTTTTGGCTGGCGTTTCTTCCTCATCATCACTTGACACCTCTGCATACAGTGGCAAGTATTCATCACCACTTTCAAGCAAGCAATTCTGGGTCATCTACCTCCAGTTCTGAGTCACTTTCCTCCAAAACACAGACATTTTGACTTGGTGTTGGAGGGCTCACCATAAAACAATTTCTCATTGATCTGGAAGGACAATAAAAACGTTCTGTACACATCCAGACCACTACAAAATTCATATAAGCAATAGAAATATTTTGTTATAAATATTTATTTACTGAAATTGAAAACTGTCCCTAAAAGGGCACAACAAAATTTTTTGAGGTCTCTTTTGTTGCACTATTTTCATTTGCATGGTACACTCATATTATGCTTCACACGGCCTTTATATACATATATATCAAAATATGCCCAAACTATTCATTTACGCACTAGACATAACAATCAGTACTTACCGACATTGTAGAGGATAAAATCCAAGGGTATTTGAGTCTCACTAGATGAAAAAATGTTACTCTCGGGAATGCCAAGCCAGAAGTGTTTACATCTTGGTCTCTCAACCAATGGGAAACGAGAAAAGGACAGCACCACTTAGCTGAAGCGACTCAGGGAAGGCTTGTGATTGGTCAGAAATAAAGAACGGGAATCTAGATGCGCGGCACGAGTAGGATGACACGCACAGAAAATCACGTGCTCAGACCCACATATTCTGCGGTCTGCCCAATTAAGGGTTAACCCTTTCAGGGTCCACAGGTCAAATTTCAAAGTGCGCACCAGTGTCCAAGAATTTTCAAAAAATAATTTTGCTATTTTTTCTTTTGAAATGGTAGAGAATCTTTTTCTGAAGGTAATAAAACAAAAAGTACGAAATTTGATGGAAAATTGATGAAATTATACTCTTGTGAATTTTGATGTGTCAGCGATATTTATACATCGGTGATTTTGCTGACTTTGACTCCCATTTTAGGCCAATTACTTTATTCCAGTCAACCAAATTCTTAGCTATTTCACTAGTATTACTTATATTCTATAGATTGAGCACAAGAAATTGCCAACCCAACTGTTTCAACTACAAAATAAAGTGATGGGAAATTGGTAATTTGGCCAATTTAGTGCAAAGTTCAAAATATTCCAATTTCAGAATAGGGTCCAGAATAAACAATGCAGGTATTCCTGGCACTAAACTAACATTTCCTCTGTTCATTAGTTATGCTTTCAGGCTTTATAAATGAATTCCATTTTCATTTTTAATTCACATAATGAATTTTTATTCAAACCAAAAAATGGAAGATTTACTGTCATGCAATATTGTAATAATTGTATAAATAATATCAGCACATTTGTGAACATATATTAGACCCACCAGCTGGCATGTATTAGATGTGTGAGGTCATTTCTGTAATATATTTTCCATTCTATCAAATGAGACCAAGAAATCGCAAATACACTGCAAAGCTGCTGTTTAAATAGAAAATTACGGTGTCAGTTTTTTTTCTCATTATGCACTGTGTGCTGCAGGATTTGTTTTATGTGGTGCGCACACACCATATAGATGTATTCTCTCATATCTAGGCCCAAATTTACCACTCACAGCTTATCAGAGTGAGCTGAGCTCATGGTGTAGATCTACGGTTTGGACCCTGAATGTAAAGCCGTAGATCTACGGCACGGACCCTCAAAGGGTTAAAAATATACTAAAAATGTTATAAATGGTGCATAGGTGACATTAAAACAACATTAAAGATGGCTGACACAAACCCACTACCATTACAATATGTTCCTTACTTAGAGATGAATTCATTTCAAATTCAAATGTTTATTTCTCTGTATAGATTACAATGTGTGGTTTACATATTATAAGATAATTATAAAATAAAGTACTTATTACAAAGAAGGCCACTAGTAGGCCTAGGTATGCCTAGGCATTTCGGGCAGACTAATATTATTTCTTACTCTATATTGACACAGGTTATGAATCTTACTGGTATTAAAGTGAGGTAGCTAGATTTACAAAAGTGAGGTAGTTCACCACATTTAAAAAATTAACAATTAGTTTAACAATTAATGGGAATGGTCTCATCTTGGCATGATACAGTTTCTATTAAAGCTCCTATAAGGGAGTGTCTTAGACATGGTCTTAGGAACAGAACTCAGTCACTAAGTGAGGAGAGGCTGTACTTAAATCCATTGATAAAAAGCATCTACGTATATGAAAAATAATTCAGGCAGGGCCTAATAACAAAAGAACTAACAAAACAATACACATCAATACTTACTAATCTAATACGGAAGCCTAAACAAATGTATTACGTAAACAGATTTCATGAAATAAAAGGAGATATGAAAAAGACCTCGAAAACCCCCTCTGAAATTTTGAACTATAGGAAAACTATCTAGAAACAGAAAGATTAACATAGCAAAGTCAGATGAATCATAGATGCAGCCTATAGACATTTTTTGTTATTTTTTCTTATGAAACGGTAGAGAATCTTTTTTTAAAAGGTAATAAAACAAAATACGAAATTTGATGGAAAGTTGATGAAATTATGCTCTCGCGAATTTTGCTGTGTAAGCAATATTTACGCATCGGCGATTTTGCTCAATTTGACTCCCATTTTAGGCCAATTACATTTTTCCAATCGACCAAATTCTTAGCTATTTCGGTAGTATTACTTCTATTTTATTGACTGAGCACAAGAAATTGCCCAGTCAACTGTTGCAACTACCCAGTAAAGTGATTGGAAATTGGTAATTTAGCCAATTTAACACAAAGTTTAAAATATTCCAATTTCAAATTAGGGTCCAGAATATACAATGCAGGCATTCCTGGCACTAAACTAACATTTCCTCTGTTTATTAGTTATGTTTTCAGGCCTTACAAATGAATTACATTTTGATTTTTTATTCACATAATGAATTTTTATTCACAAAAAAAAAAAAAAAAAAAAAAACTGTTATTCAATATTGTAATAATTGTATAAATAATATCAGCACATTCATGAATGTATATTAGACCCACCAGCTGATGTGTATTAGATGTGTGACATCATTTGTTTACTCGAACATCGGCAGAAATTGAACATTTCCGCTACTTTAACCCTTTCAGGGTCCAAGGCCCAAATCTGGAGTCACGCACCAGTGTCCAAGAATTTAAAAAAAAAAATTGTTATTTTTTCTTATGAAATCGTAGAGAATCTTTTTGTGAAGGTAATAAAACAAAAAGTACGAAATTTGGTGGAAAATTGACGAAATTATGCTCTCGCAAATTTTGATGTGTCAGCGACATTTACGAATCGGCGATTTTGCCGACTTTGACTCCCATTTTAGGCCAATTACATTATTCCAATCAACCAAATTCTTAGCTATTTCACTAGTATTACTTCTATTCTATCGATTGAGCACAAGAAATCGCCAAGTCAACTGTTTCAACTACAAAATAAAGTGATCGGAAATTGTTAATTTGGCCAATTTAACACAAAGTTCAAAATATTCCAATTTCAAAATAGGGTCCAGAATAAACAATGTAGGCATTCCTGGCACTAAACTAACGTTTCCTCTGTTCATTAGTTATGTTTTGAGGCTTTACAAATAAATTCCATTTTGATTTTTTATTCACATAATGAATTTTTATTCACACCAAAAAATAGAAGATTTACTGTTATGCAATACTGTAATAATTGTATAAATATCATCACCATATTTGTGAATGTATATTAGACCCACCAGCTGACGTGTATTAGACGTGTGAGGTCGTTTGTTTACTCTTGAATATCGGCAAAAATTTAACATTTCCGCTAATTTGAGCTCAGTTTCAAGCCATTTCCAGTGCTAAAACCAATCAAAATCATCTCTATTTCTGTAATATGTCTTCCATTCTATCAAATGAGACCAAGAAATCGCAAATACAACTATAAAAAACATACGAAAAAACACTGCAAAGTTGCTGTTTTAATCGAAAAATCATGATTTAAGTTTTTTTCTCTCATTATACACAGTGTGCTGCAGGATCTGTTTTATGTGGTGCACACATACCACATAGATGTATTCTTTCATATCTAGGCCCAAATGTACCACTCACAGTTTATCAGAGTGAGCTGAGCTCATGGCGTAGATCTACGGTTTGGACCTTGAACGTAAAGCCGTAGATCTACGGGACGGACCCTGAAAGGGTTAAGCTCAGTTTCAAGCCATTTTCAGTACTAACACCAATCAAAATTACATGTATGTCTGTAATATATCTTCCATTTTATCAAATAAGACCAAGAAATTGTGAATACAACTGTAAAAAGCATACAAAAAAACATCACAAATTCAGTGTTTTAATGCAAAAATAGTTGCATTTTTTTTTCTCATGCACTGCAGGCTACAATATTTGTTTTATGGCAGCAGAGAGTTTGCATAAATGAGGAGAAATTAGAATGGGGGCATGTCACAAGCAGTGTTCCACAGGGGTCAGTGTTGGGCCCGTTGTTGTTCACAATTTACATAGACGACATAGATGAGGGAATAAATAGCGACATGAGCAAATTTGCTGATGACACCAAAATAGGCCTTCCATTTCATTCTAATGAGGACATTAGAGCAATCCAGGATGATTTGAAGAGACTGATGCAGTGGTCGGAGAAGTGGCAGATGCAGTTTAATATAGACAAATGCAAATTTCTAAATGCTGGAAAGGATAATAACCATGCCACATTTAAACTAAATAATGTAGCTCTTAATGTTACGGATTGCAAAAAGGATTTAGGAGTTCTGGTTAGCAGTAATCTGAAACCAAGACGACAGTGCATAAGTGTTTGCAATAAAGCTTACAGAATCCTTGGCTTCATAGCAAGAAGTATAAATAACAGAAGTCCTCAGGTTGTTCTTCAACTCTATACTATATCTTTGGTTAGGCTTCATTTAGATATATGCTGTGCAGTTTTGGTCACCGTATTACAGAATGGATAAAATGCTCTGGAAAACATACAAAGGAGGATGACAAAGTTGATCCCATGTATCAGAAATCTTTCCTATGAGGATAGACTAAGGGCCTTGAATCTGCACTCTCTAGAAAGGCGTAGAATTAGGGGGGATATGATTGAGGTGTATAAATGGAAAACAGGAATTGATAAAGGGGATGTAAATAGTGTGCTAGAAATATCTAACATAGACAGGACTCGCAGTAGCGGTTTTAAATTAGAAAAATTCAGATTCAGGAAGGATATAGGAAAGCACTGGTTTGGTAATAAAGTTGTGGATGAGTGGAACAAACTCCCGAGTACCGTTATAGAAGCTAAGACGTGTAGTTTTAAAAATAGGTTGGATAATTACATGAGTGGGTGTGGGTGGGTGTGAATTGGACCTGACTAGCTTGTGCTACTAGGTCAGATTGGTGTTCCTCCCATAAGTGAATGTGACTGACCTGACTAGGTCAAGGGAGCAGTAAGTATTACAATGCTGAGTTTACAGAATTTGGTTATTGTGTGGTTTACATGTAGTAAAATAATAATTACAGAGTGTACCACTAAAACGCCTAGCATGGCTAGGCATTTCGGGCAGACTTATATTAAATCTTAGGTTTAAAATATTACAAAATTATGAGATAAGTTGGTATTATGGCTAAGTGACTAAATACTAGTTGTGAGTTTAGCAATGTGAATGCTTTTGTTTTGGCACAATACACAGTTTCAGTATTGGAGTATCACAGGACAACTTTTGACTAGTTAAGATTCATTATTTTGAGATTGAGATTGATATTTCTGTTTATGGTCAAATGGGTGAGCGAGTGCAAGTGTGAACCACCAGGTGGTATTCGTATTAGTTGACAGGGTGTATCAGGGAGATAAGATGTTTTCTGATGGTAGTTTTGAAGGTGATGAATGTGTCTGCAGTTTTGGAATTTTCAGGTAGGGTGTTCCAGATTTTAGGGCCTTTGACATACATTGAATTTTTGTAAAGGTTTAGTCGGACACGGGGAATGTCATAGAGATGTTTGTGTCTGGTGTTGTGCCTGTGGGTTCTGTCACAACTATCAAGAAAGAATTTTAGGTCAAGGTTAATATTGGAATTTAAGGTCCTGTAGATGTAGATTGCACAGTAGTAAGTGTGGATGTACTGAACAGGGAGTAAGTTTAGATCTATGAAGAGTGGGGGGGGGTGTTGCCAGGGATGGGATTTAGTGATTATTCTTACTGTGGCTTTTTGTTGGGTTATTATTGGCTTTAGGTGTGTTGCTGCAGTTGAACCCCAAGCACAGATAGCATAGGTGAGGTATGGATATATAAGTGAATGGTATAGTGTGAGAAGGGCAGTTCACGGCACGTAGTATCGTATCTTGGAGAGGATCCCAACCGTTTTGGATACTTTTTTGGTTATGTGTTGGATATGGGTGCTGAAGTTCAGGTTGTTGTCGAGGTATAGGCCTAGGAATTTGCCCTCATTATGCCTGGTAATTAGTGTTTTCAATCTTAATGTTAATTTGCGCATCTCCTGCTCTGCTACCAAACATAATGTAGTAGGTTTTGTCAACGTTAAGCGTAAGTTTATTGGCTGTCATCCAACTCGATATTTTGATCAGCTCCTCATTAACAATGGTGTTGAGGGTTGCAAGATTAGGGTGAGAGATGACATAAGTCGTGTAGTCAGCAAAGAGAATGGGGTTCAGGTGTCGAGATACATTTGGAAGATCATTGATGTATACGAGGAAGAGCAGGGGACCAAGGACACTTCCCTGCAGAACTCCAGTATCAAGTGGCTGTGTTGTTGATGCTGTGTCTTTAATGGTGACATACTGATACCTATTAGTAAGGTAAGATTTGAAATATGCAAGTGCATGGCCTCTTATACCATAATGGTCAAGTTTGTGGAGTAGGATGCTGTGGTCTACTGTGTCAAAAGCTTTTCTTAGGTCAATAAAAATTCCTAGTGGATATTCCTTGTTTTCCAATGCTGTGTAAAGCAGATCTAGCATTTTTATAATTGCATCGTTAGTGCTTTTATTTTTCCTGAATCCAAATTGGCAGGGGTTGAGTATGTTTTGTGACGTTATAAATGAATATAGTCTCCTGTGCACGAGTTTCTCAAAGATTTTGGATAGTAATGGTAAGTTTGATATTGGGCAATTAATTATAGTTTTTTGTTTACCCTCCGATTTCCTTCAGTTTTGGTGCACAAGACAAAGTGTTTTTACTCTTTCTTGAAAATATTTATCAAAAATATACCTCAAACAACAACTAAGAAAAGACTGAAAAAGGACTGATTTACTGAAAATGCCCTTGGGGGCAATTTATTCCTATATGGGACGACGTAAAGTTGTTTGGACACTTGGTGCCGAGAGAACAATGCTAATACGATTTTTCTTAGGGACATTTTCCTCTGAATAACTTATCTTTATTTCACAAAAAAATAAAGTTTGTTAGTTCTTGGAATGTTGCAAAAAATCTGCCCTTTACTCCCACATAACTCCCAAAGTATTTGGAATATTTCCAAAAATTGCCTGATGGAAATTAGAGAAATCATTATTCTACAATTTCTGTGAATATTATTCCATTTAATTAAGTAATAAAGGAAGAAATAGGTGCATTAGGTGAATAAGTTACTTCCGAGATATTGGCCTGGAACGCCGGCCGGCCCACCATCTCAAAAAAAAAAAAAAATCACGAAAATCGCATTTGTTTGGGTGTGTTTCTTAGTAAACTGATGTTCTAGTGCAGTTATCCTCTTCAAAACACCGTTTTCTCTTACTCAAAGATGACACAGAGAGGAGTAACTCATTTATATCGAAATATTCCCGATGATCTCTCGCCATATTATGGCCTATTTTATTCAGTCTAGAGTATATAACATGTTTGTATGTTATTTATAGTGTTTATTATATCATATTAGATCAATACTGATAGATAAATAAGCCGTAGAGTTGACATATAAGCTGATATAAGCGTAATAATCAAGTGATTTATCCTGGCTCTCTCTGGAGCGGGAATATGGCTGAGGGTTCCCAGATGGCTCCCGATTGGCTGGCACTCTATGGATAAGCTCCGCCTACTTTTATATGATGCCAAATAGTCAGTTATTATATTAGAAAGAATAATGCAAGAAAAAGCTATAAAAAACAAGGAAAAAATTCCAAAAAATATATGGGCTGTGAGCAGACGTGCTACCCATATCGCCGTCACCATAACTTATATAAATGACTATAATTTCTTGTAGAAACACCGTAGAACATTCATTCTGGTACCATTGTGTTGCCAAAGAGTTAAGCTATTTTTCTGTATATATAACTCAATTTCCATAATTTGTCTATTTTTTTTGAGAGCGCATGGAAAATTGGATGACTGCCCCCCTCAAGGCATTGGCTTAAGCCAGTGGGAGAATTGGACCTGCCTCGCATGGGCCAGTAGGCCTGCTGCAGTGTTCCTTCTTTTTTATGTTCTTAAATGGTGCACACTTACCACACAGATGTACAGTAGGGCCCCGCTTTACGGCGTTTCACCTTACGGCGTTCCGCTAATACAGAGATGTCAACTTTGGACCAAAATTTGCTATATGGCAAGCAGTCTTTCAAATACGGTGTGCCCCACCCAGTTTGTTTACATTCTCCACGACCACATCTATTATGTCTGGAAATTTTCCAAAATTTTAAGCGTTTTACAGTTATTGCGTAATTTATACGTACAGTGGACCCTCGCCTAATGCTATTAAATGTTTATAGTGTATTGTATATTGTAATAAACAGAATAGAGGGAACCAGCTCTAATACAGCCTCTCCTCACTTAGCGACGTACTCGTTTACTGATGACTGACTTACAATGGGCTCTCTGACACGTATGCATACCTAACTAATGTACGTATATTACAGCTAATGTCCTCTATTCTGATTATTACAATATACAATACTTAACAGTATAAACATTAAAAATATACCAGAAATGTTATAAATGGTGCAAAGGTGAAATTAACCCTTTCAGGGTTCCGAGGCCAAATTTCAAAGTGTGCACCAGGGTCCAAGAATTTTCAAAAAATAATTTTATTTTTTCTTATGAAATGGTAGAGAATCTTTTTCTGAAGGTAATAAAACAAAATGTACAAAATTTGATGGAAAACTGACAAAATTATGTTCTCACGAATTTTGATGTGTCAGCATTATGCATTGGCGATTTTGCCGACTCCCATTTTAGGCCAATTACACTATTCCAGTCAACCAAATTCTTGGCTATTTCACTAGTATTACTTCTATTCTATCGACTGAGAACAAGAAATTGCCAAGTCAACTGTTTCAACAACAAAATAAAGTGACTGGAAATTGGTAATTTGGCCAATTTAATGCAAAGTTCAAAATATTCCAATTTCAAAATAGGGTCCAGAATAAACAATGCAGGCATTCCTAGCACTAAACTAACATTTCCTCTGTTCATTAGTTACGTTTTCAGGCTTTACAAATGAATTCCATTTTGATTTTTTATTCACATAATGAATTTTTATTCAAACCAAAGAATAGAAGATTTACTGTTATGCAATACTGTAATAATTGTATAAATAATATCAACACATTTGTGAATGCATATAAGACCCACCAGCTGTCATGTATTAGACTTGTGAGGTCATTTATTTACTCTTGAACATCAGCAAAAATTTAACATTTCTGCTACTTCGAGCTCAATTTCAAGCCATTTCCTGTACTAAACCAATCAAAATCATCTCTAATTCTGTAGCATATTTTCCATTCTATCAAATGAGACCAAGAAATTGCAAATACAACTATAAAAAAACATACGAAAAAACACTGCAGTCACTGTTTTAATTGAAAATTACGGTCTCGGCTTTTTCTCTCATTATGCACTGTGTGCTGCAGGATTTGTTTTATGTGGTGCACACATACCACATAGATGTGTTCTCTCATATCTAGGCCCAAATTTACTGCTCACAGCTTATCAGAGTGAGCTGAGCTCATGGCGTAGATCTATGGCTTGGACCCTCAACGTAAAGCCGTAGATCTACGGCACGGACCCTGAAAGGGTTAAAACAATATCAAGGATGGTTGACACTACCATTATAGTATGTTCCTCACTTAGTGATGACTTCGTTTACCAATGTGGTCTTAGGAATGGAACTCCATCGTTAAATAAGGAGAGGCTGTATACATTATTTAGGTATGCATACTGGTCAGAGAGCCTGTTGTAAGTCTGAGTTGTTGGTAAATGAGTACATCACTAAGTGAGGAGAGGATGTATACTATTAGTAAGCCATGGGCTGTTTAGTCTCTTTGCCGAGATCTGCTTCATTTTCATTGGACAATGTCTATTACAGAGGTTTTGGGTTTTGTGTAGAAATATTTTGATGCATTCATCAATATAGTGGCTGTCCGCTAACTCACCCAGCCAGTCAGTGCTACATAAGGCAGAAATAAAATTTACTGATTACTCAACGTGTAGTTGTAGAGATCTTATTGGTGTCCCGAGGCAATCTGCCAAAGTTGGTTATGAGAAAAGTTGGGTAGTGGTCTGTAGTGTTGTCTGTGATTATGTTTGCTTTTAGTGGGGATATAGTATTGGTCCAGATATGATCAAGTAATAAGGCACTTGCATCTGTGATTCTTGTTGGTTTAGTTACAGATGGTAGTAGCAAGCAGCTCTTATAGTGTTTGCAAAATCACTTACTTAGGGGTCAGCTGCTTGGATGAAGTTTATATTAAAGTCACCAGCAAGTAACAGGTAGTGTTTATTCATCTCTGAGCCAGTTATCGTGTTTCTTAATTTGTCACTACAGTGGAACCTTGAAAATCGAACGTACCAAATATCGAACGTTTCGAAAATAAGACCATTTTTTTCAGACAAACTGTGTACCAAAAATCGAACGTGTTTCAAATTTCGGACCGCCGGGTACAGGACCTGTTCGCTGGCCCGCTCTGTCCGTGTCCCCGCGCAGGCGCCGTGAGCAGTCTAGCTTTGTTTATGCTTGAGTGAACACTAACCTGCGCTCTCATTCACACATTTTACAATTATTTCGTTGTGTTTAGTGCTTGTGGGACTGTGAAATAAGCTGCCATGGGCCCAAAGAAACTTGCTAGTGGTACCCCTGTGGTAAAGAAAGTGAGAAACACCATAGATGTGAAGAAGGAAATAATACAGAAGTATGAGAGTGGTGTGCGACTTGTTGAGCTTGCCAGGATGTATGGGAAAAAACAAGTTGACCATCAGTTCTATCCTGGCAAAGAAAGAACAAATCAAGGAAGCTGATGTTGCAAAAGGTGTTAATATGCTAACCAAAAAAAGACCACAAATAGTTGAAGAGGTTGAGAAGTTGTTGCTGGTGTGGATCAAGGATAAAGAGATTGCAGGTGATAGTGTTTCAGTGACGATTATTTGCGAAAAGGCAAGGAAGTTGCATGCCGATCTGGTACAGAAAACTCCTGGAACCAGTGCTGATAGTGAATTTAAGGCCAGCAGAGGCTGGTTTGACAGACTAAAGAAGCGTAGTGGCATACACAATGTTGTAAGACATGGTGAGGCAGCCAGTTCAGACAAACGGGCGGCCGAGAAGTTTGTACAGGAGTTTAAGGGGTACATAGACAGTGAAGAATTCAAACCTGAACAAGTGTTTAATTGTGACGAAACAGGCTTGTTTTGGAAGAAAATGCCAAAAAGGACCTTCATCACACAGGAGGAAAAGGCACTGCCAGAACACAAGCCTATGAAAGACAGGCTTACTCTTTTGTTCTGTGCTAATGCTAGTGGTGATTTTAAAGTGAAGCCTTTACTTGTGTATCATTCAGAAAATCCCAGTGTGTTTAAGAAAAACAATGTCTTTAAGAACAAGTTATGTGCCTTGTGGAAAGCTAATCATAAGGCATGGGTCACAAGACAAATTTTCAAAGAGTGGGTCCATGAAGTGTTTGGCCCCAGTGTGAAAAAATACCTCCAGGAAAAGAAATTGCCACTCAAGTGCCTCCTGTTAATGGACAATGCTCCTGCTCATCCTCTAAACTTATTAGACCTCTTGTCTAAGGACTTCAGTTTTATAAAAGTGAAGTTCTTGCCTCCTAACACCACTCCTCTCCTCCAGCCCATGGACCAGCAGGTCATTTCTAACTTCAAAAAACTCTACACAAAAGCAGTGTTTGAAAAGTGCTTTGAAGTGACCACAGACACTAAGTTGACCCTAAGAGAGTTCTGGAGGAATCACTTCAACATCTACAACTCCATAAGCCTTATAGGTAAGGCTTGGGAGGGAGTGACTTCCAGGACTTTGAACTCTGCTTGGAGACAATTGTGGCCGGATTGTGTCCAAAAGAGGGATTTTGAAGGGTTTGAGGCTGACCCTGACCCTGACCCAGCTCACCCTCTGCCTGTTGTGGACTCTATTGTGGCACTGGGGAACACCCTGGGGTTGGAGGTGAGTGGTGAGGATGTGGAAGAGTTGGTGGAGGGCCACAGGGAAGAGCTAACCACTGAAGAGCTGCAAGAGCTTCATCTGGAGCAGTATCAGACCACAGCTGAGGAACTTGCTTCAGAGGAGGAGAAAGAGGGAGTGGATGAGGTGCCTTCTTCAAAGATTAAGGAGATTTGTGCCAAGTGGAATGATGTCCAAATGTTTGTGCAGAAGTACCACCCTGAGCAAGCTGAAACAAGCCATCTTTGCAACAAGTTCAGTGACAGAACCATGTCCCATTTTAGGGAAATGTTAAAAAGGCACCAGAAACTGAGGACTGTGGACAGTTATTTTGCGAGACGGGTCCAGTGACTCTCAAGCTGGTCCTAGTGGCATTAAAATACAGAAGGGAAGTAACCCCAGAGAGGGCTTTACCTGAAGTCCTCATGGAGGGGGATTCTCCTTCCAAACACTAACCCCAACTCCCTCTCTCCTCCTCCCTATCTTCCATATGCCATCACCAATCTTCAATAGGGGTAAGTAAAAATGTTATTTTATATTTTATATTATATGTATGTATTATTTTATATGTATGTTATTTTATATGTATGTAAAACTGCAATTAATCTCTATAAAATGTATTTTTTGTGTGAATATTTTTGGGTTTCTGGAACGGATTAATTGTATTTCCATTATTTCTTATGGGAAATATTGATTCGAATTTTAGACTTTTCGAAATTAGAACTAGCTCCTGGAACGGATTAAGTTCAATTTTTGAGGTTCCACTGTAAATGTGTAAGTATTTGTGTGAGGTAATCTGTAGACTGCTCCAACTCTAACTGCTGGCAAATATATATTCACCATATTTGTCCCTGGGGCATGTAGATTTAATACATTTTAGTTCATTGGAGTAGCAGATAGCAGTACCTCCTCCTGATTGATCAGGCCTGCAGTTGTGTATGGTTGTGTAACCAGGTAAGGCAAAAATGTCTTAAATCATGTTTGAGCCAGGTTTCAATGAGAATGATAAAAGGTATGTTAAGAAGCATAAAGAGGTCATCATAGTGTTTACTCAATGATCTGATATTGTAATTGAATAACTGAATACTGTTATGTTCTTGTTAGCACTGAGTATTGAGCAATGAGTACTCATAAAACAGACTGAGAGTTGTAGGATGTCATTGTTGTCAGCTAGGACTGTATACCATGTACATGTACTTGTAGTAAATAAAGATATTATTATTATTATTATGATCTGAGCTCATGACATAGAACTATGTGAGGAACCCTGACCTCAATGACATAGTTCTACGTGATGGCCACTGAAAGATTTAACAAGCTATTATATTAGTGCAATTTTTTGCATCTGCATTTGAAAAAGCTCATCCAAAATTGAACAGAATGTACTACGAAGGCCTTTACATGTGCTATTCAATTTTGGATAAACTTTTTCAATCACATTTACAAAAAGATGCACTAATGATCTCATTAATACATTTCAACATATGTAATAACCAAAACTATGCTTTACTTTAGTATTCACCAAACAATTGGCATTATACTAAACTGTTACATAATATCTCAAGATTTAAGAAATAAATGAAACTTTATAAAAAGTCAAATGTTGCAAACGACAACATTCTAGCAAATTAACCTAATTTAAATAATTGGTCAGTAGTTATAGGTTATGCTCTGCATTACACAATGTAAATTACCTAGGATAACCCAAAAAGTCAAAGTGACTTATTTCCCTAGCATAAAGTCACAGTTGGTGCTCTTCCTCAGTCATATTAACCCAAGAAATATTTTATATATTATAAAAAGTTCATGTTGAATACAATCAAATACGATTATGGAAGTTCCATTACAAGGTCAGTGGTCAGTCGTCACGTGAGGTCACAGACCCTGAGCTGCTTTGAGGATTAGCGTGGATGGTTACAAAGCATGGCTTGCTTCTGCAGTGTTTTAAAAATTGAGGCTGGAGAGTTGAAGGGGGAGGTCTTGCTTCTCCATGAGGAGATTAGGAAGCTGAAGGTCCACCTCAATGGGTCTGGGAGAGAGTGTGAGGTGGCTGGAGTTGTGGGGAATGAGGCTTCTAGCAGTGAGGTGCAGTCTGTCTCTCGCTGTGAGGAGGCTGTAGGTGGGGAGGTAGCAACGGCTACCAGCAGTGAGGTGCAGTCCAGCACCTGCTACAAGTGGCAAGTGGTTCCCAGTAATGAGAGGAGAATCAGAATAAGGAAAGTTAAGAGTGAAGATCTGAAGGTAGGAAATCGCTTCTCTGTTCTTCAGGATGAATGTATTTCAGTGGCCAGTGAAGGTAAGGGTACTACTCCCCTGGTAACAGAGGTAAGCGCATTCTTGTGGTTGGTGACTCTCAGGTAAGATATAGTGACCGTGCTTTTTGTAATAGGAATAAGATGAGAGATACAGAGTGCTTCCCTGGAGCTGGTGTTGGGGACATAGTTAACAGGCTGGATAACATCATGTCAGGTAATGGGAACAAGCCCATTATCTGTTTCAGTGCTGGTGGAAATGTGTTGGGAAGGGTAGGAGAGAAGAGCTGCTAGATAAGTACAGGACAGCTATAGATTTCATTGAGTCTAAGGGAGGGGTCCCATTCATATGTAGCATCTTGCCTAGAAGGGGAGTAGGAAATGAATGGTTGTCTAGAGCAATTGATGTAAATTGCTGGCTAGACAGATACTGCAAGGAACTTGCAATCCCATTCATTGACAACTGGAACAACTTTTATGGCAAACATGATATGTATGCAAGGGATGGGGTACATCTCTCTGGGGCTGGGGTGGTAGCACTTGCAAACTCAATTGAGAAGGCCATTGGTGAAATGCCTATGATTTTAAACTGATAGAAGATAGAGGTATGGGTGTGTGTGGGAAACAAGCAGGTTGCAACACTAGGGTTGGAAACAGTAAATGTATAAAAGGCATTCAGCATGAAGTTATAAATAAAAACAATAGATCAGGTCAGCAAACAAAGGGGGACAGCAGAGGGCAGCAAGGGACTAGCTCCCTTAAGGTTTACTATACTAATAGCAGGAGTGTAAGAAATAAGATAGATGAGCTAAGATTAATTGCAAGTGCAGGAAACATAGATATTATTGCTATAACAGAGACCTGGCTCAATCTGAAAGATAGAGAGATGCCCTCTGAATGTCACATACAAGGCTATAAATTATTCCACACTGACAGGGTCAACAGGAAAGGTGGTGGAGTAGCGATGTATGTCAGAGACAATTTAAATTGTTGTGTTAGACAAGATATAAAATTAGAAGCATCAGCCACTGAATCTGTTTGGTTACAGTTTCTCGAGGGCCGAGAAAAACTAATTTTGGGTGTGATTTACAGGGCCCCAAATCTTGATAGGGAGTGCAGTAAACTTCTATGGGACGAAATTCGTAAGGCATCTACATACGAAAATGTTGTGCTAATGGGAGATTTCAACTCTAGACAGATTGACTGGAGCAATTTGACAGGAAATTTAGAGTCAGGTGACTTTCTTGATACGATCCAGGATTGTTTTTTAAAACAGTTTGTGACATAGCCAACTAGGGGAAATAACCTCCTTGACTTGGTTCTTGCCAGTAGGGAAACACTAATTAATAATCTTGAGGTTAATGATGAGCTTGGGGAAAGTGATCACAAATCACTCAGTTTTAATATATCATGGAATTCCCCTAATAATGGCAATCAAGTCTCTGTCCCTGACTTTTGCTTGGCTGATTTCATAGGACTGAAAAATTACTTAGGTGGGCTGAACTGGAATGACCTGACTAAGGGTCAGGTAGGTGGTGATCATTGCTGATATGACGCTTTCCAGGGCATAGTTCTAGCTGCTCAGTCAAATTATGTTCCAAATAGGGAAATCAGATCAAACAAAAATGGTCCTAAATGGATGAACAATAGATTAAAATACCTGATTGGTCAAAAGAGAGGCATATATAGGCAAATCAAAAGAGGAGGGGGGCAATTAAGAAATCGATATATTCAGTTAAAGAGAGAAATAAAAAAGGGAATTAGAAAAGCAAAAAGAGATTATGAGGTTAAAGTTGCAAGAGAATCGAAGACTAACCCAAAAGGATTCTTTCAGGTATACAGAAGTAAGATCAGGGACAAGATAGGCCCACTCAAAAGTTCCTCAGGTCAGCTCACTGACAGTGATAAGGAAATGTGTAGAATTTTTAACACATACTTCCTCTCAGTTTTTACACAGGAGGATACCAGTGATATTCCAGAAATGATAAATTATATAGAACAGGACGATAATAAACTGCGCATGATTAGGGCCACAAGTGACATGGTCCTTAGGCAAATAGATAAATTAAAACCTAACAAATCCCCAGGCCCTGATGAACTGTATGCAAGGGTTCTAAAGGAATGTAAAGAGGAGCTTAGCAAACCTTTGGCTAATCTTTTCAACATATCACTACAAACTGGCATGGTGCCAATAAGTGGAAAATGGCAAATGTGATATCTATTTTCAAAGCAGGTGACAGGTCCTTAGCTTCGAACTATAGACCAATAAGCCTAACCTCCATAGTGGGAAAATTTATGTTATCAACAATTGCCGAGGCAGTTCGTAGCCACCTTGAAAAGCATAAATTAATCAACGAATCTCAGCATGGTTTTACAAAGGGGCATTCCTGCCTTACAAATTTATTAACTTTTTTCACTAAGGTATTTGAGGAGGTAGATCATGGTAATGAATATGATATTGTGTATATGGACTTCAGTAAGGCTTTTGACAGGGTCCCACATCAGAGACTATTGAGAAAAATTAAGGCACATGGAATAGGAGGAGAAATTTTTTCCTGGATAGAGGCATGGTTGACAAATAGGCAGCAGAGAGTTTGCATAAATGGGGAGAAATCAGAGTGGGGAAGCGCCACGAGCGGTGTTCCACAGGGGTCAGTGTTGGGCCCCCAGCTGTTCACAATCTACATAAACGACATAGATGAGGGCATAAAGAGCGACATCAGCAAGTTTGCCGATGAAACCAAAATAGGCCGTCGAATTCATTCTGACGAGGACATTAGAGCACCCCAGGAAGATTTGAATAGACTGATGCAGTGGTCGGAGAAGTGGCAGATGCAGTTTAATATAGACAAATGCAAAGTTCTAAATGTTGGACAGGACAATAACCATGCCACATATAAACTAAATAATGTAGATCTTAATATTACGGATTGTGAAAAAGATTTAGGAGTTCTGGTTAGCAGTAATCTGAAATCAAGACAACAGTGCATAAGTGTTCACAATAAAGCTAATATAATCCTTGGCTTCATATCAAGAAGCATAAATAATAGGAGTCCTCAGGTTGTTCTTCAACTCTATATATCCTTGGTTAGGCCTCATTTAGATTATGCTGCACAGTTTTGGTCACCGTATTACAGAATGGATACAAATGCTCTGGAAAATGTACAAAGGAGGATGACAAAGTTGATCCCATGTATCAGAAACCTTCCCTATGAAGATAGACTAAGGGCCCTGAATCTGCACACTCTAGAAAGACGTAGAATTAGGGGGGATGTGATTGAGGTGTATAAATGGAAGACAGGAATAAATAAAGTGGATGTAAATAGTGTGCTGAAAATATCTAGCCTAGACAGGACTCGCAGCAATGGTTTTAAGTTGGAAAAATTTAGATTCAGGAAGGATATAGGAAAGTACTGGTTTGGTAATAGAGTTGTGGATGAGTGGAACAAACTCCCGAGTACAGTTATAGAGGCCAGAACGTTGTGTAGCTTTAAAAATAGGTTGGATAAATACATGAGTGGATGTGGGTGGGTGTGAGTTGGACCTGATAGCTTGTGCTACCAGGTCGGTTGCCGTGTTCCTCCCTAAAGTCAATGTGACCTGACCTGACTAGGTTGGGTGCATTGGCTTAAGCCGGTAGGAGACTTGGACCTGCCTCGCATGGGCCAGTAGGCCTGCTGCAGTGTTCCTTCGTTCTTATGTTCTTATATACTGGTCTCAGAACTTCCACTTTCACTCAAATTCTCATTTTCATATAAATTTTTAGGCTCAAACATCTTCACATTATTGATATTGCTGATGTTAATAATTATTATTAAAACTCAAAACCGATTGAAGCCACACACAATTATTATCAAATTAAGCTCAAAATCCCCAAGGGTCACACAGCAGTCATACACAACTAAGTACATAAAAAAAATACTGTACCAAAATTACTCTCGCGTCTCTCTTTGCCTGTATACTCAATAGTGTAAATTGGAGGCCTGGGTAAGTCCCGTTTATTCCACACTTCCATGCTGACTCCTAAATAACAATTCCATATATCACAACATGAGGAACTTGTCCTGTGCTGCGTCACGTGTCTGCTCCAGCAGGCTACACACCTACCAATATTTACACGCAAATGAAAATTCAAATTTTCCTTTCTTTTCATGCGGTACAATAATAATAATAATAATAATAATAATAATAATAATAATAATAATAATAATAATAATAATAATAATAATAATAATAATAATAATAATAATAATAATAATAATAATAATAATAATAATAATAATAATATCTTTATGTGTACAAGTACATATACAAGGTATACAGTCCTCGCTGACATCAATGACATACTACTATATTGAAAGCCGCTTATTATGTAGAGCATTTCGGGCAAATTAGGTCAGTTTTGTCCCAGGATGCGACCCACACCTGTCGATTAACACCCAGGTACCCATTTTACTGATGGGGAATATAGACAACCGGTGTAAAGAAACACGCCCACTGTTTCTACCCTCGCTGGGAATCGAACCCGGACCATTGCCGTGTGAAGCGACAGCTTTAGTGATAGAACATTGTTAGGAAAAGAAAAGAAAGTTAATAGTATGCAATGCATTTCGGGCAAACTAATCACGGAAAACCCCCCCAAAAAAAAAAATTATTTTAAATCATTTATTCATAGTAAGGTAGTTTATTTAGGTACAGGTGTAAATAAGTACAATTATCATACATAGTAACTTATGATTAGATCCGATTATTAAATTATACGACTACATATAGTAAACTGATCATTTTGTTATATTACTAACTGTAATGTTACGAAATTTTAAAACTATAATGCTTCAAAATTGAAATGTTCAAATTCATTGTTTAAAATAACTCAGTAGTACTTGATATTATAAATTGTCTACAGTAACTGTTACCATTAAATCTATTATAGCTTAGTTAGTCTTAAGTTAATTTTAAGCCTGACCATAATGCTGTACATACAAGTGGGCTTCCACATGTTCACCAAACTAATATAATACCATGTACAACTATGTATCATGTCTTAATAAACTATTATTATTATTATTATTATTATTATTATCATCATTATTATGTGTAAAAAAGCCATGTCGCGCCTGATTATCATTGTATTTAATGGGTAAACTAATATATAAATGTTTCAAGGACCCCCAAATTCAAATTTATGATCTCCCATGAAAATAAGTCACGCCGACTTCTCTTTTGCATATCTTCGTAAGACAGTTGTAATTGTACTTAAACTTACATGTGTTATATCTATGTAATGTAATTTTACTTTCCCATAACATATGTCAGCCCTGAAGCTCATTGTAAAAAACTGTATATTAGGCAAGCAAAGCCGATATAAACAAATTATTTCTTGTTTTAAAAAAAAAAAAAAAAAAAAACTGTATAGTCCTTGTGGCTTAGCGCTTCTTTTTTTATTATAATAATAATAATTGTTTGAAAAAAGTAATTTTACCTCTCCCCTAGTATATCTTCTTTTGTTGTAATTGTTTTTACATAGTTAAGATACCTGTTTTTAACATATATTAATTATAATCATCACAAGGACCCCAACAGAATTGTCAATGAACAATAAAATGGTATAAAATACCGACAGGTTGTTAGGTAAGACACATATGCAACAGTTAGGTATCTTTATTTCGAAACGTTTCGCCTACACAGTAGGCTTCTTCAGTCGCGTACAGAAAAGTTGATAGAAGCAGAAGATACTTGAAGACGATGTAATCAGTCCATCACCCTTAAAGTTTTGAGGTGGTCAGTCCCTCAGTCTGGAGAAGAGTATTGTTCCATAGTCTGAAACAATATGGAGTTGAAGTGACAGGATGGAGCCTTATATAGCGCCAGGAGGTGAGACTCTCAATGTCTACATTCTTACTCTAATAGTGACCTACGTCTCACCTCCTGGCGCTATATAAGGCTCCATCCTATCACTTCAACTCCATATTATTCCAGACAATGGAACAATACTCTTCTCCAGACTGAGGGACTGACCACCTCAAAACTTTAAGGGTGATGGACTGATTACATCGTCTTCAAGTCTCTTCTGCTTCTATCAACTTTGCTGTACTCGACTGAAGAAGCCTACTGTGTAGGCGAAACGTTTCGAAATAAAGATACCTAACTGTTGCTTATGTGTCTTAACTAACAGAAATGTCAATGACTTTTTTTTTGGGGTATCCTAGGTTCCTACACATATATTGATATGTATTATAATTAATGTAACTGTTTATACCTGAATAAACTTACTTACTTAATAGTTATTATTTTATTTGTTTGTTGTTAATTACATAAGAAATCTTACATTAAGCATTACCATTAGTTTACTCGAAATAAACTTCATATTAGTGGCTTTCTTTTGTGCCTAACAATTTTCTATCACATGCAATGTTCTATTTAATGCTCT
Organism: Cherax quadricarinatus; assembly: GCF_038502225.1. Taxonomy (NCBI): domain Eukaryota; kingdom Metazoa; phylum Arthropoda; class Malacostraca; order Decapoda; family Parastacidae; genus Cherax; species Cherax quadricarinatus. The sequence continues at coordinate 25,956,367 of NC_091295.1, read as the reverse complement.
GTTACATGTAAATTATATTATTTATATCTCATAAATAAATGAAAATTGTATTTATATTGTACATAAAGTAGGGTTGTTATAGTAGGCTCGTGGTGCACACACACACACACACGCACACACTGTCTCTCGCTGATGTAAATATTACCATCAAGTAAGGTTAAAAAAATATTTGTTTGTTAACTTAAATGTGAAAATTCGAAGGTTTTCTCGTCAGGAAGGATATAGTGGTAAGTGTTTGTAAGATTGAAGTGTTGTTATAAGCTGCTTTTCACATAGTTTAGTTACTTAGTTGTTTTAACTTTTAAGGTAAGTAAGTAAATTTATTCAGGTATATACAAATACAGTTACATAGAATTATCATACATAGCAGCATATGTGTAGAGAACCTGGGATAACCCAAAAAAGTCAGACTGACTTATTTCCATTGGGGTCCTTTTACCTTATTATTATAATATAAAGGTTATAATATTTTCTTATTATTCTACAATGAAGATAACATCTTATTATCATACTAAAAAAACTATCTACTACACGAGGGTCATTAAGACTATCTACAATACGAGGGTCATTACTAGGAATAAGGTAAAATTTACACGTATGTTAGCTAAAAAATAGAAAATCATTCCCCTCCCTTTCTGTAGCTACATTCATCAGACACCTTTTGGCACTCTTCTTGAACTGGTTCATGCTATGACTGGCTTTGACATGTGCGGGCAGTCTGTTCCATTCCTTTATTGCTGTACAATAAAAGGTGTTTGAAGCCTGGCCACTGACTGTGGGTACTACAAAGTTGTGTTCTCTCCCCCTAGTACTATGATTGCCCTGGTTCCCAACCTTGACAAAATTGACAGCAAGATATTCTGGACACTTTGTGAGCAATTTTATAAACATGATTTAGCTTCAGTTGTTTTACTCTGTCTTCAACATTCAGTATATCCAACTGCTGTAATTCATCCTGGCCTACAGGTTTAAATATTACAAGGACCCAAGTGGAAGTAAGTCACTTTGAGTTTTTAGGAGGGTCGGGTTATCCTAGGTAATATACACATGCTGTTATGTAAGTAAGTTTATTCAGGTATACACAGTTATTGATTATCATACACAGCAGTACATGTGTAGGAGCCCAGGATAACACAAAAATGTCAGTGACTTATTTCCATTGGGATCCTTGTGATAATTATTATTTAATAGTTAAAAACAGATAACTTAACTACGTAAAAGCAGTTACAATAAAAGATGATGTACCAGGGGAGAGAGAAAATTAGTTATTTTCATACAAGAAATCGCTCCTTTTCTGTAGCCTTATTCATGATGAACATTTTGGTTCTCTTCTTGAACTGGCTGATTCTATGACTGGCTTTGACATGTGCAGGCAGTCTGTTCCACTCTTTTATTGCTGAATAGAAAAATGTCTTTGAAGCCTGACCACTGACTATGTATTGCAAAGTTGTTCTCCCTTCCCTTAGTTCTGTAATTGCATTGGTTCCCGGCCTTAACAAAATTGGCAGGAAGATATTGGAGACATTGATTGTGAGCAATTTTATAAACATAATTTAGCTTTAGTTGATTTACTCTGTCTTCACCATTCAGCATGTCCAGTTGTTGTAATTCATTCTGGCCTTCATGTTCTCTTGAACTCAGGTTCAGAATGAATCTCGCCATTTTTTTTGGTGATTTGTAACCTATGTTTCAGTTCTTTTTGTTAAGACAGAGTGCCATGAAGAGCAAGAGTAGTCTATAATACATTGTAAGAGAGCTAGACATAGGGTCCTGCGAACCTCAGTTCATAGACACTGCGCCTGTCTGTAGAGAAACTTAGTCTGGCCTTTTCTTTTTTCACAACATTGTTCCCTATTAGTTCTCCGGACATGCTTGGGCCAAAGGGGATTCCCAGATATTTCACTGAATTTACTGTAATAATAGGTTCACCATTACATGGACATTATTTACCTTTTTCAATTTATGTTTCATGCCACATAGTATGGCTTCCATTTTCCTGAGTGTAGTGATAGTTTGTTGTTTACCAAACCATTTGCTACAGGACTAGATCTAGTGATAGTACATTAGCAATGTCTTGTGCGTCTTTACCTGATACCAACAGAGCACTATAATCTGCATATGGTAGAAGCTTACATTTGACACTGATAGGCATGTCATTCACATAGCACAGGAATAGCAAAGGAACCCCCACATGTTATTGGCATAGATTTTGATTCTGTGTTGTTGATCTTGACAATTTGGTTCCTGTTGCTTAGGTAGGACTTAGACCAATCTATAGAACTCATGCTGATAGCTTGTAGTTTCTAACATAATATACTGTGGTTGACTGTATCGAAGACCTTTTGCAAGTCTAAGGTTACCATTCCTATGTAATTCCCTAGGGACATTTCACTTCTCAGGTAGTTTTTTTTTTTTTATTATCACACTGGCCGATTCCCACCAAGGCAGGGTGGCCCGAAAAAGAAAAACTTTCACCATCATTCACTCCATCACTGTCTTGCCAGAAGGGTGCTTTACACTACAGTTTTTAAACTGCAACATTAACACCCCTCCTTCAGAGTGCAGGCACTGTACTTCTCAGGTAGTCCATCAAATTAATGAGGGAAGAGTCCGTTGAATGAGATTTCCTAAAACCTGACTGGTAACTATGGAGAATGCTTTTGTCATTAAGATATAGTGGACCCTCAGTTAACGACATTAATCCGTTCCAGAGAGCTTGTCTTTAACCGATCTGTCGTTTTCCGAATTAATTTTCCCCATAAGAAATAATGGAAATCCAATTAATCCGTTCCAGACACCCAAAAGTATTAAAAAACAAATAATTTTTTTACATGAAATATACATTTCCCTACACAGAAAACAATGAGACATGCAGAATCATTACATAAATAATAAAATGACACTTACCTTTATTGAAGATCTATTTGATGAATGATGAGACAGGAGGAGGGGAGAAGATGGAGAAGTTTACAATTGTTTGGAAGGGGAATCCCCTTCCATAAAGACTTCAGGTAACAAGTCCTTTTCTGGGGTTACCTCCCTTCTTTGCTTTTTAATGCCACTAGGACCAGCTTGAGAGTCACTGGACCCCTGTCACACCAAAAATCTGTCCAGAGAGCTCTATTTCTGGTGTCTCTTTAAAATTTCCCTTAAATGGGACACAACATCATCATTGTAGATGTTGCCAGCATGGCCTGCAACAACTGTGTCAGGGTGATGTTCATCCATAAATGTTTGCACATAAGAAAGCAAGAACACTGCAGCAGGCCTGTTGGCCCATACTAGGCAGGTCCTTCACAAACCATCCCACTAACAGAATCGTATTTGCCCAACCCAATTTTCAATGCTTCCCAAGCAATAAGCTTCAATAATTCTATTCATTCATGCACAAGTCCCAATCAAATCAAATCATGTATGTGGGGAAGTACCCTGGCTGGTGGGTGGGGAAGTACCCTGGCTGGTGTGTGGGCAAATACCCTGGCTGGTGTGTGGGCAAATACCCTGGCTGGTATGTGGGGGAAGTACCCTGGCTGGTATGTGGGGAAGTACCCTGGCTGGTATGTGGGGAAGTACCCTGGCTGGTGTACATAAAAACCTGTTGGCCCATACTACCACCTTCTACCACCACCACTTTTGTATCTTTCTACAAACTTTTTGAAATTCTATAGTGTTTCTCACCCTCTTTACCAAAGGGCTGGCACTAGAAGCTTTCTTTGGGCCATGGTGACTTATAGCAGTTACTAGCATTAAAAACAATGGAATAATACAAAATGTATCACATGTGTGCATGGAATCGTCCTCACTGGCTTGTAAACAATGGCACACTGGCTGTACACGGAGTGTCCAGGTGCTCACTCCGCGTGGACACGTTCGGGATGATTGTCTTTAACCGAGTTCTTAGTTGTTAACTGAGCCAATATTTTGATGCCAAAAGTGTCATTATCCGATTTTTACGTTATCCGATGACGTTGTTAACTGAGGGTCCACTGTACTTAACTACCTGACAGTGTACTGCCTTCTCTAGAATTTTGGACATCACACTGAGTATACTAACAGGCCTATAGTTGCTGAAATAAGATCTACTATTTTTCTTGAAGATAGGAGTAACTCTGGCCTCTTTGAATCCTTCCAGGACAGTATTTGTGGCTATGGACAAATTTATTATGTGTGCACTGGGATTGGTAATTCAGAGGCGCCATCTTTTAGGTACTTAGGCTGGATGTTATCGGGACTGGTGCTCTTAGTTGGGTTTAATTTACTTAGGTCTTTATGCATGAAGTCATAAAATAATTTATGTAACTGTATTTGTGTGTACCTGTACCTAAATAAACTTATTAGTTTGTCGTCACTACAAAGTGTTTGGGTAAGATAATTTATGTATGATAATTTATGTAACTGTATTTATGTGTACCTGTACCTGAATAAACTTACTATCAGTGCATCATTGAGGGACTGTCTGTCTTATTTCCATTTGGGTCCTTCAATCTTGTCCCCCAGGATGTGACCCACACCAGTCGTCTAACACCCAGGTACCTACTGTACTTGCTTGCTAGGTGAATGGGAACACCAGGTGTAAGGAAACATGCCCAGTGCTTCTACCCTTGCCAAGGATCAAACCATCAAACCATGGACACTGTGTGTAAAGCGAGAGTGTTGCCTGCCAGTCTATGGCAGCTTTTAATAAAGTTTTTGTGGGTACATGAGTGGGTGTGATTGTGACAAATTGGATCTGCTTAGCATCGACCAGTAGGCCTGGTGGCTAAAGCTCCCGCTTCACACACGGAGGGCCCGGGTTCTCGTTCCCGGCGGGTGGAAACATTTCGACACGTTTCCTTACACCTGTTGTCCTGTTCACCTAGCAGCAAATAGGTACCTGGGTGTCAGTCGACTGGTGTGGGTCGCATTCTGGGGGACAAGATTGAGGACCCAATGGAAATAAGTTAGACAGTCCTCGATGACGCACTGACTTTCTTGGGTTATCCTGGGTGGCTAACCCTCCGGGGTTAAAAATCTGAATGAAATCTTATTTTATCTTATGATATATACGTATACAGGTACAGTAGGGCCCTGCTTTATGGCGTTTCGCCTTATGGTGTTCTGCTAATATGGCGATTTCAAATTATGACCAAAACTCTCTATATGGCTTCCTGTCTTTCAAATACGGCTTGCCCCACCCGGTTTGTTTACATTCTCGGCCAGAAGTATAAAATTTGATGGAAAGCTTATGGAATTATGCTCTCGCGAAGTTAGCCTTCTCGGCGATATTTACGCATCGGTGATTTCGCCCATTTTGAGCCCGGTTTTCGACCAATTCTATGGTTCCAGTCGACCAAACTCATAGCTATTTCTTTAGAACTCCATTTGTTCTATCGATTGAGTACGGATAAGAAACCGCCCATTTACTGATTTCAACTACCCAGTAAAATGGTCAGAAATTGGCAGTTTGGCCAATTTCACACAAGTTAAAAAATATGCCAATTTCAAAACAGGGTCCAGAATGAACAATGCAGACATTCCTGGCACTAAAATAACATTTTCTCTGTTTGTCAGTCACATCTCTAGGCCCCTCTTATATTATTCTTGCTTTCTATTTTGAATTTTTATTCACAAAAAATAGAAGATTTACTGTTATGCAGACTACTGCATTATTGTAATAATTGTATAAATAACGTCAACCCATTTGTGACTGCATATTAGAGTAGCTAGTTGGACATTTATCGGCCAATGATGTCATTTGTTTACTCTTGAACATCGGCAAAAATTGAACATTTCTGCTACTTTGAGCTCCATTTTAAGGTCCTTTTCATAGTGAAACCAATCAAAATCATCTCTATTTCTATAATATATCTTCCATTCTGTCAAATGAGACCAAGAAAATGTGAATATAAAAATAAATACTGTATGAAAATACACCTCAAAGTCAGCGTTTTAATCCAAAAACATGGTTGGTGTTTTTTGCTTTCTCATTATGCATTGCATGCTGCAGGATTTTTTTTATGCTGCACACACTGACCACACAGACCCATTCACATCTGGGGGTACCAGCTTTCTCCCACTTGATTTGAAGCCGCTAGAATTTTTGAGCATACATACATCAAACACATTGGCTCGTAAGACATATATGTACGACCGAAACAGTCAAAGGGTTAATTATAATGTCAGATCATTAAGCAAACACTATGATTACCTCCAAACACTACTCAGTTCTGTAAATGCCAGTATGCCTATCATTACTCTCACTGAAACATGGCTAAAACCTGATGTTACAAACATCTATGCCATTCCTGGCTACACGGCCATACATAGCTGTAGGCCAGACCAACTAGGAGGTGGAACAACTATATACTACTCTGATGAACTTGAGTGTATAAATTCTACTTGCACAAGAGATGAATATGGTGAATATACATTTGCTAAATTTAAATACAAAGACCTTAAAAAACCTTTAACAGTTGGAGCTCTCTATTGGGTACCTCACTCCAATATTTACTTATTTAGTGAAAAAATCTAAGAAACATGATAATTGATGCACAGATGTACAAACATCACCTGATACTCACAGGGGACTTACACACAAACCTCCTCCATGACCATGACCCTCAAGTAACTGAATTCACAAACGTTATGAGCAGCTGCTTGCTTCTGCTTACAATAACAAACCTACAAGAATCTCAGAGACTAATGCCTCTTTACTAGACCATATCTGGACAAACACTATATCCCCATTAAAATCAAGCATAATCACAGATAACACCACTGACCACTATCCCGCCTTTCTCATGGCCAACTTATGTAAATTGCCTCGGAACACAACTAAGATCACCTTCCGACTACATAATGAGTCATCTGTTAATAACTTTATTACTGCAATAAGTAACATTGACTGGCAAAATGAGCTAGCAGTCAATCTTGATATAGATGGATGTGTTAATATTTTTTTACAAAAAACACAGATTATATAACGTAAAAGGTGATATGAAAAAGACTTGGAAAACCTTATCCAAAATTCTAGGATCTGAAAAGATGACGCAAAACAGAGTGATCAACCTGATGAAACCAGAAGAACCTCTCCTCCATCCAACTGATACTGCCAACAAACTTAATGTCTTCTTCTCAACCATAGGAAAAAAGCTAGCAAGCAGAATCCCAAACTCAAACATTCAACCAAAAGACTACCTCGCTGGCAGCTACCCAAATACTCTATTTTTAGCACCAACTGACTCTACTGAAATCTAATTCATCATCAAAACACCAAAGAACAAGGCAGGAGACCTAAATAACTTACCACCACTTACGTATAATTTAATTTATTTATTTATTTTTTATTTGGACATGATACATAGTTGTGCAAAGAAATACAGTGATTGGTTGTACATGCCAAAAGCCCCATGTATGCAGAGCATTATGGGCAGGCTTAAAATTAACTTAAGATTAACTAAGCAATGATATATTCAGTGGTAAAAATTACAGTAAACAAATTACAACATGAAGTACAAATGAGTATTTCAAATACGAAGCATTAAAGTTGTACAAATTCGCAGCATAACAATGTAGTATAATATAATTGAATCAGATCCAGTAAAATCAATGATTTGTAGTGCAGAAACAGGTCATATGGTCATTAGATGAGTTACTTTGCATTCAAGAGAATGGAGTATTATATTAGGTAATGTAATTAAAAAGAAAATATAGTTTGATAGGGTCACAGGTAATACATTTATGAGATTCAGTTATTCGGTATTTATTTAGTTGTGGTTGAGTAAGTGGTTATTAAGAAGAGTTTTGAATTGATAAACAGACATTATTTCTTTTATATTCACAGGTAATGAATTCCAAATATTTGGGCCTTTTATGTGAATTGATTTTTTACATAGTGTGAGATGGACACGGGGAACATCAAAGAATGATCTGTGCCTTGTGTTATGGTCATGTGTTCTGTTGAGGTTGGTAAGGAGAAGTTTGAGGGGAGGGTTTATATCCGAGTTTAGTGTTCTATGTATGTAGTAGGTACAATAATAAGTATGGATGTTTTGTATGGTGAGTAGGTTTAGAGTTTTGAATATTGGTGGAGTATGCTGCCTGGAGTGGGAATTTGTTATCATTCTGACTGCAGCCTTTTGTTGGGTTATTAATGGTCTGAGATGATTTATTGTTGTTGAGCCCCATGCACATCAGAGCTTATTTCTTGGGTAGCATTGAAAATTGGGTTGGTCAAATGCTTGTTAGTGGGATGAATTGTAAAGGACCTGCCTAGTATGGGCCAACAGGCCTGCTGCAGTGTTCCTCCTTTCTTATGTTCTTATGTTCTTATAGGTGAGATAAGGGTAAATGAGTGAGTGATATAGGGCCAGGAGGGCTGACTGTGGAACATAGTACCGTATCTTCAATAGTATGCCTGTGGTCTTGGAGATTTTCTTGGAAATTTGTTGTACATGTGTTTAAAATTTGAGTCTATTATCAAGGTGGATTCCTAAGAATTTTCCCTCTGTAAGCTTTGTGATAGGTGATCCGTTTATCATTATGTTAAGAGGAACATCTGTAGTTCTGTTCCCAAACTGAATGTAGTATGTTTTGTCAATGTTGAGAGTAAGTTTGTTAATCATCCAGGTAGATATTTTCTTTAATTTGGTATTTACAGTATTGGCTAGTATGACTGGGCTTGGGTGAGAGAAGACATATGTAGTGTCATCTGCAAATAGTGTGGGTTTGAGTAGTTGCAATGCATTTGGTAGGTCGTTTATGTAAATGAGAAAGAGAAGAGGGCCAAGAATACATCTCGTGTATTGTCACCAATTATTGCAACTCTTTAACAAATCCATTTAATCTTCTACCTTCCCATCCATACTCAAGACAGCAAGGGTTACCCCAATCCTCAAAGGAGGTGATCCAACTGAATTGAGCAACTGTAGGCCTATATCAAACTTGCCCCTTCCATCTAAAATCTTCAAAAAATTAATTAAAAAACAAGTCTACTCTTACTTAGTATCCCAGAACATACTCAACCCCAGTCAGTTTGGATTCAGACCAAAAAAAGTACTAATGATGCAATTATACATGTGCTAGAACTAATACGGCACTCAGAAATAAAGAACTTCCTCTGGGAATTTTCATAGACTTATGTAAAGCATTTGACACAGTTGACCACGACCTATTGCACCAAAAGTTAGCACATTATAGGATCAGAGGACACTCAGTTACCTAAAATCCTATCCCGCTTCTCTTTCTCATTTACATCAATGATTTACCAAATACATCTAAACTCCTTAAACCCATATTATTTGCAGATGACACTACTAATGTCTTCTCTCACCCAAATCCAACCATACTAACATACACTGTAAATGCCGAATTACTAAAAATATCTACGTGTTTGGATGACTACCAACAAACTTACTTTCAATATAGACAAAATCTACTGCATGCTGTTTGGAAACAGAGCTTCAAATGTACAGCTAAACGTAATGATAAATGGTTCACCCATTTCTAGACTCACAGAGGGCAAATTTCTAGGTCTCCACCTTGATAGTGGTCTCAAATTCCAGACACACATACAGCAAATATCCAAGAAAGTCTCCAAAACAGTAGGCATCCTTTCAAAGATATGGTACTATGTACCCCAATCAGGTCTTCTTGCTCTGTACCACTCTCTTATTTACCCTTATGTTACCTATGGTATTTGTGCATGGGGCTCAACCACAGCAAATCACCTCAAACCTTTAATAACCTGACAAAATGCTAAGTCTGAATGATTACTTACTCCAGCACTAGACAATATACTCCGCTGCTTTTCAAGAGTCTTAACTTGCTTAATATACAGAACATCCACACTTATTATTGTGCCTACTACATACACAGAACACTATGCTCAAATATAAACCCTCTTCTCAAACTCCTCCTTGATAACTACAACAGAACACACAGCCATAATACAAGATACAAATCACTCATCGATATCCCTCATGTCTATCTCTCCCTATGTAAAAATGTTATGCACATAAAGGGCCTTAACCCTTTGACTGTCGCGGCCGTATATATACGTCTTACGTGGTACCGTGTTTGACGTATATATACTCATAAATTCTAGCGGCTTCAAATCAAGGAGAAAGCTGGTAGGCCCACATGTGAGAGAATGGGTCTGTGTGATCAGTGTGCACCATATAAAAAAAATCCTGGAGCACGCAGTGCATAATGAGAAAAAAAAACTCCGACCGTTTTTTTTTTAATTAAAATGCCGACTTTGTGATCTATTTTCGTATAGTATTTATGGTTGTATTCTCGTTTTCTTGGTCTCATTTGATAGAATGGAAAACATATTATAGAAATAGAGGTGATTTTGATTGATTTTACTATAAAAAGAACCTGGAAATGGAGCTCAAAGTAGGGGAAGTGTTTGATTTTTGCCGATGTTCAAAAGTAAACAAATAAATGTCCAACTAGCCATTCTAATATGCAGTCATGAATGGGTTGATGTTATTTACACAATTATTACAGTATTGCAGGAGTCTGCATAATAGTAAATCTTCTATTTTTTGTTTGAATAAAAATTCAAAATAGAAAGCAAGAGTAATACCAGAGGGGCCTGGAGGCATGACTGATGAACAAAGAAAATGTTATTTTAGAGCCAGGAATGTCTGCATTGTTCATTCTGGACCTTATTTTGAAATTGACATATTTTTTAATTTTCATGAAATTGGCCAAATTGCCAATGTCTGACCACTTTATTGGGTAATTGAAATTGGTAAATGGGCAGTTTCTTGAACTCAATCGATAGCAAAAACGGAGTTCTAAAGAAATAGCTATGAGTTTGGTCGACTGGAACAATGGAATTAGCCAAAAATAGGGCTCAAAGTGGGCGAAATCGCCGATTTGTAAATATCGCCAAGGTCGCTAACTTCGCGGGAGCGTAATTCCGTCAGTTTTCCATCAAATTTCGTTTTTTTTTTTTGGTGTCATTACAATCGGGAAAAGATTCTCTATCATTTCATGAGAAAAAATTATTTTTTTTTTTTTTGAAACTGCGACACCAGGAGACACCTCAGGATTGGGGGTTGCGACAGTCAAGGGAATTCATTGCCAGACCACATTAAAGGACCCCTACCTAAAAACCAATTTAACCCTTTGAGGTTCCATGCCGTAGATCTACGGCTTTACGTTGAGGGTCCAAACCGTAGATCTACGTCATGAGCTCAGCTCACTCTGATAAGCTGTGAGTGGTAAATTTTGGCCTAGATATGAGGGAATACATGTACATCTATATGGTATGTGTGCACCACATAAAAGAAATCCTGCAGCACATAGTGCATAATGAGAGAAAAACTGAGACCGTAATTTTTCCGATTAAAACAGCGTCTTTGCAGTGTTTTTTTGTATGTTTTTTATAGTTGTATTTGCGATTTCTTGGTCTCATTTGATAGAATGAAAGACATATTACAGAAATGTTTTTGATTGGTTTTAGTACTGAAAATGGCTTGAAACTGAGCTCAAAGTAGTGGAAATGTTGAATTTTTGCTGATGTTCAAGAGTAAACAAATGACCTCAGACGTCTAATCCATGCCAGCTGGTGAGTCTAATATGTATATGTTCGCAAATGTGGTGATATTATTAATACAATTATTACAATATTGCATAACAGTAAATCTTCTATTTTTTGGTTTGAATAAAAATTCATTATGTGAATAAAAAATCAAAATGGAATTCATTAGTAAAGCCTGAAAACATAACTAATGAACAGAGGAAATGTTAGTTTAGTGCCAGGAATGCCTGCATTGTTTATTCTGGACCCTATTTTGAAATTGGAGTATTTTGAACTTTGCATTAAATTGGCAAAATTACCAATTTCCGATCACTTCATTTTGTAGTTGAAACAGTTGACTTGGCGAATTCTCATGCTCAATCAATAGAATAGAAGTAATACTACTGAAATAGCTAAGAATTTGGTCGACTGGAATAATGTAATTGGCCTAAAATGGGAGTCAAATTCGGCAAAATCGCCGATGCTTAAATATTGCTGACACATCAAAATTCGCGAGAGCATAATTTTGTCAGTTTTCCATCAAATTTCATACTTTTTGTTTTATTACATTCAGAAAACGATTCTCTACCATTTCATAAGAAAAAATAGCAAAATTATTTTTTGAAAATTCTTGGACACTGGTGCACACTTTGAAATTTGACCTCTGGGCCCTGAAAGGGTTAAGGCTCTACTTAGAAAACACCTCATCACCCAAAATTAACCAGACAAACCATACTCAATACCTACCAGTGACTTGAAAGCTATACAAAAAACTTCTAAATAATTTAAAACTGCTCAACTTAAACTTAATTCAACTTCATTACTGTATGTTCCCCTCAAGGAAGGTTCCTTGATGTTGGCGAGGGGCTCTTGATTTAGGGAATTGGATCTGTGCTCCAGTTCCCCGAATTAAGCCTGAATGCCTTCCACATCCACCCCCCAGGTGCTGTATAATCCTCCGGGTTTAGTGCTTCCCCCTTGATTATAATAATAATAATAATAATTACTGTATGTTGTTCTAAGGATTGCTCAGCCATAAACTCATTACTTCAAAATCAGATGCTTAAATTTTATTGTATTAAATAATACTAAATAGTAATACTGTAATTTCATATTGTAAATTGTTTTAAATTGTTCTAAATTGTACTAAATTGTAATAATTTCATATTGTAAGTTTTTAAATTGTACCATTGTACTATTTCCATATTGTAAATTAATTCAAATTGTACCATTGTTTGTAATAATGTTATTTTTATAAACTAATTTTAAAACTGTATTTACTGTACTCGCTGTAACTCATCAATGTCCTTATAATTATCTGTTATTGCTTTACTAATCTCAAGTTAATATTAAGTTTGCACATTGAATGCCTTATTTTATGTTAATATAGACATTTTCATTAATCCGTCTATGATATTTTTATACACCCACAGTATAAAAATTGACATAAATATGAGATGTTTTTACCAAGAGGCTTTGTAGGAGTTTCAGAAGAATTACGTTTTCTCTAGTCAGCCACCAGTTGCTGGGGGATAACTGTAGAAAAATATTCCTTTCATGTGCCTTCACTCTATATACGTGTATAGCTATTCACAACCCTTGTGGGTTTAGTGCTTCATTTTTATTATGATAATAATATCATCATTCACTCTAAAAATGGTGTATTGCATGAGAATGGGAGTGTTGCTGTTTATTCTTGTGTACTAGTACAACTTGTACACAATGTAAGAGTATTTGTATTGTGAGGTAATAATTATTATACGTAATCAAAAAAATATATTGTGAGGTAAAAGTTTCACAAACTTATAAACGTACGTGGATGAACTAAAAGTGGACACGTATTAATACGTGTTTATTTCGCCTGACCGAGTGATCGCCCACCACCCATTCAGTTTGTTTTTACATTGTCTGAACTCCGTATCTTGTTCTCTCTTGTTTACTCTTTCGTCAACTAGTTGGTTCTCGTTGATGATGGCACCTAAGCTTAGTTGTGATAAAAGAGGAGTCGTAAGCCTCTTACTTTAAGTGCCAAGTTAGAAACAATTAAATTTAGTGAACAGGGTATGTCTATGACTGAGATAGCACGTAAGCTTGGTGAATGCATCCCTTTCACATGATGTTACATTCTATAAAGAAATTTTAAGGGAAAGAAAAAAAAAATCCATGAGGCAAAGTTCAGTGCTTTCCTACTTTAAGAAAGTATCATGGCAACCTTCAACATCAACAGGTAGCCTTGAACAGCCTTCAGCATCAGCAGCTAGCCTTGAACAGCCTTCAACATCAACAGGTAGCCTTGAACAGCCTTCAGCATCAGCAGCTAGCCTGGCACAGCCTTCAACATCAACAGCTAGCCTTGAACAGCCTTCAACATCAACAGCTAGCCTTGAACAGCCTTCAACATCAACAGGTAGCCTTGAACAGCCTTCAACATCAACAGCTAGCCTTGAACAGCCTTCAACATCAGCAGCTAGCCTTGAACAGCCTTCAGCATCAACAGCTAGCCTTGAACAGCCTTCAACATCAACAGCTAGCCCTGAACAGCCTTCAACATCAGCAGCTAGCCTTGAACAGCCTTCAACATCAACAGCTAGCCTTGAACAGCCTTCAACATCAGCAGCTAGCCTTGAACAGCCTTCAACATCAACAGCTAGCCTTGAACAGCCTTCAACATCAGCAGCTAGCCTTGAACAGCCTTCAGCATCAACAGCTAGCCTTGAACAGCCTTCAACATCAACAGCTAGCCCTGAACAGCCTTCAACATCAGCAGCTAGCCTTGAACAGCCTTCAACATCAACAGCTAGCCTTGAACAGCCTTCAACATCAGCAGCTAGCCTTGAACAGCCTTCAACATCAACAGTTAGCCTTGAACAGCCTTTAACATCAACAGCTAGCCTTGAGCAACCTTCAACAGCCTTCAACATCAACAGCTAGCCTTGAGCAGCCTTTAACATCAACAGCTAGCCTTGAGCAGCCTTCATTATCAACAGCTAGCCTTGAGCAGCCTTCAACATCAACAGGTAGCCTTGAGCAGCCTTAACTTGACTCAAGAAATCGTAATGACACGATTGCAAACAAACCATACCCCCGGCCGGGATTGAACCCGCGGTCATAGAGTCTCAAAACTCCAGCCTGTCGCGTTAGCCACTAGACCAGCTAGCCACAATAAGATTCATCCAACTAGGTATATTTCTACACCATAGGAAGGTTAGCACAGGCACCACTGTGACCACAAATGCAAGTTTTTACAGACGGCATTGAAGGGACTTGAGCTAGAGTTCGTCACGGCCACGCTAGCTGGAGATTCGTCTGTAAAAACTTGCATTTGTGGTCACAGTGGTGCCTGTGCTAACCTTCCTATGGTGTAGAAATATACCTAGTTGGATAAATCTTATTGTGGCTAGCTGGTCTAGTGGCTAACGCGACGGGCTGGAGTTTTGAGACTCTATGACCACGGGTTCAATCCTGGCCGGGGGTATGGTTTGAGCAGCCTTCAACATCAACAGCTAGTCTTGAGCAGCCTTCAACATCAGCTAGCCTTGAGCAGCCTTCATTATCAACAGCTATCCTTCAACGTCAACAGCTAGCCTTCAACATGAACAGTGACACACACTCCTTCAAGAGCTTCACACAAGTCTCCAAAATGAATAAAATTAATTGAAGAATCAGAAGATGATGGTATGCCACCTCCTGATTTTATTCAATAAATACACTGCCACTCACCTCTCACACATTCAAATTAATATTTTAAGGTAAGTAGTAAGTGTACTCTGTGTGTATCTTACTTTTATTGTGTCTTTTAATGCCTTGTTCTATTCCTAACTTAAAATAATTTAGTGTAAACTTGTTGTCTGGCATTTATATGCATTTATAAGTGTAAAAAATGTTGTTGTGCTTTTTGGCAATGTCCACTTTAAGGCGGTAGCCTGAAACCTAACCTGCCATATAAGTGGGGCCCTACTGTATACAAAAAGATAGTGAGGAAGGAGATCATGAACATCCATAGTGGTGAAGTACTTTCCTGTTTGTGGATGCAGGAGTTGAGTCTTGGCTCCTGGTCCTTCCTCTTAACTTGCTCCTTGGATGGAACCTGCCTTCACTACTACTACATCCAGGTCATTCGACTTCTTGACCACCTTGAGGCTGTTACTGATTCCCTCTGTGATATACTTGTGTAGTTATCCACAGCATGTTAGTACTGTGTACTACTGTACTCATAGTAACCGTTACTGATTCACCTCCCTGACCGTTATGACTCACTGCTGACCTAGCATAATGTTTGAATGCCGCTCGCCCTCCAGACACTCGGCAGCTCAGTTCAAGTCAAGACGATAGAGAGGAGGCAAGTCAGGTTTGACGTTCCCCTTATTTTACACTTAATGTAAGTTACCAAGCCACCCATCGTGTGTGTTTATTCCCTAATCTGTGATTGAACTGAACCCCATTTGACATATAATTTATCCATTTTTAGCTTCCAGTTGTGCCCTCATATTTCCATGCCCTCACCTCTCAACCAATCTATCCCTCTCTACCCCATCAGTTCTCTGATTATTTTGTGTACCATTTTCATGTTTTCTTGGTATTTTTAACCTCTAGTGTCATTAGGTTCGATTCCTTTCAATCTCTCCTTATAACTCATTTTCCCTAGGTCTGGGATTGCATGTAGATGTAGGTGTCATCTTCACTGGTGATGGGATGTTTTTCCTTGTAAAATCCTCTCAAAGAAGGTTCCTTGATGCTGGTGAGGGGCTCTTGATCTAGGGAATTGGATATGTGCTCCAGTTCCCTGAATTAAACCTGAATACCTTCCACATCCCCCCACAGGTGCTGTATAGCCCTACGGGTTTAGTGCTTCCCCCTTGATTATAATAATAATAATAATAATCCCTGTAAAATAAGTTTGGTAAGAAGTGGCCTTGAAATACTAAATACTCCATGAATCTGCTAAATGGTATTGCTGATTTCAATGTAGGCTGCTTCTAAACATCATCATCTAGTCCTTAGTGAGAATTCCTGCATGGGGGGGGGGGGTCAGTCTTTAATATTAGCGTTTTCTTCCCATGAACAATAGTGCACCTATGGTTGTTTTACAGGCATATTTGTGTTCAAGAACTAGTGTAAAGATTCCATGTTATTTCCTTGGTATACAGTGTGTTGTATTCTCCACAGGGTATCTTGTAAATGCTTGTTTGTGTTGCTTTGGTGGACGGTAGCTGGCCTGATAATTTTGTGAATACAGCCTCTCCTCACTTAGTGATGTACTCGTTTACCGACGGCTCGGATTTATGATGGACTCTCTGACCAGTATGCATACCTAAATACATGTAATGTATATTAGAACTGATTTCCTATATTCTGTTTATTGCAACATACAGTACACTGCTGTATAAACATTTAAATATATACTAAAAATTTTATAAAAAGTGACATTAAAACAATATCAAAGGTGGTTGACACAATCCCACTACCATTATAGTATGCTCCTTGCTTGGCAATGAATCTGTTTACCGACGTGGTCTTAGGAATAGAACTCCGTCGTAAAGTGAAGAGAGGCTGTATTGTAGTTCTTGAAGTGATTGCATAACTTATTGTTTAGTGTAAATGTAGAGTGAACTTTATAGTATTTTTAGAGTACTGTTCAGTACGTATTTAACATTTTTATAAGGTTTCACCACTTTCTTGCAGATGTCACTTTTTCGTATGCCTCGTTTCCTGCGGCGGTACATACGTCGACGCACTTCTCATATACCAGAAAATCGTGCTCTTCGGATAAAGTAAGAATTCAGAAACTAGTTCTAATGGAATTTTGTGGTAAATATTTGTCATTTAGCATTTCTATCTGGGTTATTAGTGAGACTTTTCATATGACCATGTTATTTTTAACAAAATTATTTTACGTATTAATTTCTTGTTGCAGTTTACAGTAAATTTAATGAGACCTGTCATACAGCTGTGTTACTTCAAACAATATTATTTTATATATTTATTATGAAGTACTGGGTATGAAGTACAGTGGACCCTCGCCTAACGAACGCATCGCATAACGTTAAATCTGCCTAGTGATACATTTTAACGCAAAAATTTTTGCCTCGGCTAGCGTTAAAAAACTCGCTCAACACGATTCGTTCGAGATGCGTCCATGTGCGGCCTGGGCCCGCCTCACTTGTTCTGTGGGTGTCAGTGTTTACAAGCCAGCCACCGCGGTCGCTTCCAAGCATACAATATGAACATTTCATATTATCACAGCCTTTTTAGTGATTGCACCTGCAAAATAAGTCACCATGGGCCCCAAGAAAGCTTCTAGTGCCAACCCTACAGGAAAAAGGGTGAGAATTACTATGGATATGAAGAAAGAGATCATTGCTAAGTATGAAAGTGGAGTGCATGTCTCTGAGCTGGCCAGGTTGTACACAAAACCCCAATCAACCATCGCTGCTATTGTGGCCAAGAAAACGGCAGTCAAGGAAGCTGTTCTTGCCAAAGGTGCAACTTTGTTTTTGAAACAGAGATCGCAAGTGATAGAAGATGTTGAGAGACTGTTATTGGTGTGGATAAACAAAAAACAGATAGCAGGAGATAGCATCTCTCAAGCGATCATATGTGAAAAGGCTAGGAAGTTGCATGAGGATTTAATTAGAAAAATGCCTGCAACTAGTGGTGATGTGAGTGAATTTAAGGCCAGCAAAGGTTGGTTTGAGAGATTTAACCCCTTCAGGGTCCAAGGCCCAAATCTGAAGTGGTGCCCCAGTGTCCAAGAATTTAAAAAAAAAAAATTTTTTTTTTTCTTATGAAATGGTAGAGAATCTTTTTGTGAAGGTAATAAAACAAAAAGTACGAAATTTGGTGGAAAATTGACGAAATTATGCTCTCACGAATTTTGATGTGTCAGCGATATTTACGAATCGGCAATTTTGCCGACTTTGACTCCCATTTTAGGCCAATTACATTATTCCAGTCAACCAAACTATTAGCTATTTCACTAGTATTACTTCTATTCTATCGATTGAGCACAAAAAATCGCCAAGTCAACTGTTTCAACTACAAATTAAAGTGATCGGAAATTGTTAATTTGGCCAATTTAACACAAAGTTCAAAATATTCCAATTTCAAAATAGGGTCCAGAATAAACAATGTAGGTATTCCTGTCACTAAACTAACATTTCCTCTGTTCATTAGTTACGTTTTGAGGCTTTACAAATGAATTCCATTTTGATTTTTTATTCACATAATGAATTTTTATTCACACCAAAAAATAGAAGATTTACTGTTATGCAATACTGTAATAATTGTATAAATATCATCACCATATTTGTGAATGCATATTAGATCCACCAGCTGGCGCATATTAGACGTGTGAGGTCGTTTGTTTACTCTTGAATATCGGCAAAAATTTAACATTTCTGCTACTTTGAGCTCAGTTTCAAGCCATTTCCAGTGCTAAAACCAATCAAAATCATCTCTATTTCTGTAACATGTCTTCCATTCTATCAAATGAGACCAAGAAATTGCAAATATAACTAAAAAACATACGAAAAAACACTGCAAAGTCGCTGTTTTAATCGAAAAATCATTATTTCAGTTTTTTCTCTCATTATGCACAGCGTGCTGCAGGATCTGTTTTATGTGGTGCACACATACCACATAGATGTATTCTCTCATATCTAGGCCCAAATGTACCAGTCACAGTTTATCAGAGTGAGCTGAGCTCATGACGTAGATCTACGGTTTGGACCCTGAACGTAAAGCCGTAGATCTACGGGACAGACCCTCAAAGGGTTAAAAATCATAGTGGCATACATAGTGTGATAAGGCATGGTGAGGCTGCCAGTTTGGACCACAAAGCGTCTGAAAAATATGTGCAGGAATTCAAGGAGTACGTAGACAGTGAAGGACTGAAACCTGAACAAGTGTTTAATTGTGACGAAACAGGCCTGTTTTGGAAGAAAATGCCAAGCAGGACCTACATTACTCAGGAGGAAACGGCACTCCCAGGACATGAGCCTATGAAAGACAGGCTTACTCTCTTGATGTGTTACGTTTTGAGTCTTTCTTTTCAGAGAGGAGACCCGTTAGTAACAACAGGTGAAGATCCACTCAGGTTTTCTTACTCTTTTCAAATACACATACAAATATAAGGCAAAAAAGTTCTATAATGTTTTATCTGGTTTTATTCAGTATAATACTAAGCTTATAGAGTCACTTAGTAATTTAAATAATTGATAAAATTTAGGTATACCTTTTCTTATATATTCATATGTACACAATCACTGTAGTTTCATAATCAATGTCAAGATCAATGAAACATTAGATAGGGCGCCTTTACCACCTCCTCAATCAATTATATACACTACAGCTAGAACTGGTTAGAGACTATCACGAGACTTTAATAGTTGGAGAACACAGACGTGGTGTATTGCTTCACTAAATGGCTGACTGCACAGACGCAACCCGTCAAGTATTCCCAGACTGAAGTAATCCAAGCAACCTTGGTTGAACCTAGGAATCCTGGTTCAAAGGTTCTCCTGAGACTTGCAACAAGAGAATAAGGGAGCTCCGTGGCTTGGTGCTTTCTCTACCTGAGGTGAGAATGAACTGCTATGAGTAAAACTCCCTTGCTTGACGTCACCTCGGAATGAGTGAGTTTGTGAAGCATAAACGACCACAAGGCAATTCAACATATAAACACAAAACATCCTACAAAATAAATCAATAATTCATGGCCAGATAATATATAAAACTAGGAGTCTTTAAGCTACGAATATGAGTGAAAAAGCCGTAATTACACACTAATCAATTGACCCTTCTTCAAGTATGCACAAAGGGCGTAACACTCCTCCCGTACGACTGACTGCCGCACCAATAGAGACTTCAACTCATACAAGGCGCACAATGCCCCCCATTCTTTACTATATATTCAGGCCATTGCAAAGACAACGTCCATCGGAGTAAAAAATATCTTTCAGGGTCACCATGAAGCAGGAGTCAGGAAACGGAATTTTAATCTTTGCTCCATCTCATAGAGGTAAACACACAGTAGTTGACCTCTGGCGACGTCAGAAGCTGAGGACGTCATGGGATATGGCCAAAGCAATGTATGTTCTCAGCTTCTGCCAGACTGACATCCTGGATCTCAACTCCATAGGGACTCTTATTTTTTGTTACAGCAATCTTCTTACTGTTGATGGCAAAAGTCAAAATATTAAACACAAAACCAATATTAATTATTTGAAAAGAAAAAAAAGAAAAAAAGGGAATATCTGACTTATCCTTAAGGGCGGGGCAGAGCGTCAGCAATTACGTTATCCTGGCCACGTATGTGGTTAATACTTATTGAAAAGGGTTGAATTCGAAGAGCCCATCTCTGAATCCGGGCATTCTTCGACTTCATAGTATAAATAAAGGTCAAAGGGTTATGGTCTGAATTGACTGTGATTTAGTGGGGAGTAGTGCCCAGGTAAACTTCAAAGTGCTCTGAAGATAACACTAAAGCTAACGCTTCTTTTTCTACAGTTGCATAATTTAACTGGTGGGACTTTAATTTAGCAGAAAAATAGCAAATAGGATGAAGAATATTAGAGGACGATGAAGGTTGTAACAAGACTGCTCCCACAATATAGCTACTGGCATCTACATGCAAAGAAAAAGGGACATCAAAATTTGGACTTTGTAATACTGGTGATGATTCAAGTAATCGTTTCAATTTGCTAAAAGCCATGTCACATTCTGAGGTCCAGCAGAATTTAACTTTAGAACTGGTTAATTCAAACAGGGGAGCTGCCACCTGAGAGAAGTTGGGGCAGAACCGGCGGTAGTAGCCGCCATCCCTAGAAATCTTTGTACTCCTTTTCTGTCCCGAGGTACAGGGAATTCTGAAATGGCTTTGATCTTAGCATTAAGAGGTGCTACTGTTCCTTGGCCGATACTGAAGCCTAGATATTTTATTCGGGCTTGCCCAAACTCTCACTTGGCTAAATTAACCGTAAAATTGTATTCTTCTAATTTTTTCAGAAGTGCTTCTAGCCGAGACACATGCTGTTCCCACTCTTCACTTATCACCACTAAATCGTCCAAATAAGCTTCCACACCTTCCAGCTCATAAGTTAGACTATTCATCAGCCTCTGAAAGGTAGACGCCGCATTACAGAGGCCGAAGAGCATAACTAAATAGTTAAATAGACCACCAGGAAGAGTAAAAGACGATATCTCTTGGGCTCGTGTTGACAGTGGTACTTGGTAATAACCTCGTAACAGGTCTAGTCTACTCACATATTTAGCCCCGGAGACTTTATCTATTAAATCGTCTACCCTAGGTAGAGGATACCCATCTGGTAAGGTCACAGAGTTTACCTTCCGGTAGTCTGTACACATACGGTAAGATCCATCTGCTTTAGCTACGAGGACACAGGGCGAAGCCCACGGACTTCTGCTGCATTCGATTAAACCATGAGTTAACAGAAAATCTATTTCCTCTCTAGTGAGTGCCTTATTTTTCACTGGGCTCGTTCGATACGGGGCTTGCTTGATTGGCAGAGCACCTTGTACATCCACATCATGTGTCCCCAGAGAGCAACGTTTGGGGACGTCTCCGAATAAACTCGGATAAGCAATTAGCAACTCTTTAATCTTTCTAGCTTGGTCATCTCCTAAGTTACATAAAAACTGGTCCATAGCGCTCAACACTTCTGAATTTTTTAGACGCACTTCTACCCCTCTAGAACAATCTGTAAGGCATGTATCCTCTTCTTGTGGTAGAATGGAAGTAGTGGGCGATGTTCCCCCATAATACCTTTTCAACTGATTTACATGGTAGGCATGGTTGGACTTCTTTTTACCTGGAGTACAAACTAAGTAATTTACCTTACTCAGTTTCCTCACTATCTCCATGGGTCCTTCATACCTGGGCTGCAGCGTATGTCCAGGAACCAATTTTAGAGCTAAAACTTTATCCCCTACTTGAAAAGAGCGTAGAGCAGCCTTCTTATCGAAATGCTGCTTCATTTTAGTCTGAGCTTTTGCTATATTTTCTAAAGCCAGGCTCCTCGTGAAGGACAAGTGCTCTTGCATTAAAGATGGCGATAAATACAAAGGTGGATCGGCCCTTCCGGACCATACTTCCTTTAACACGGCCAATGGTCCTCGTACCGCATGTCCATATATTAGCTCAAAGGGACTGCACCCTAAACTCTCTTGCTCACTCTCCCTGATTGCGAGGAGGAGAAAAGGGATTCCCTCATCCCAATCCTTAGAGAACTGCTCACAATAAGCATGCATCATGAACTTTAAAGTCTGGTGAAATCTCTCTAAGGCCCCCTGGGTTTGAGGTCTATAAGCAGTAGAGAGTAAGGGTTTAATACCGAGTCTAGACAATGCTTCTCGGAACACTTTGGAAGTAAAATTAGAGCCTTGGTCTGATTGAATTTCCCGAGGCAACCCTACCTGGGAAAAGAATCGAATTAGAGCCCTTACTATAGCTCGAGCATTTATTTTTCTTAATGGAACAGCTTCAGGATACCTGGTGGCAGTATCCATTATAGTCAACAGGTATTGATTACCCAACCTGGTTTTAGGAAGGGGCCCCACACAATCGATTATCAAACGAGTAAAAGGTTCTCCTTCTACTGCAATAGGAATGAGGGGAGCAGGTGGCGGTGTCTGTGCTGGTTTACCTATTTTCTGGCAAATCGGGCAATTTCGAAGGTACTCTACCACCGTCTCTTTCATCTTGGGCCAGAAAAAATATCGAGACAACTTTCTCAGTGTCTTCCGTATCCCCAGATGTCCCCCCATTGGACTATTATGGGCCACTTCCAGAGCCAGAGTTCGGAATCTTCCCGGTAAAACCAGTACCTGTTTCGTAGCACATAAATTAATACCTGGGGCAGCTGTCGTAGGAATTTTCTTCATAAGAAGACCATTACTATAATAGAAGCAATCTTTTACATCTGCCGCCTCAGTTTCAGTAATGGCTAGTCCTCTTACTCCCTCCAAAGAAGAGTCTTCTCGCTGTTCTTGGATCAAATTTTCTTGCTTAAAATCATTAATCCGCAAGGCCGTTAGATCTGATGTACTAATTTCTGGTAACTTATCTTCAGCTTCTGGCATGTGAGCTTCGCCAAACAATAGATCCAGGCCCCAATCAGAGGGATTATTGCTCAAAGACGAAGGGAGTGAACGGGACTTTGCCATGGCTCTCGTAACTACGGCGAGAAGAAATAAAAGTGGACCCTCCGCGCAAGCCTCAAGGGCAAAATTTTCATCTGAGGTATTCTCTATGACGAGAGGTACTTTACAGATCCCTCCCAGGCCCAAGTCTTATCCGACAAGTAGGTCTACTGACTTAATGGGAAATTCCGTTTCTGATATACCTACCACTGCATATCCATCATAAGAACCTATTTTCAAGTATATTTTATGGAGGGGAACCCGAGACACGGTCCCTCCATATGCCTCTAAAAGCACATCTGTCTTGGTATAGGTCGAGTCATTCAAAGAGAGAACACCTTCCCTCAACAAAGTTAGGTAGCTCCCGGTGTCTCTATAAGACTTTACTTCAACGAGTTGGGATTTGGTAGTCCCGGCCTTACCGATAGAAAAATAAGGACTCATTGCCTCACTTTCTTTTTGGACATGATTGAGGGAGTCAGTCATCTAGAAGTGGGAACCTTTTGACCGGCTGAATCTTGCTCCATCCATGGGTCCAGCTGTCCCTGGGACCTGGTAGACGTCATCTGTACAGGAACCACATCTAGAACTTTATTCTTCCGGTCTCTTTCTAGCTTGTAACAGAGGCTTCTCACATGCCCTTTCTTCTGACAGTAGGAGCAGGTAGGTTTCTTCCTTGCTTTATCCACCTCCAGGTGGGACTTCGTATCGAAATGCTCCCCAGCATTAGGTTTAAGAATGGGGTAAGGAGCCACCTGATGGGGAGGTAATTTCTGGCGAATCTCTTCTCTTGGCCAGTGTCGCCAATCCCTCGGGGGTGTTCTCCTTACTTTCTCTTGAGGGGATTTCTCTCTCATTAACTGAGAGGAGATTTCGTAATGATCAGCGAGCGAGGCGGAGGTTAAGACATCCAAAGTCTGATGATCAATTAAAAACTTACGCAAGTCTCCTGACAGGGCATTATTAAACTCTTCCTGTAATATTAACTGAGTTAGGCTTTCCACAGAGTCACAGCCCGAGGCCCTTAACCACCTTTCCAGGGCTATCTTCTTCTGATGGGCAAAGTCTACCCACGTTTGCCCGGGTAGCCGTTGTAGGGTACGGAACGTCCGTTGGTAGCTCAATGGGAGCAAGTCATAAGTTTCCAAAATTACTTTTTTAACAACCTCATAATTCACATACTTATCATAAGGCAGAGTAGCTGTACATTTTTGAGCCTTACCAGTTAAAGTTGTGTGCAATAGGGTGGCCCAATATTCCTTAGGCCATTGCATCCCTCTTGCCTGGTTGTCAAAGGTGTGAAAATAGGTGTCAAGGTCAGCTTCACTGAACCGAGGCACTAAAGATGCTGCCTTATGTAAATCAAAGGAGAGGTTCGGGGAAACCGTCAGTCTCACGTCTCTCTCCACTTGTTGTCTTTCACAACAGATTTTCTCTCTCTCAAATTCTTCTTCATACAGTTTTCGCTGTGCTTCTAACTGAGCCGTTTGCAAATTTATGAGATGCACCATTCTCTTAAAATAGTCCAGAGAGATGGGTGTCAAGGGAATTGGTGGAGATTGGGAAAGAAACCCTTCCGGTCGTATCTTGGGCTGAGCTCCCACTCCTCGTACGGCATCATAGTTCGGTGACGGACTATTAGAAGCCCCTGCTTCATTTTCCCTTTCAGGGGGGAGTTTGTCACGTGACATTTCCTCTGCTCCTGGCATTGACATACTCTCAGCAGCTAAGGAATTTGAAGAACTTCCAGGGGCTGATTTGCCGGCTCCACCTGATGCCTCTAGATCGTTTACTCGAGACATGCGATCCAGCTGGGATGTTAGACTTTCGTCCTCTGAATCAGGCGACTCAGAAACTTCAGGAGGTATGGGGAATAAGATATTCCTTATAATAGACCGAACAGTTTCTGTGGTATAACGATTGTTATATGTCACCCCTAAATGCTTCGCTATCCGCCAGCACGTCTGCAGTTTCAAAGTCTCTAACTTATCCAAAGTCAATTCATTATCCAGTTGCTGTATGTGAACTTCCATTGGGAAGATATAGTCGGGATATCTCCTAGGACAGGCCCCCACTTGTTACGTTTTGAGTCTTTCTTTTCAGAGAGGAGACCCGTTAGTAACAACAGGTGAAGATCCACTCAGGTCTTCTTACTCTTTTCAAATACACATATATAAATATAAGGCAAAAAAGTTCTATAATGCTTTATCTGGTTTTATTCAGTATAATACTAAGCTTATAGAGTCACTTAGTAATTTAAATAATTGATAAAATTTAGGTATACCTTTTCTTATAAATTCATATGTACACAATCACTGTAGTTTCATAATCAAAGTCAAGATCAATGAAACACTAGAGAGGGTGCCTTTACCACTTCCTCAATCAATTATTTACACTACAGCTAGAACTGGTTCGAGACCAACACGAGACTTTAATAGTTGGAGAACTCAGACGTGGTGTATTGCTTCAATTATATAGCTGACGGCACAGACGCAACCCGTCAAGTATTCTGTGACTGAAGTAATCCAAGCAACCTTGGTTGAACCCAAGAATCCTGTTTCAAAGGTTCTGAGACTGCAACAAGAGAATAAGGGAGCTCCGTGGCTTGGTGCTTTCTCTACCGGAGGTGAGAATGAACTGCTATGAGTAAAACTCCCTAGCTTGACGTCACCTCGGAATGAGTGAGTTTGTGAAGCATAAACGACCACAAGGCAATTCAACATATAAACACAAAACATCTTACGAAATAAATCAATAATTCATGACCAGATAATATTATAAAACTAGGAGTCTTTATTTTAGCTACGAATAAAGGTACCAGTAATATAATACAGTGGACCCCCGGTTAACGATATTTTTTCACTCCAGAAGTATGTTCAGGTGCCAGTACTGACCGAATTTGTTCCCATAAGGAATATTGTGAAGTAGATTAGTCCATTTCAGACCCCCAAACATACACGTACAAACGCACTTACATAAATACACTTACATAATTGGTCGCATTCAGAGGTAATCGTTATGCGGGGGTCCACTGTACTAAGTGAAAAAGCCGTAATTACACACTAATCAATTGACCCTTCTTAAATTATGCACAAAGGGCGTAACAATGGGTCACTAGGGACTTTTTCTATGACTGGTTACACCATGCATTTGCCCCCACTGAAAAATTACCTAACTGAAAAGAAATTAGACCTTAAGTGCCTCCTGGTATTAGACAATGCTCCTAGTCATCCTTCAGACGTGGCAGAGCGACTTTCTGCGGAAATGAGCTTCATTAAGGTGAAGTTTTTGCCTCCTAATACCACTCCTCTCCTGCAGCCCATGGACCAGCAGGTCATTTCCAACTTCAAGAAACTGTACACAAAAGCTATGTTTGAAAGGTGCTTTGTAGTGACCTCAAAAACTCAATTGACTCTAAGAGAGTTTTGGAGAGATCACTTTAGCATCCTCAATTGTGTAAACATTATAGGTAAGGCTTGGTAGGAAGTGACTAAGAGGACCTTGAACTCTGCTTGGGAGAAACTGTGGCCAGAATGTGTAGACAAAAGGGATTTTGAAGGGTTTGAGGCTAACCCTGGGAATTCTATGCCAGTTGAGGAATCCATTGTGGCATTGGAAAGTCCTTGGGGTTGGAGGTTAGTGGGGAGGATGTGAAAGAGTTGGTGGAGGAAGACAATGATGAGCTAACCACTGATGAGCTGCTAGATCATCTTCAACAGCAAGAGGCCAGACCTGAGGAAGCTGCTTTGGAGGAGGGGATAGAGAAATTGACGAAGTTGCCTACTTCATAGATTAAGGAAATGTGTGCAAAGTGGCTTAAAGTGCAAACATTTTTTGATGAAAATCACCCTGACACAGCTACTGCAAGCCGTGTTGGCAACCTGTACACTGACAATGTTGTGAACCACTTTAGGAAAGTCATAAAGGAACTAGAGGTACAGGCCTCTATGGACAGATATGTTGTGCGACAGAAGTCCAGTGACTCTCAAGCTGGTCTTAGTGGCATTAAAAGAAGAAGGGAAGTAACCCTGGAAAAGGACTTGCTACCTCAAGTCCTAATGGAATGGGATTCCCCTTCTAAACATTAAAAACTTTGACACTCTCCCCTCCTCCCATCCCATCAATCATCACCAGATCTTCATTAAAGGTAAGTGTCAATTATTCTATTGTTATTATTGTTATTGTAATTATTCTATTGCATTAAACTTAATATTTCATGTGGTAAAATTTTTTTTTCATACTTTTGGGTGTCTAGCACGGATTAATTTGATTTCCATTATTTCTTATGGGGAAAATTGATTCGCTTTCTGATAATTTTGCTTTACGATGAGCTCTCAGGAACGGGTTAATAACGTGAACCGGGGGTCCACTGTACTAAGAAAGAGGAGCACTGCAAGTGAGCTATGGGCCCACAAAAGGTAGGAACAAAAACACAAGAAGGAGTGGGGGAAATAATAATAATGGACCAAACACCCAAGGCAGAAGAAAGAAAACCCAAAGGAGAAAGAGGAAAGGAGAATGGAGAAAAAAAATCAGGTTAAGTCATGGGTGTTCTGAAGTTTGGAGCATTTTACAATGTAATGGGAAAGGAAGGCATCTACAGAGACAAAGCCAGGACTAAGATTCATACAAAGAAAGGTAGGTAAGACACATAGGCAACAGATAGTTCCAGACTATGGAACAGAACATCTCCAGGCTGAGGGACTGACAACCTCAAATCTACAACTTCAAGGGTGATGGACTGATCACATCGTCTTCACATCTCTACTGCTCCTGCCTACTTTCTGTACTCGGCTGAAGATCTGACGAAGCCTACTGTGTAGGCGAAACGTTTTGGAATAAAATTGCCTAACTGTTGCCTATGTGTCTTACCTACCAACCTGTCAGTATTGTATACCATTTTGATATTCACTCATACAAGGAAAGTTGTGTATGTAGATGACATCTTTGCTCTTTGGCCTCATGACTCTAGCCACTGTGTAGCTTCATCAGTACAATACAAAGTGGGCCAACAGGCTTGCTGCAGTGTTCCTTCTTTCTTATGTTCTTATCTTGTATAAGTGTCTCAATCTTCAGTGGGAATCTAATTCCTTGCTTCCTTTCCTTGATGTTAATATCCACCTCTCAGATACAGGTTTTGGTTTTTCCGTGTAGCACAAGCCTATGCACAGTGGCATATACATTCACTACTGTGATAAATGGTTTGAAAACTGACAAGTTAAAGATTGAGACACTTATGGGAATCATTATTAAGGAAACGTTTTGCCACACAACAGCTTCTTCAGTCCAATACAAAGTAGAGAGGAGCAATGTTTCACTTTCCAGGAACTTTGTCAAGCTGATACAAACAATACATGGACACAGAGGGTATATATAGGCTTTGAGTGAGGTGTAGTACAAGTAGAGGTAGTAGTTGTTGTAGTTGTTCTTATGTTCTTATACATGTGGTGGAAAAGCTTTGGGTAGGGGTAGTTTTGATAAGGACCTGCCTTGTATGGTCCAGTAGGCCTTCTGCAGTGTCCCTCCATTCTTATGTTCTTACATACCACGGTTATTTCAACATTTCATGAATGTCAGTTCTCACCCGTTCATATATCTTGATTCATGAGCATGATTGATATCACCAATAAGTGAAAGTAAAGCTCAAAATATGATAATTACCTGACCCTTTGTCTGTTTAACCCAGCCACATATACACCACCTGGACCAAACTCACTCGTGGGCGGTGCAGCAGACACAGTATGTAACGTCACTGATGACTGATCATAGTGATGCCAGGGCGATTAAGGGTTTCTCCAAAACATCATAAATAAAATTATCGATTTATCGTAGTTTATCATATAGCGTCATTGATTTTTCCCTATATAGGCCTATTTGTACTCTGTAATCATATAATAGGCTATATAGAAACAAAGGATTTTTCTCTTATGTTGCTGCAGCACTGCCTAGTATGGGCCAGTAGGCCTGCTGCAGTGTTCCTCCTTTCTTATGTTCTTCGTGTCACCTTCTTTAGAGGCTCTTCGGTGTCACCCTCTAAATGGTGTCACCTGGGGCGGCCCCCCCCTGCCCCTCCCCTAACGACGCCTCTGGAATACAGAGATAGACAGTATAATAACCTATGTGACATGTCAAGATATCTTATTACTGAAAATAAGATACCAGGTATACTTAGCAAATTTCCTAAATTTGCTTGTGACAGATAAGTGAACTATAGATATGTAGATAAAAATCCATATGTACTCCTGTTAACACTTTTGGGGCCTAGTTCCTAGGCCTTTTGTGTATCCATATGCTCTTGCACTACTGTCCACAGGATGGATATGGGGTGCACAATAAACTAGCCACTTTGGTGGCAAAATCTAAAAAAAAAAAAAACTCAGAGCATACAAACGCGCACATGCCTTTATTGTTTACGTAACTCCATGCCTGTCCTCTCTCATGTACTCATGCTCTCTCTCTCTCTCTCTCTCTCTCTCATTTATTTGTTTTATCTTGTTTACTCACCTCGGACCCTACATTAAGACTACAAATATTTTAACGTAAGTAATGAGTGAACTGTATATTCATTTTATCACTCTGGGATACTTAAATGTCACAGAATACAGTGGAATCTTGATTTGGGAGTTTAATCCGTTACAGGAGCTAGCTCGTAACTCAATTTACTCGTATATCAAATTAATTTTCCTCATTTAAATTAATTGAAAACCATTAATTCGTTCCTGCACTCTGGAGAGACGAGAGAAAATACTTGAATATGATGCTATTATCAACTGTATGGCTTATTTATCTATCACAATTCGTATAATATGACATAAGCAATATAATTAGCACAAACATGATATGTACTCTAGAATGAATAAAATAGGCCATAATATGGTGGCAGAGGAAGTGGCAGTGGCAGAAGCATCGGCCATTTCTGTCCCAATTTGACTCTAGTATCTTCCTATGTTCTGAGTACTTTTGAGGCTAACTGCAGTACATCACTAGGGCCCATGGTTAGAAAACAGAAATTTGGCCAAGTGACTGTAAAAAAAATGCAAACAAACATGAGAGAACTGCCCCCCACAAAGATGTAAACATGTTTACTGCTTACCAGCTGTGCCAACTAGCAGAAGCAATCTGAATTATTATGTATGTATTATGCATTATTATTATTATTACTATTATTATTATTAATTTAGGGAACTGAAGCTCTGTCATTATTATTATTATTATTATTATTATTAATTTATGGAACTGAAGCTCTATCGTTATTATAATAATACAATAGACCACCATTGAAGAATTGCTGCACAATTTTATGTAACACGTTGTATAATTAATTTAACATGGTTCAGTTTGTGGGAAGGAAAAAAAATTCTCTTTGGCTCAAGCGGCCACCTTGTTGTGTAGCAGCCGGGGAGCCCTCCTGCCATCCCCTACCACTCCCCGACACTCCCCCCCCCCCCACCATCCCAGCATTCCTAATTCATACATGTCCAGTCTTTCTCTGCTACAAGGCAGCTGTGTTTGTCAATTGTGTTATGATATTTTAATTACTATATCTTGTATCTGCCAAGCAATCATGACACCCAGTAGCCATACTAGTGTTGCTGAAAGTGGCAGGAAGAGGTATAAGCACTTAAGTCTTAGAATTAACAAAGATATTAGACGAGATAGCCTGTAGCCGTAACTGAAGTGTTACTTTGTACACAAAAAAAGACATTAACAAGAGTTTGTGTGACTGACTGAATGACTGACTTACTGAGTGACTTGACTGAATGATTTAGTGAGTGACTTGACTAACTTACTGAATGACTTGACTGACTGAATGACTTGACTGACTTACTGAATGACTTGACTGACTTACTGAGTGACTTGACTGACTGAATGACTTGACTGACTTGATTGATTTACTGAGTGACTTGACTGTAATAATAATATATCATTATTATTGCTGAGAAGAAAACGATAATGATTTCCATGGAATTAAAGCATGAAGTACAGTGCCTGCACTCTGAAGGAGGGGTGTTAATGTTGCAGTTTAACCCTTTCAGGGTCCGTCCCGTAGATCTACGGCTTTACGTTCAGGGTCCAAACCGTAGATCTACGTCATGAGCTCAGCTCACTCTGATAAACTGTGAGTGGTAAATTTGGGCCTAGATATGAGAGAATACATCTATGTGGTATGTGTGCACCACATAAAACAAATCCTGCAGCACACTGTGTATAATGAGAGAAAAAAACTGAGACCGTGATTTTTGATTAAATCAGCGACTTTGCAGTGTTTTTTCGTATGTTTTTTATAGTTGTATTTGTGATTTCTTGGTCTCATTTGATAGAATGGAAGACATATCACAGAAATAGAGATAATTTTGATTGGTGCTAGCACTGGAAATGGCTTGAAACTGAGCTCAAAGTGGCAGAAATGTTAAATTTTTGCCGATGTTCAAGAGTAAACAAACGACCTCACACGTCTTACACACGCCAGCTGGTGGGTCTAATATACATTCACAAATGTGGTGATGATATTTATACAATTATTACAATATTGCATAACAGTAAATCTTCTATTTTTTGGTGTGAATAAAAATTCATTATGTGAATAAAAATTAAAAATGGAATTTATTTGTAAAGCCTCAAAACATAACTAATGAACAGAGGAAATGTTAGTTTAGTGCCAGGAATACCTACATTGTATATTCTGGACCCTATTTTGAAATTGGAATATTTTGAACTTTGTGTTAAATTGGCCAAATTACCAATTTCCGGTCACTTTATTTTGTAGTTGAAATGGTTGACTTGGCGATTTCTTGTGCTCAATCGATAGAATAGAAGTAATACTAGTGAAATAGCTAAGAATTTGGTCGACTGGAATAATGTAATTGGCCTAAAATGGGAGTCAAAGTCGGCAAAATCGCCGATTCGTAAATATCGCTGACACATCAAAATTCACGAGAGCATAATTTCGTCAATTTTCCATCAAATTTCTTACTTTTTGTTTATTACCTTCACAAAAAGATTCTCTACCATTTCATAAGAAAAAATAACAATTTTTTTTTTTGAAAATTCTTGGACACTGGGGCACCACTTCAGATTTTGGCCTTGGACCCTGAAAGGGTTAAAAACTGTAGTGTAAAGCACCCATCTGGCAAGACAGTGATGGAGTGAATGATGGTGAAAGCTTTTCTTTTTCGGGCCACCCTAAAAAAAAAAATAAAGTATTAAATCATAGATAAACAAGTGAGGTGTCCAGGTTTTGGGTTGAGGGGGAAGAGGGAGGGGGGAGCTGGATCGTAACTCAAATGTTGGCTCGTAACTCAGAGCAAAAAATTGGCCCAGGGACGGCTCGTATCTCAAAAAACTCGTAAATTGGGACGCTCGTAAGTCAAGGTTCCACTGTATTATGTGTGGGTGGGGTGGCTTGGTATGGTAGCCTCGCTGGCTACCATACATACCACACTTGATTTCTTACAATAAACACTACTCATCTCACCCTAGATTAAGACTACAAATATTTTAAGGTAAGTAATGAGTGTACTATATGTGTACTTTACTTTTTTTTATTGTTTTTTAATGCCTAGTTCTATTGCTAACTTAATATATGTTAGTGTAAACTTGTTATCTAGTATTTAAATGCATTTATAAGTGGAAAAAAAGGGTGTTCAGCTTTATGGTGGTAGCCTGGAACCTAACCTGCCATATAAGTGGGGCCCTACTGTATAAATATACATATACATGTACATGTATATGAAATGTGGTTGCCAGGCAGCTTGCACTAGTTATGGCAAGAATTCCATTTTCTCTAGTCCAACACAGAGAAGCGGTGTACAGTACAGTATTACTGGGGGTAACTGTAGAAAAATATTCCTTTCTTATTCCTTCACTCAGTGTCATTCACTCTGAAAATGGTGTGCTGCATGAGAATGGGAGTGTTGCTGTTATTTATTCTACTGCACCAATCTGAAGAAACTTGTACATGTAAAGTGTCTGTATTATGGGGAAAAGCTCCGCAAATGCATGCATTATGTGAAATGAATGTGTATAAGCTGTTTTTGTCTGGCTGCCCACCACCAGTTCACTCTCACGTTTGTTTTCTCCTCATCTCTCTCATTCTTGATGCCATCTAAGGGTAGTTGTGATAAAAACCTAATACCACCCAGCACCTGATGAGAATCTTAAATATCAGGTTCAGACCCTTGTTAACCCTTTCAGGGTCCAGAGGCCAAATTTCAGTGTGCACCAGGGTCCAAGAATTTTCAAAAAATAATTTTGTTATTTTTTCTTATGAAATGGTAGAGAATCTTTTTCTGAAGGTAATAAAACAAAAAGTAAAAAATTTGATGGAAAACTGACGAAATTATCCTCTCGCAAATTTTGATGTGTCAGTAATATTTACACATCAGCGATTTTGCCGTCTTTGACTCCCATTTTAGGCCAATTACATTATTC
Organism: Cherax quadricarinatus; assembly: GCF_038502225.1. Lineage (NCBI taxonomy): Eukaryota > Metazoa > Arthropoda > Malacostraca > Decapoda > Parastacidae > Cherax > Cherax quadricarinatus. The sequence goes on along the minus strand of NC_091295.1, from coordinate 25,922,265 downwards.
CAGTCAACCAAATTCTTAGCCATTTCACTAGTATTACTTCTCTTTGGAGATTCTGAAGAGAAGTTGCAGAGATTGGTGGATGAATTTGGTAGGGTATGCAAAAGAAGAAAATTAAATGTGAATACAGGAAAGAGTAAGGTTATGAGGATAAAAAGATTAGGTGATGAAAGATTGGATATCAGATTGGAGGGAGAGGGTATGGAGGAGGTGAATGTATTCAGATATTTTGGGAGTGTCAGCGGATGGGTCTATGAAAGATGAGGTGAATCATAGAATTGACGAGGGGAAAAGGGTGAGTGGTGCACTTAAAAGTCTGTGGAGACAAAGAACTTTGTCCTTGGAGGCAAAGAGGGGAATGTATGAGAGTATAGTTTTACCAACGCTCTTATATGGGTGTGAAGCATGGGTGATGAATGTTGCAGCGAGGAGAAGGCTGGAGGCAGTGGAGATGTCATGTCTGAGGGCAATGTGTGGTGTGAATATAATGCAGAGAATTTGTAGTTTGGAAGTTAGGAGGAGGTGCGGGATTACCAAAACTGTTGTCCAGAGGGCTGAGGAAGGGTTGTTGAGGTGGTTCGGACATGTAGAGAGAATGGAGCGAAACAGAGTGACTTCAAGAGTGTATCAGTCTGTAGTGGAAGGAAGGCGGGGTAGGGGTCGGCCTAGGAAAGGTTGGAGAGAGGGGGTAAAGGAGGTTTTGTGTGCGAGGGGCTTGGATTTCCAGCAGGCATGCGTGAGCGTGTTTGATAGGAGTGAATGGAGACAAATGGTTTTTAATACTTGACATGCTGTTGGAGTGTGAGCAAAGTAACATTTATGAAGGGGTTCAGGGAAACCGGCAGGCCGGACTTGAGTCCTGGAGATGGGAAGTACAGTGCCTGCACTCTGAAGGAGGGGTGTTAATGTTGCAGTTTAAAAACTGTAGTGTAAAGCACCCTTCTGGCAAGACAGTGATGGAGTGAATGATGGTGAAAGTTTTTCTTTTTCGGGCCACCCTGCCTTGGTGGGAATCGGCCAGTGTGATAATAACAAAAAAAATACTTCTCTTCTATCGATTAAACACAAGAAATCGCTAAATCAACTGTTTCAACTACAAAATAAAGTGATCGGAAATTGGTAATTTGGCCAGTCTAATACAAAGTTCAAAATACAGTAGACCCCCGGTTTACGATCAGCTCCCAGTGCGACCAATTATGTAAATGTATTTATGTAAGTGCGTTTGTACGTGTATGTTTGGGGGTCTGAAATGGACTAATCTAATTCACAATATTCCTTATGGGAACAGATTCGTTCAATAATGGCACCTGAACATACTTCTGGAATGAAATAATATCGTAAGCCGGGGGTCCACTGTACATGTATTCCAATTTCAAAATAGGGTACAGAATAAACAATGCAGGCATTCCTGGCACTAAACTAACATTTCCTCTGCTCATTAGTTACGTTTTCAGGCTTTACAAATGAATTCCATTTTGATTTTTTATTCACATAATTAATTTTTATTCAAACCAAAAAATAGAAGATTTACTGTTATGCAATATTGTAATAATTGTATAAATAATATCAGCACATTTGTGAATGTATATTAGACCCACCAGCTGGCGTGTAGTAGACGTGTGAGGTCATTTGTTTACTCTTGAACATCGGCAAAAATTTAACATTTCCGCTACTTTGAGCTCAGTTTCAAGCCATTTCCAGTGCTAAAACCAATCAAAATCATCTCTATTTCTGTAATATATCTTTCATTCTATCAAATGAGATCAAGAAATTACAAATACATCTATAAAAAAAATATGAAAAAAATACTGCAAAGTCGCTGTTTTAATAAAAAATTACGGTCTCGTTTTTTCTCTCGTTATGCACTGTGTGCTGCAGGATTTGTTTTATGTGGTGTACAAATGCCACATAGATGTATTCTCTCATATCTAGGCCCAAATTTACCTCTCACAGCTTATCAGAATGAGCTGATCTCATGACGTAGATCTATGGTTTGGACCCTCAACATAAAGCCGTAGATCTACGGCACGGACCCTGAATGAGTTAATAAGCACCATAGTGAATAATGAGTTGAAAAAGTCACATATGAATGATTACCAACAAACTCGCCTTCAGTTTTGAAAAAAAAAAAAATTCTACATATCTTTCCAGAATAAACCATGTCCACATTTAGATATCAGAATCAATGGTACTTAAATAGCACAAAAAGAAGAGGGAAAATTCCTACATCTAATAGTAGACAACTAAAATTTAACACCTACATCCAACACGCATCAACAAAAGTTTCTAAGATGGTAAGAATACTCTCCATTATCCACTGTAATGCTCCACAATCCGCACTGCTATCACTTTACATTTTCCTCATCTACCTATACCTCAGTTATGGAATCTGTGCCTGGGGATCCACCTCATTTATACATATTAAACCAGTTGTACCTTACAAAAGGCAGCTCTCAGAATTATCATAAATATTACCAATAGGCAACATACTATGCTCTTATTCAAATCCCTAAATCTACCATATATAAATCCTCCTCCTCTTCCTCCATCACCACCACCACTTCTACCACTTCCTCCTCCTCCTCTAAATAATGATACAGTACTTATGTTAATTGCACAGTATGACACACATTAACCGATTATGTTTGTTTTCATTTCCTCGCAGAAAAAATCTCTCTCTACTATATGCAGCGGTTGCTTGGAACTTATTTGGCTACTTAGGTTATCTGGTTTATTCTAAGCGGCTTGAAAAAATTAATGACGACACTGAATTATCTCCAGGTATGTATAATACTGTACTATGTTTTAGCAAAAAATAAGAAGAAAAAGATATAGAGTGGAACCTTGGTGTTTGAACTTACAGTAATTGGTTTCTAGGTGGTGTTCGAACTGGAAAAAGTTTTATGTCCAAAACAGTATTTTCCAGGCTTCAGTTATTAGCCTCACACACTGGAGGATGTTGAAATGACTCTTCCAGAAGTCTTTGAGAGTTAGGTCAGTGTCAGATGGCACTTCAAAGCACTTGAAATGTTTTTTGTGTAAAGTTGTTTACAACTGAATTATAAACAAGCCAGCGCATTCAGGCTCCAGAAAACATTCAAAGGGTGGGTTAATTTTTATTTTTTTTTTTAACAAAATTGTATGGACTCTGGTTTGTTTGAGGTCCAGTGCATTCAAACACCGAGGTTCCAGTGTACTGTAAAAATTCTTCACTATTAAACAGTATCACTTCCATATTTAGATTTTTGGGAGTGAATGTGTCAGCAGATGTGTGTATGAAAGGTGAGATGAATCATAGAATACATAATGAAAAATAAAGCAGATGGAGTATTGAGGCATCTGTGAAAAGAAAAATGTTTATCACTGGAGTTGAAAAAGGGGACTGTATCAGCAGTACTAATACTTTTATCTGGGTGTGAGACTTGGTCTTTAGATGTTGCAGCAAGGAGGAGGCTGCAGGAAGTGGAGATACCAAATTTGAAGGCAATGTAATGTAAATATTATGCAACGAATTAAGGGTGAAGAAATTGGAAGATTGTGAGGCTACAAAAGGTTTAATTCAAAGGGTGGAAGAAGGGTTATTAACCCTTAAACTGTCCAAACGTAGATCTACATTCACCTGCGTGGCACTCCAAATATTTTGAAAAATAAAAAAATGTTTTTTGTTTTTAAATTAACCTTTTGATTGTTTCGACCGTATATATACATCTTACGAGCCAGTGTTTCGGGCGTATATATACTCAATAATTACTGCCAAGTGAATGTAAAACAAAAGCCTGCAATTGTTTTACATGATGGTAGGATTGCTGGTTTTTTTTTTTGTCTCATAAATATGCAAGATTACAGGTATGTCTTACTACTTCTACTTATACTTAGGTCACACTACACATACATGTACACGTTTATTTATACACACTCATCTGAGTTTTCTTTGATTTTATCTTAATAGTTCTTGGTCTTATTACTTTTCCTTTTATATCCATGGGGAAGTGGAATAAGAATCTGCGTGTTGTAAAAGTCAACTGAAATGCCGGGAACAATGGGCTAGTAACTCCTTTTCCTGTAAAGATTACTAAAAAGAATAAGAATAAGAAAATTGTCAAAGTGGGAAGACTGAATGTGCATGGATGTTGTGCAAATGATAAGAAAGAGATGATTGTGGATGTTATGAATGAGAAGAAGCTGGATGTCCTGGCTTTAAGTGAAACAAAGCTGAAGGGGGTGGGAGAGTTTCAGTGGAGAGGAATAAATGGGATTAGGTCAGGGGTTTCAAATAGAGTTAGAGCTAAAGAAGGAGTAGCAATAATGTTGAAGGATAAGATATGGCAGGAAAAGAGGGGCTATAAATGTATTAATTCAAGGATTATGTGGAGTAAAATAAAGGTTGGATGTGAAAAGTGGGTTATAGTAAGTGTATATGCACCTGGAGAAGAGAGAAGTGTAGAGGAGAGAGAGAGATTTTGGGAAATGTTGAGTGAGTGCATGGGGAGTTTTGAACCAAGTGTGAGAGTACTTGTGGTTGGGGATTTCAATGCTAAAGTGGGTAAAAATGTTGTGGAGGGAGTAGTAGGTAAATTTGGGGTGCCAGGGGTAAATGTAAATGGGGAGCCTTTAATTGAGCTATGTGTAGAAAGAGATTTGGTAATAAGTAATACATATTTTATGAAAAAGAGGATAAATAAATATACAGGGTATGATGTAGCACGTAATGAAAGTAGTGTGTTAGATTATGTATTGGTGGATAAAAGGTTAATGGGTAGGCTCCAGGATGTACATGTTTATGGAGGGGCAACTGATATATCGGATCATTATTTAGTTGTAGCTACAGTTAGAGTAAAAGGTAGATGGGACAAGAGGAAGGTGGCAACAACAAGTAGGAGGGAAGTGAAAGTGTATAAACTAAGGGAGGAGGAAGTTCGGGCGAGATATAAGCGACTATTGGCAGAAAGGTGGGCTAGTGCAAAGATGAGTAGTGGGGGGGTTGAAGAGGGTTGGATGAGTTTTAAAAATGCAGTATTAGAATGTGGGGCAGAAGTTTGTGGTTATAGGAGGGTGGGGGCAGGAGGAAAGAGGAGTGATTGGTGGAATGATGAAGTAAAGGGTGTGATAAAAGAGAAAAAGTTAGCTTATGAGAGGTTTTTACAAAGCAGAAGTGTTATAAGAAGAGCAGAGTATATGGAGAATAAAAGAAAGGTGAAGAGAGTGGTGAGAGAGTGCAAAAGGAGAGCAAATGATAGAGTGGGAGAGGCACTGTCAAGAAATTTTAATGAAAATAAGAAAAAATTTTGGAGTGAGTTAAACAAGTTAAGAAACCCTAGGGAATGTATGGATTTGTCAGATAAAAACAGAGTAGGGGAGTTAATAGATGGGGAGAGGGAGGTATTAGGTAGATGGTGAGAATATTTTGAGGAACTTTTAAATGTTGAGGAAGAAAGGGAGGCGGTAATTTCATGCATTGGCCAGGGAGGTATACCATCTTTTAGGAGTGAAGAAGAGCAGAATGTAAGTGTGGGGGAGGTACGTGAGGCATTACAAAGAATGAAAGGGGGTAAAGCAGCTGGAACTGATGCGATCATAACAGAAATGTTAAAAGCAGGGGGCGATATAGTGTTGGAGTGGTTGGTACTTTTGTTTAATAAATGTATGAAAGAGGGGAAGGTACCTAGGGATTGGTGGAGAGCATGTATAGTCCCTTTATATAAAGGGAAGGGGGACAAAAGAGTTTGTAAAAATTATAGAGGAATAAGTTTATTGAGTATACCAGGAAAAGCGTACGGTAGGGTTATTATTGAAAGAATTAGAGGTAAGACAGAATGTAGGATTGCAGATGAGCAAGGAGGTTTCAGAGTGGGTAGGGGATGTGTAGATCAAGTGTTTACATTGAAGCATATATGTGAACAGTATTTAGATAAAGGTAGGGAAGTTTTTATTGCATTTATGGATTTAGAAAAGGCATATGACAGAATGGATAGGGGAGCAATGTGGCAGATGTTGCAAGTATATGGAATAGGTGATAAGTTACTAAATGCTGTAAAGAGTTTTTATGAGGATAGTGAGGCTCAGGTTAGGGTGTGTAGAAGAGAGGGAGACTACTTCCCGGTAAAAGTAGGTCTTAGACAGGGATGTGTAATGTCACCATGGTTGTTTAATATATTTATAGATGGGGTTGTAAAAGAAGTAAATGCTAGGGTGTTTGGGAGAGGGGTGGGATTAAATTATGGGGAATCAAATACAAAATGGGAATTGACACAGTTAGTTTTTGCTGATGATACTGTGCTTATGGGAGATTCTAAAGAAAAATTGCAAAGGTTAGTGGATGAGTTTGGGAGTGTGTGTAAAGGTAGAAAGTTAAAAGTGAACATAGAAAAGAGTAAGGTGATGAGGGTATCAAATGATTTAGATAAAGAAAAATTGGATATCAAATTGGGGAGGAGGAGTATGGAAGAAGTGAATGTTTTCAGATACATGGGAGTTGACGTGTCGGCGGATGGATTTATGAAGGATGAGGTTAATCATAGAATTGATGAAGGAAAAAAAGGTGAGTTGTGCATTGAGGTATATGTGGTCAAAAAACGTTATCTATGGAGGCAAAGAAGGGAATGTATGAAAGTATAGTAGTACCAACACTCTTATATGGGTGTGAAGCTTGGGTTGTGAATGCAGCAGCGAGGAGACGGTTGGAGGCAGTGGAGATGTCCTGTCTAAGGGCAATGTGTGGTGTAAATATTATGCAGAAAATTCGGAGTGTGGAAATTAGGAGAAGGTGTGGAGTTAATAAAAGTATTAGTCAGAGGGCTGAAGAGGGGTTGTTGAGGTGGTTTGGCCATTTAGAGAGAATGGATCAAAGTATAATATGAAACTCCTTGAAGAATGGTGTTATGACAAACGTCAGATAACAAGTGACAGCCAGTGATATTTGATGAATGTGTGCTGCTGGAGGGAACCTTGGCTTTATATGTTTTTACTGTATGTCTGTCAGTCTATCTGCATCTCTTTATGTCTGCCTGTGTGTGTCTGTCTTTCCATCTGCTTCTCTCTGTCTCAGGAAGTGGCTGGTAAACCTGTTGGTTTTTGGTTTATGAGTCCTTCGCTGATTGCCGAGCAAGTGACACTACTATTACTTACTTTATATTATGTATAATAACTGTACTTAGGTGTACATGCGAGAGACAGATAGACAGAGATATAGACAGACAGAGACTGCCAAAGCCAGCCAGCCAGCCGAATACATATTCATATTCATGTATATATTCACATACAGTGAACCCCCGAGTTTCGTGATTAATCCGTTCCAGAGAGCCTGCCGAAAGTCGAAATTCATGAAACTCGAAACCATTTTTCCCCTAAGAAATAATGGAAATAAAATTAATCCATTCCAGACACCCAAAAATATTAAAATAAAGTATTTTTTTTTATCAAATTAAATAAAGATTTACATATTGAAAACAATCAGAAATCAATCAAGTACATGCATATAAAAAATAATAATATTACACTTACTTTTACTGAAGACTTCTGGGTGGATGGAAGATGGGAGGAGGGGATAGGAGGAAGGTGTACACTATTGTTTGGAAGGAGAATCTCCTTCCATTAGGACTTTAGGTAGCAAGTCCTTATCTGGGGTTACTTCCCTTCTTTTAATGCCACTGGGAACAACTTGAGAGTCACTGGACCCCTGTTGCACAAAACATCTGTCCAGAGAGGTCTGTTTCTGGCATTTCTTTATGATTTGCCTGAAGTGGGCAAGGTTTTGTCATTGAACATGTTGCAGATATGGCTTGTTTCAGCTTGGCCAGGGTGATACTTTTCAACAAAACTTTGCAACTCATTCCACTTTGAACACATGCCCTTAATCACCGAAGAAGGCACCTCCTTCACTCTCTTTTCCTCCTCCTCTGAAGCAAGTTCCTCAGCTGTGGTCTGATGCTGTTCCAGTTGAAGCTATTGCAGTTCGTCAGTGGTTAGCTCTTCCCTGTGGTCCTCCACCAACTCTTCCACATCCCCGTCACTCACCTCGAACATGGTGAACTTGCCCAATGCCACAACACCTTCCACAACAGGCAGAGGGTCGGCATGGTCAGGGTCTTCCTCAAACCCTTCAAAATCACTCTGGATCGTGTTCTTCACTTTCTTTACCAAAGGGCTTGCACTAGCTTTGCTTGGGCCCATGGTGAGTTATTTAGCAGTTGCAATCACAAAAAAACAATGGATTATTACGTATGAACCCGCGGGGTGATGGTCACGTGTTGGTAAACAATGGCACACTGAGCGTGAATGGCATGGGAGACTGGCTTTGTCTACGCGGTGACGGGCAGACGGGAACCGGATGGTCGCTGAATCACGAGTCTAATCACAAAACTCGAGGCCAAATTTTGCTGAGAAAACTTGCCGAAAGTCGAATTTCACGAAAGTCAATGCTGCTGAAACTCGGGGGTCCACTGTATTTTATTTGGACATGATACATAGTTGTACAATGAATTATAGTAGTTGGTTGAACATGCCAAAAGCCCCTTGTATGCAGAGCATTATGGGCAGGCTTAAAATTAACTTAAAATTAACAAGCAATGAAAGGTTCAGTGTTAAAAATTACAGTAAACAATTTACAATATGAAGTACAATTGAGTACAGTGGACCCCCGCATAGCGAACTTAATCCGTGCAAGAGGGCTGGTCGTTATGCGAAATGTTCGCTATGCGAATTAATTTTCCCCATAAGAAATAATGGAAATAAAATTAATCCGTGCAAGACACCCAAAAGTATGAAAAAAAATTTTTTTTACCACAAAAAAATGTTAATTTTAGTACACACAAACTGAAAAAGGCATGCACAATTACATGACACTTACTTTTATTGAAGATCTGGTGATGATTGATGGGATGGGAGGAGGGGAGAGAGAGTGTTAGTGTTTAGAAGGGGAATCCCCTTCCATTAGGACTTGAGGTAGCAAGTCCTTTTCCGGGGTTACTTCCCTTCTTCTTTTAATGCCACTAGGACCAGCTTGAGAGTCACTGGACCTCTGTCGCACAACAAATCTGTCCATAGAGCTCTGTACCTCCCGTTCCTTTACGATTTGTCTAAAATGGGCCACAACATTGTCATTGAAATAGTCACCAGCACGGCTTGCAACAGCTGTGTCAGGGTGATTTTCATCCATAAAGGTTTGCAGTTCAACCCAATGTGCACACATTTCCTTAATTTTTGAAGTAGGCACAATGGATTCCACAACTGGCATAGGCTTCTCAGGGTTTTAACCCTTTCAGGGTCCAAGGCCCAAATCTGGAGTCACGCACCAGTGTCCAAGAATTTTCAAAAAAAAAATTTGTTATTTTTTCTTATGAAATCGTAGAGAATCTTTTTGTGAAGGTAATAAAACAAAAAGTACGAAATTTGGTGGAAAATTGACGAAATTATGCTCTCGCGAATTTTGATGTGTCAGCGATATTTACGAATCGGCAATTTTGCCGACTTTGACTCCCATTTTAGGCCAATTACATTATTCCAGTCAACCAAATTCTTAGCTATTTCACTAGTATTACTTCTATTCTATCGATTGAGCACAAGAAATCGCCAAGTCAACTGTTTCAACTACAAAAAAAGTGATTGGAAATTGTTAATTTGGCCAATTTAACACAAAGTTCAAAATATTCCAATTTCAAAATAGGGTCCAGAATGAACAATGTAGGCATTCCTGGCACTAAACTAACATTTCCTCTGTTCATTAGTTATGTTTTGAGGCTTTACAAATAAATTCCATTTTGATTTTTTATTCACATAATGAATTTTTATTCACACAAAAAAATAGAAGATTTACTGTTATGCAATACTGTAATAATTGTATAAATATCATCACCATATTTGTGAATGTATATTAGACCCACCAGCTGATGTGTATTAGACGTGTGAGGTCGTTTGTTTACTCTTGAATATCGGCAAAAATTTAACATTTCTGCTACTTTGAGCTCAGTTTCAAGCCATTTCCCGTGCTAAAACCAATCAAAATCATCTCTATTTCTGTAATATATCTTCCATTCTATCAAATGAGACCAAGAAATCGCAAATACAACTATAAAAAACATACGAAAAAACACTGCAAAGTTGCTGTTTTAATCGAAAAATCATGATTTCATTTTTTTCTCTCATTATACACAGTGTGCTGCAGGATCTGTTTTATGTGGTGCACACATACCACATAGATGTATTCTCTCATATCTAGGCCCAAATGTACCACTCACAGTTTATCAGAGTGAGCTGAGCTCATGGCGTAGATCTACGGTTTGGACCCTGAACGTAAAGCCGTAGATCTACGGGACGGACCCTGAAAGGGTTAAATTGATTTCAGGCCTGGTTACTTTAGTATGTTCTGGTAATGAATTCCAGATGTTGGGGCCCTTTATGTGCATAGAGTTTTTACACAGTGTGATATGGTCATGTGGTACATCAAAAAGAGATCTGTCTTGTGTTATGGTCATGTGGCCTGTTAAGGTTGGTGAGGAAAAGTTTGAGTGGAGGGTTTATGTTTGCATGTATTGTTCTATGTATGTAATAGGCACATGAATAAGTGTGGATGTTCTTTATTTATGGTGAGCAAATTTAGACTTTTGAATAGAGGTTGAGTATGCTGTCGTAAGTGGGAATTTGTTATCATTCTGATTGCAGCCTTTTGCTGGGTAATAATATTAGAGGCCTTAGGTAATTTGATGATGTTGGCCCCCATGCACAGATTCCATATGCGAGATAAGGGTAGATGAGTGAGTGATACAGTGCAAGGAGAGCCGATTGTGAAACATAGTACCGTATCTTTGATAGTATGCCTACTGTCTTAGAGATTTTCTTGGAAATTTGTTGTATGTGTGTCTGGAATTTGAGGCTACTGTGTAGGTGGATTCCTAGGAATTTTTCCTCTGTGAGTCTTGTGATAGGTGATCCATTTAGCATTATGTTAAGTGGAACATTTGCAGCTCTGGTTCCAAACTGAATGAAATAGGATCATCAGTATTTAGGGTAACTTTATTCGTCATCATCCAGGTAGATATTTTCTGCAATTCAGCATTGACAGTGTTGGCGAGTATGGTTGGGTTTGAGTGTGAGAAGATGTATGTAGTGTCATCTGCAAATAATATGGGTTTGAGTTACTGTGATGCATTCGGTAGGTCATTGATGTAGATGAGAAAGAGGAGTGGTCCTAGAACACTTCCCTATGGGACTCCTACTGTGATTGGTTGTGTGGAAGAGTTTGCACCATTTGCGTACACGTATTGGCTTCTGTTACTTAGGTATGACTTTAGGTAGTTGAGGGAGTGTCCTCTTATACCATAGTGTGTTAATTTAGTGTGCAGCAATTCATGGTCGACAGTATCAAAAGCTTTACGTAAGTCAATGAAAATTCCCAGTGGGACTTCTTCTCAAGAGCGGTATATATTAGCTCTAGCATGTGTATAATAGCATCATTTGTGCTTTTATTATTTCTGAATCCAAACTGACAGGGGTTTAGTATGTTGTTTGAGATGAGGTAGGAATAGATCCATCTATGAATTAATTTTTCAAAGATTTTAGAGAGTAGTGGTAAGTTAGAAATTGGTCTATAGTTATTCAAGTTGGCTTGATCACCTCCTTTGTGGATCAGAGTGACCCTCGCTATTTTGGGAATTGCTGGGAAGGTGGAGGATTCGAAGGATTTGTTAGTGTTGCAATAATTGGTGACAGTACTTGTGAAGCTTTTTTGTACATAAAAGTAGGTAAGTTGTTTGTCTCCTGCCTTGTTCTTAAGGGTGTTGATTAGTGAGACCTCTCTTAGGTTGGTTGGAGCTAGGAATAGTGTATGGGGGTAGATGCCTGTGAGGTAATCTGATGGACGGGTGTTTGAGCTTGGGATTTTGCTTGTTAGATTCTTTCCTATGGTGGAGAAGAAAACATTGAGTCTGTTTGCTGTTTCATTTGGTGGGAGTAGGGGTTCGTCTGATTTTGCCAATTTGATTTTGTTTTTGGATATTATTTTAGTTCCTAGAATTTCAGATAGGGTTTTCCAGGTCCTTTTTATATCACCTTTGATGTTTTGTAATCTGTTTTCATAATACAATTTTTTAGACCTTCTTATCAGGCAGGTAAGGGCTGACGAGTAATGTTTAGACTGGTCTCTAGTTATTTGACCCATTCTGTAATGTTTTTCATATTGGTGATTTGTGTTAATGGATTAGAGGATGGTGGGTGTTAGCCAGGGACTATTTAGTGTGTCTGCTGTGAGCTGTTTAGTTTTTTAAGGGCAATGCTTGTTATGGAGGTAGTGGGTTCTTTTTATAAAATTATTAACACATACATTTGTGTCTGTATATGTTTCAAGCTCATTATGCCAGTTGACATTATTCATAGCTGCTATAAAGTTATTTACAGCTGTTTCGTTATGCAGTCTGAAGGTAACTTTAGTAGTGTCTTGGGCAATTTACCTAGGTTGGTTATGAGAAAGGGTAGTGGTCTGTGGTGTTGTCTGTGATTATGCTTGATTTTAAAGGGGATATGGTGTTAGTCCAGATGTGGTCCAATAAAGAGATATTATTCTGTTACTTCCCTTCTGTCTTTTAATGTCACTAGGACCAGCTTGAGAGTCACTGGACCCCTGTCTCACAAAATAACTGTCCACAGTCCTCTGTTTCTGGTGCCTCTTTAACATTTCCCTAAAATGGGACATGGTTCTGTCACTGAACTTGTTGCAAAGATGGCTTGTTTCAGCTTGCTCAGGGTGGTACTTCTGCACAAACATTTGGACATCATTCCACTTGGCACAAATCTCCTTAATCTTTGAAGAAGGCACCTCATCCACACCCTCTTCCTCCTCCTCTGAAGCAAGTTCCTCAGCTGTGGTCTGATACTGCTCCAGATGAAGCTCTTGCAGCTCTTCATTGGTTAGCTCTTCCCTGTGGTCCTCCACCAACTCTTCCACATCCTCACCACTCACCTCCAACCCCAGGGTGTTTCCCAATGCCACAATAGAGTCCACAACAGGCAGAGGGTGAGCTGGGTCAGGGTCAGGGTCAGGGTCAGCCTCAAACCCTTCCAAATCCCTCTTTTGGACACAATCTGGCCACAATTGTCTCCAAGCAGAGTTCAAAGTCCTGGAAGTCACTCCCTCCCAAGCCTTACCTATAAGGCTTATGGAGTTGTAGATGTTGAAGTGATTCCTCCAGAACTGTCTTAGGATCAACTTAGTGTCTGTGGTCACTTCAAAGCACTTTTCAAACACTGCTTTTGTGTAGAGTTTTTTGAAGTTAGAAATGACCTGCTGGTCCATGGGCTGGAGAAGAGGAGTGGTGTTAGGAGGCAAGAACTTCACTTTTATAAAACTGAAGTCCTTAGACAAGAGGTCTAATAAGTTTAGAGGATGAGCAGGAGCATTGTCCATTAACAGGAGGCACTTGAGTGGCAATTTCTTTTCCTGGAGGTATTTTTTCACACTGGGGCCAAACACTTCATGGACCCACTCTTTGAAAATTTGTCTTGTGACCCATGCCTTATGATTAGATTTCCACAAGACACATAACTTGTTCTTAAAGTCATTGTTTTTCTTAAACACACTGGGATTTTCTTAATGATGAACAAAGTAAAGGCTTCACTTTAAAATCACTGCTAGCATTAGCACAGAACAAAAGAGTAAGCCTGTCTTTCATAGGCTTGTGTCCTGGCAGTGCCTTTTCCTCCTGTGTGATGAAGGTCCTTTTTGGCATTTTCTTCCAAAACAAGCCTGTTTTGTCACAATTAAACACTTGTTCAGGTTTCAGTTCTTCACTGTCTATGTACCCCTTAAACTCCTGTACAAACTTCTCAGCCGCCCGTTTGTCTGAACTGGCTGCCTCGCCATGTCTTACAACTTTGTGTATGCCACTACACTTCTTAAATCTGTCAAACCAGCCTCTGCTGGCCTTAAATTCACTATCAGCACTGGTTCCAGGAGTTTTCTGTACCAGATCGGCATGCAACTTCCTTGCCTTTTCGCAAAGAATCGTCTCTGAAACACTATCACCTGCAATCTCTTTATCCTTGATCCACACCAGCAACAACTTCTCAGCCTCTTCAACTATTTGTGGTCTTTTTTTGGTTAGCATATTAACACCTTTTGCAACATCAGCTTCCTTGATTTGTTCTTTCTTTGACAAGATAGAACCGATGGTCGACTTGTTTTTCCCATACATCCTGGCAAGCTCAACAAGTCTCGCACCACTCTCATATTTCTGTATTATTTCCTTCTTCACATCTATGGTATTTCTCACTTTCTTTACCACAGGGGTACCACTAGCAAGTTTCTTTGGGCCCATGGCAGCTTATTTCACAGTCCCACAAGCACTAAACACAATGAAATACAGTGGACCCCCTGTTTACGATATTTTTTCATTCCAGAAGTATGTTCAGGTGCCAGTACTGACTGAATTTGTTCCCATAAGGAATATTGTGAATTAGATTAGTCCATTTCAGACCCCCAAACATACACGTACAAACGCACTTACATAAATACACTTACATAATTTGTCGCATTGGGAGGTGATCGTAAAGCGGGGGTCCACTGTAATCGTAAAATGCGTGAATGAGAGCGCAGGTTAGTGTTCACTCAAGCATAAACAAAGCTAGACTGCTCACGGCGCCTGCGTGGGGATGAAGACAGAGTGGGCCGGCAGACAAGTCCCGTACCTGGCGGTCCAAAAATAGGGGAGCGTTCGATAATAGGGACACAGTTTGTCCCTATTATCGAACGTTCAATATGTGATACGTTCGATTTAAAAGGTTCCAAAGACCACTAGGTGGTCTTTGTTCATATGTGCATCATTTATCAAATTCCCTAATTTTTCACTAAAGAGGTAAATGTTTGACTGTGGTGCTCTGTAGATGTTTATGACTGTGAGGGGTTTTTGCAGGTCTTTTGATTTAAATTTAGCTATAATATATTCACATAAGAACATAAGAAAGAGGGAACACTGCAGCAGGCCTACTGGCCCATGCAAGGCAGGTCCATGACACTGCCCCCTCCTTTGGCTTAGACCAATGACCCACTTAGTCAGGTCACATCCACTGAAGGAAGAAGCACAGCATCTGACCTAGTAGCACAAGCTAATCAGGTCCAACTCACACCCACCCACACCCACTCATGTATTTATCTAACCTATTTTTACTTTCATCTTAAAATGTGAGTGTTAACCCTTAAACTATCCAAACGTAGATCTACGTTTGCATGTGTAGCACTCCCAATGTAGATCTACATTTTATTTTTCATTCCTTCAAATTTGATGCAATGGGCTTGAGTCGCATAGATATGAAAGAATGGGTCTGTGCACTTGGTGTGTGCAGTATTAAAAAAATCTGTTACCACTTAGTGCCTTGTGGGAGCACCAGTTCAACTGAGGACCAGTTAGAGCAAATAGTGTGGCAAACACCAGGGATTCACTGATGCCATGTTGCATTAACACTCCTTTTTCAAGAGGAAAGTAAAAATAGGTTAGATAAGTACATGACTGAGTGTAGGTGGGTGTGAGTTGGGCCTGACTAGCTTGTGCTACTAGGTCTGATGTCGTGCTCCTTCCTTCAGTGGATGTGACTTGACTAGGTGGGTCATTGGTCTAAGCCAGGGGGTGACATGGACCTGCCTTGCATGGGCCAGTAGGCCTGCTGCAGTGTTCCTTCTTTCTTATGTTCTTATGTATTCAGCAGGCTGGCCGGCTGGCTTGCTTTGGCTGTGTCTCTGTCTATATCTCTATCTGTCTGTATCCTTCTATCTATCTATTTCTCTGCCTCACATGTACACATAAGTACAGTTATTATACATAGTGTAAATTACCTAGGATAACCCAAAAATTCCAGGCAAAGATAGACAGACAGACAGATAGATAGATAGACAAACATGTTTGTGTGTATCAGTGAAAACAAATAAAGCCAGGGTTCCCCGAGTGCCAATTTATCAAATGTCACTGAGCTGTCAACAGATGTCATGACACCATTCTTCAAGGAGTTTCATATTATACTCCAAGCAGACAGAAAGACAGATAAGCAGAGACAGACAGACAGACAGACAAACATGTTTGTGTGTAACAGGGTAACAAATACAGGGAGGGTTAGCTAAATACGTGAGTGAGTGTGAGTTGGACCTGACTAGCTTGTGCTACTAGGTCTGATGTCGTGCTCCTTCTTTCAGTGGATGTGACCTGACTAGGTGGGTCATTGGTCTAAGCTGGGGGGAGGGGTGACATGGACCTGCCTAGTATGGGCCAGTAGCCCTGATGCAGTGTTCCTTCCTTCTTATGTTCTTACCTATTCGGCAGGTTGGTCGGCTGGCTCTGGCTGTGTATATCTCTGTATCTGTCTATCTCTGTCTATCTGTCTCACATGTACACATAAGTACAGTTATTATACATAGTGTAAATTACCTAGGATAACCCAACAATTCCAGGCAAAGATAGACAGACAGATACACAAACATTTTTGTATGTATCAGTGAAAACAAATAAGCCAGGGTTCCCCAGCGCCCATTTATCAAATGTCACTGGGCTGTCAACAGTTATCATAACACCATTCTTCAAGGAGTTTCACATATACAGTGGACCCCCGGCATTCGATGGCATCGGTATACGTTAAATCCGGTATTCAATACATTTTAACGCAAAAATTTTGCCTCGCCACTCGTTAAAAAACCCGCCACACATGATTCGTCTGGGACACGTCCATGTGAGGCCTGAACTGCCCCATGCATGCCAGTGTTTACAAGCCAGCCAGTGTGCTCGCATCTAAGCATACATTTCAATATTATCACAGTGTTTTTGGTGCTATTTCTGCAAAATAAGTCACCATGGGCCCCAAGAAAGCTTCTAGTGCCAACCCTGTGGTAAAAAGGGTGATAATTAGTATGGAAATTAAGATTTTGAAGGGTTTGGGGCTAACCCTGAGATGCCTATGCCAGTTGTGGAATCCATTGAGCCTACTTCAAAAATTAAGGAGATGTGTGCAAAGTGGGTTGAACTGCAAACCTTTATGGACGAAAATCACCCTAACACAGCTATTGCAAGCCGTGCTGGTGACTATTACAATGACAATGTTTTGGCCCATTTTAGACAAATCTTAAAGGAACGGAAGGTACAGACCTCTCTGGACAGATTTGTTGTGCGACAGAGGTCCAGTGACTCTCAACCTAATGGAAGGGGATTCCCCTTCTAAACATTAACAACTTCGACACTCTCCCCTCCTCCCATCCCATCAATCATCACCAGATCTTCATTAAAGGTAAGTGTCATGTATTCTATTGTTAGTAGAGTACTACAAACTGTGCATGTCTTCTTCAGTTTGTGTGCATTAAACTTAATATTTCATGTGGTAAATTTTTTTTTTCATACTTTTGGGTGTCTTGCATGGATTAATTTGATTTCCATTATTTCTTATGGGGAAAATTAATTTGCCTTCCGATAATTTTGGCATACAATGAGCTCTCAGGAACGGATTAGTATCGTATACTGGGGTCCACTGTACTCCAGATAGACAGAAAAAAGATAAGCAGAGCTAGACAGATAAGCAGAGACAGGCAGACAGGTAGACAGACAGACAGATAGACAGACAAACAAGACATGTTTGTGTGTAACAGTGATAACAAATACAGCGAGGGTTAGCTGGAGCAGTGGGCATTCATCAAATGTCACTGGGCTGTCAACAGTATAGGGATGCTTTTCATAACACCATGCTTCAAGGTATACTCCAGGGTGTCTAAAACATTGCTGGGACCTACAAATACTTTGTATGTATATTTTTATAGACAATAGTAAATAACCCAGGCAAGTATAAGTGTTCACCTGTCAGTGTGATTGTGACTATTTGAGTACTATTTTAGTACCTAATATTAGTGTCAGAACAAAGATTGGCTATGAAATCACAAGAACTATTATAAATTGTAATTATCAGAACATAAAAAAATATATAAATTAAAATAAAAATGAGAAAAAAGGTATATCAGCAACATTTCTACAAGCAGCAGGATTCGATGTTGCCGTCAGGTGAGTAAGTACTGACCCTATTTTTTTTTATCCTATAACATGTAGAAAAATGTGCTCTTCATTTACAGAAAAAAAAAAAATTCAAAATATTTGGAGCGTTGGGCGAGTGAATGTAGATCTACGTTTGGACAGTTTAAGGGTTAATTTGACATGACATCAGTGAATCACTGGTGTTTGCCACACTATTTGCCATGCTATTTGCTCTAGCTGGCTCTCAATTAAACTGGTGCTCCCACAAGGCATAAAGTGGTCCCCGATTTTTTTCATACTGCACACACTGAATGCACAGACCCATTCTTTCATGTCTAGGTGACTCAGACCTCTCACGCCAAATTTGAAGGAATAAAATATGAAACGTTGATCTACATTTGGAGCACTGCACATGTGCATGTAGATCGACACGTGGACAGTTTAAGGGTGAAGATTGTTTTAATAATTTAGAAAGGATGGAGCAGAAGTGGCTGATCAAGGTGTATAAATCAGGGATGAAAGGAAAGAGGGGTAGTGGTCACTACAGGAAGGGTTACAGTGGCTGAAGAAGGTTTTAACCTGTTAACTGTCCAAACGTAGATCTACGTTCTTACTGCTAGCTCTTGAAACATAGATCTACGTTTTATTTTTCCTTCCTCCAAATTTGGCACAATTGGCCTGAGATGCCTGGCCAGCATAGAATGGGTCTTAAACCTCAGCGTGCACAGTATTAAAAAATTCTGGGACCACTTAGTGCCCTGTGGGAGCACCAGTTCAATTGAGCGCCAGCTAGAGCAAACAGTGCAGCAAACACCAAGGATTCACTGATGTCATGTCGTATTAATACTCCCCTTTTAAGAGGAAAGTGATGTTGGCCCCGAGTTTAGTGGCTTTGAAGTATCAAAAACCTCGATAATAACCCATGTGCAACACCCTGGTAGTGTCATCCTTCCAGAATGTCTTATAACTTGTGCCCTAAGTAAAAAGAAACAATTCTGGAACATGTAAGAGGTGTTCGGCAGGCTGGCTGGCTGGCCGGCGGCTGGCTGGTTGGCTGGCCAGCAACTGGCTGGCTGATTGACTGTCTCTATCTCTATCTGTCTGTCTGTATCTGTCTCTGTCTATCTCTTTCTCTGTCTCTATCTCTCAGGTACATATATGTACATAAATACAATTATACATAGTATAAATTACCTAGGATAACCCAAAAAAATGTTGCAGTTTAAAAACTGTAGTGTAAAGCACCCTTCTGGCAAGACGGTGATGGAGTGAATGATGGTGAAAGTTTTTCTTTTTCGGGCCACCCTGCCTTGGTGGGAATCGGCCAGTGTGATAATAATAAAAAAAAAAAAATCCAGACGAAGTGCTATACTGTGCTTGTAGATAATATAATGCATAATAAGCATGTCTGGCAACTGGCAAGTAATATGCATTTTCACTTGTTTAGGAATCAGATTTCATCATCTGTAATACCAGTTGGTTCATGAGCACTCTCTGAGACTAGAGAGACAAGCAGACAGAAAGACAGAAACACACAGGCAGACAGAAAGACAAACACACAGACATAGCTAGACAGACATGTTTATGTGTAACAGTGAAAACAAATAAAGCCAGGGTTCCATGCAGTAGTGCAAGATCATCAAGTGTCACTCTACTGTTTACCCTGTCAGCAGTTTAATAATACTCATTTTAACACCATCCTTCAAGGAGTTTCAAACATGATGAATATATACAGTGAAACCCCGGGTTTTGGCCACCCTGGGAATCGGCCGCTTCGGGTTTCACCCACTTTTTTCCGCCAAATTTTGTCCCGTGTTTTGGCCATTGCCTCAGGTTTCGGCTGGCGTACCAGACCTGTCCGCCTGCCCGCACAGGCATCGTAGGCCAGTCTAGCATTGTTTATCCTTGAGTGAATATTACCTTGTGCACTCATCCTGCCAGCCAGGCAGCCATCCAGCCAGGCAGCCATCCAGCCAGGCAGGCAGCCATCCAGCCAGGCAGCCAGCCATCCAGGCAGCCAGCCATCCAGGCAGCCAAGCAGCCAGGCAGCCAGCCATCCAGCCAGGCAGCCAGCCAGGCAGCCAGCCATCCATCCAGCCAGGCAGCCAGCCATCCATCCAGCCAGGCAGCCAGCCAGGCAGCCAGCCAGGCAGCCAGCCATCCAGCCAAGCAGCCAGCCATTCAGCCAGGCAGCCAGCCAGGCAGCCAGCCATCCAGCCAGCCATCCAGCCAGGCACAGCCAGCCATCCAGCCAGGCAGCCAGCCATCCAGCCAGGCAGCCAGCCATCCAGCCAGGCAGCCAGCCAGCCAGGCAGCCAGCCAGCCAGCCAGGCAGCCAGCCATCCAGGCAGGCAGCCAGGCAGCCAGGCAGGCATCCAGCCAGCCAGCCATCCAGCCAGCCAGCCATCCATCCAGCCAGGCAGCCAGCCATCCAGCCAGGCAGCCAGCCATCCAGGCAGGCAGCCAGGCAGGCATCCAGCCAGCCAGCCAGCCAGCAAGCCAGCAAGCCATCCATCCAGCCAGCCATCCATCCAGCCAGCCATCCATCCAGCCAGCCAGCCAGCCAGCCAGCCATTAATTGTGACTGTGAAAAGTGTGCAAAGTGGAGAAACTGGTCGATCTCTTTCTGACAGACTTAGGGAGCACAAAAATAGTGTTAGGCTTGCTGATACTAACAATGCTCTTTTCTGTCACATCAGAGATCACAGCCATCCTATTGACTGGTCTTCTGCTAAAACTGTCTTCCTTCCTTCCAACTTTAACAGTCGCCATCTGGTTGAATCCTCCTTATTACACAATTTTCCTTGTATGAATGGAATGAGTTGCAAACTTACGTTGAAAAGTATCACTCTGACTAAGCTGAAACAAGCCATATCTTCAACATGTTCAGTGACAAAACCTCATCTCACTTCAGGGAAATCTTAAAGAGATGCCAGAAACAGAACACTCTTGACAGTTATTTTGTGAGACAGGGGTCCAGTGACTCTCAAGCTGGTCCTTGTGGCCTTGAAAGACAAAGAAGGGAAGTAACTCCAGATAAGGACTTGTTACCTAGTTTTTATGGAAGGGGATTCCCCTTCCAAACAATAAGAGTCCTCCCTCTTTCCTCCTCCCTATCTTCCAGATGCCAGCAAGTCTCTTCAGTAAAGGTAAGTAAATGTTATTTTAAATGTTTATTTAAATTTTAATTTATCTATATAATATACATATATGTATTTATCTGTGTTGTGTGTATGTAAAACTATAGTTATTATTTAAAAAATGTATTTCTTGTGAATATTTTTGTGGGTCTGGAACGGAAGAATTTTATTTACATTACTATTTCTCATGGGGAAATATTGCTTCACCTTTCGGCAATTACAGCCAAAACCCGGGGTTTCACTGTATGTATTTGCCAAATTTGCAATCTACTTAAGGATGCAAATTAGTCTACAGGTTACTTTATACTGATATTCCCCCTTCAGTGGTAACCTTAAAAACATAATAATTATCAAGAAATTAAATATCACCTAATACTTGATGGAGGCTTCAGTATAAACCTCCATTCAAGGTGAAGACCCCCAAGCAGCTGACCTCCTTAACCCTTTGAGGGTCGACAGGCCCTCTCCGAAACTCGTTCTCAGGGTCGGCCAAATTTAAAAAAAAAAAATTATTTTTTCTTATGAAAAAATAGAGTTTTTTTTTTCTAAACATTATAGGATAAACAAAAAAAATTTACCATCAATACTTACGGAGATATGGATGCATGAAGTTTGCAGAAAATGAGCCGTGTATGGCAACAGCGGCGACTGCCGCTCACCCGGTAAACTTTAGTTTACTTGTAATTGAAGGTTTGTTGTTTTTTTCACTATTTTATTTTTTCACATAACTTATGTGGCCTATGAGACCAAAGTAAGGTGCAATGTACATATATACACTCGTTGTATACAACACAATAAGCACACAAACATAATTATCAATATATTGTTTACAAAACTTGTTTACAAAAACAAACAATACAAAACATTGTTTATTATTATTGTTCTATAATATATATACCAATATACAGTCACTGAACATATTCCTATTAGTTCTGCAGCTTGTGGAACTCTGAAACATGGTGTCATACACAATGGTGTTTTATCTTTCTCCCTCATTCTATCTCTTTCAATCTGTCTCTCTCTTTCTATCTGTCTGTCTATCTCTGTCTCACAGGTACACATAAATACAAGTATACATAGTATAAATTACCTAGGATAACCCAAGAAATCCAGACAAAGTGCTATACTCTGCTTGAAGATGTGAGTAAAAGTGATGACACAGTCTTGTGGCTCTCTGAGACAGAGAGCTAGACGGATAGACAGATAGACAGGGAGCTTGACAGACAGACAAATAGACAGAAATGTTAGTGTACCAGTACCAGTGTACTAGTGTTCCACCCTCCTCCTCCTCTTCTTCCTCTTCCTCCTCTTCCCCCTACTCTTCCTCCTCTTCCCCCTACTCTTCCTCATACTCTTCCTCTTCCTCCTCTTCCTCTTCCTCCTACTCTTCCTCTTCCTCCTCTTCCTCCTCTTCCTCCTCTTCCTCCTCCTCCTCTTCTTCCTCTTCCTCCTACTCTTCCTCCTCCTCTTCCTCCTCCTCCTCCTCTTCTTCCTCTTCCTCCTCTTCCCCCTAATCTTCCTCCTACTATTCCTCTTCCTCCTCCTCATCCTCTTATTCCTCTTCCTCTTACTCTTCCTCTTCCTCCTCCTCCTCCTCTTCCTCCTCCTCCTCTTCTTCCTCTTCCCCCTACTCTTCCTCCTTCTCCTTCTCCTCCTCCTCCATAGTGTAAATTACCAGGAGTCAGCAGCTGTCAAAATGACATATTGTCTCATTACTCACTACCCCTCCCGCCTGTCAAAACAATGGGGTCGGATGCTGCTTCCCTTCCTCCGTTCTATCTAATTATCTTTCTCCCTCATTCTATCTGTCTGTTTATCTCTGTCTCACAGGTACACATAAATACAAGTATACATAGTATAAATTACCTAGGATAACCCAAGAAACCCAGACAAAGTGCTATACTCTGCTTGAAGATGTGAGTAAAAGTGATGATGCAGTCTTGTGGCTCTCTGAGACAGAGAGCTAGACAGACAGGCAAATAGACAGACAGAAATGTTAGTATACCAGCAAAAACAAAGGGAGGGCGATGTTCATCTCATCTTTTGGTATCACCTCTACCCTCATTTACCCTCATCAAACGTCAGCACTTATCAGATGTTATCTCCCCTTATCTTGTTACTGTCATGGGTGAACATTTATTATTACATATTATTATTATTATTACCTATTATTATTATGTATTATTATTATGTATTATTATTATTATGTATTATTATTATTATGTATTATTGTTATCATTACCTATTCTTCTTCTTCTTCTTCCTCCTCCTCCTCCTCCTCCTCCTCCTCCTCCTCCTCCTCCTCCTCCTCCTCCTCCTCCTCCTCCTCCTCCTCCTCCTCCTCCTCCTCCTCCTCCTCCTCCTCCTCCTCCTCCTCCTCCTCCTCCTCTTCCTCTTCCTCTTCCTCTTCCTCTTCCTCTTCCTCTTCCTCTTCCTCTTCCTCTTCCTCTTCCTCTTCCTCCTCTTCCTCTTCTTCTTCTTCTTCTTCTTCCTCCTCCTCCTCCTCTGCCTCCTCCACCTCTTGCCTCCTCCTCCTCTTGCCTCCTCCTCCTCTGCCTCCTCCTCCTCCTCCATTCTTGGAACAAGTTTGAAGAGCTTGTAGTTCATAATCACTATCACTATCATCACCAATGCTCACATCTGAGTCTGGGATTTTGGAAAATAGGAGTTTCCTCTTTGATTCTGGTACAACTGAACGTGAACAAGACGGCCCAGCACCAGAGGTGGAAGGCTGTGGGTTGTCTGGGTTTTCCTCACTATTACCCATATTATGGTCATCAGTTTCGGTCAAAACCTCACCAGAACCTTGAAACTCATCTTCACTGTCACTTCCATCTGTATTAGAACTGTCACTGGGGAACAAAAGTGTCCCAATTCGCCGAGGAGTGAGGAACTTCTTACCGCAGGGCACGGTGGAAATTGTGTACTATGATGGCATTCCCACAATGCACCACTGGGTCCCAGATTTTTTTCCTACTGCGCACACCCACCACACAGACCCATTCTCTCACATCTAGGCTTATCAGCCTTTTCCTGCGAGATTTGAGGCCGCTAGAATTTATGCGTACTAGTACGTCAAAAACCCCTACTCGTAAGACGTACTAGTACGACCAAAACCCTCAAAGGGTTAACATGTACAGTTGCTTGCTAATATCATCAGTAATTAAGCCCACAAGAATTTTTGAGATGACAGCATCCTCACCTGACCATACCTAGATCAATATAATAGCTTTCCTTATAGCTGGGATAATTGCAGGCAATACTGCTAATCACTATCCCACCTTCCTTATAACCAGCATATGTAAATTACCACTCCAAACTAGCAAGATTTCATTCCATCTCCATGATGAGACATTAGTAAATAACTTCATTACAGCAGTAAGTGACACTGTCTGGCACATAGTTTGCTGATGACTGGGAAATTTACAATTGGAGCAGTGTTTTTCTACAAAATATGTAAAGCCTCTACAATAGGCATTGTCCTATTAAGACTAAGCAGGTCATCCCAAGGAGACTTAAGTAACCCATGGTTAATGAATAGCACACTCAGGTCTGTTGATAAAATAGTATGAAACTCTAAAAACAATACAGATTGGGATTAACAACCAAACACCAGACTAAAAACTATACATCAGATGTACCAAACTAATAAGGAAGTGTAATAAAGTTGGTAAAATTACCGACAATATGTAAAGTAAAAGGATACAAGTGCAACTAATGTGACATTTTTATTGTGGCAACATTTCGCTCTCCAGGAGCTTTGTCAAGCCGTTACAAACAGTACATGGACACAGAGGGTATATATAGGCTCAGAGTGAGGTGGAATACTAGTGGTAGTAGTAGTAGTAGTGATATAAGTTGTAGTAGTAGTAGTAATACATTATGTTAGAACAATTAACTCGCACATGAGTAAAAGAATATAAAAGCTATAACTTGGGTAACAAAAATAGGTTAGACAAATATTTCTAGGATAGAGAAGGCCTGTTTCAATGTTCATTCTCTGTAATGTGCTTTGTGTAGTATTACCAGGAGAGATTATGTGATGGCAGGGTTTACTGTTTTCAGGAGGATTCTTGCTAAGACTTTAGAGATGGTGAAGCTGCCTTTGTTTTGTTTAATTGTATTAGAAACAGCTATTAGTGAAGATTCAAGGCACTTGTGTCTGCGGAAATTGGTTTCTTTGATCACTAATTGGGCATCCCTGAATTTCATGAGATGATTGGTGAATTTCGGTGTTGTACACAGGTGTTGTTCAAGTTATCGTTCCTACATGTGTAAATGTGTTCATTGAGGCGGGTGTCGAGGTTTCTTGCTGTTTCACCTACATAAATCTTGTCGCAGCCTCCACAGGGTATAGTGTAAACCCCTGCGTTGACTGGTTCGTGGTGCTTGGATTTCGTTCTGGTTAGATCCTTCATTGAAGTGCTGGAAGCGATGGCGACTGGTGTTAGCTTGTGAAAGTACTTTAGAAACATTCAGTGCAACCTGGCTATTGGGAAGAATTATAGCTTTGTTAGGAGTGGTGTTGGTGTGTGGAGAATTAATAATCTGAAGAGCTCGTTTCTTGCAACTTTTGATGAAAAGGGAAGGAAAATGTAAATCAGTGGAATTTTGGCGAATGTATGTACATTCCTTGTCAAGAAACTCAGGACTACAAATTCGGTTTGCTCTCAGGAAAAATCCGATGATGATGCCTCTTTTGGTCCTAGTATCTTGACTGGAATAGAAGTGTGTGAGATCATTTTTATTAGTAGGTTTCCGATAAACTTGAAATCTTAGGTTGTTGTCTACTTTGTGAATGAGGATGTCTAGGAAAGGTAGCTTGTCATTGGACTCTTCTTCTAGTGTAAACTGGATTGCTGGTTCAACTGCGTTGAGCCTTGCCTGAAGATTCTGTACATCAAAATGTTTGGGAGTTATTACGAGGACGTCGTCCACGTAACGTAACCAAGCGACACTTGAAGGCATGATGTTGGCGAAGTGTTCGGACTCTAGGTGTTCCATGTACAAGTTGGCTAAGGCGGCACTGATGGGGGACCCCATTCCCATGCCATAGGTTTGTTTGAAGAGCCTGTTATTGAAAGAAAAACAGTTGAAATTAACACAGAGTTCAATCAAGTCAACAACATCTCCAGGAGGTAGAGGAAGATTAACCCTTAAACTGTCCAAACAGATTTACGTTCACATGTGTAGTGCTCCAAAAGTAGATCTACGTTTTTTTTTACATATTTTCAAATACATATAACAAAAAAAAGTAGATCAAAGTTTTTTTACACGTTTTCAAATTAAAAAAAAATAGATCTACGTTTTTTACATACTTTCAAATGTTGAAAAAACATAGATCTACGTTTGGACAGTTTAAGGGTTAAGGTCCTGATTGACTTTACTTCGTAGTACCTCGATGGCTTTAGTGGTAGGCACTTTTGTGAAGAGGGAAGTCACGTCCAAACTGCTTAGTTTCTTGTTACAGATGGAGAAGTTTCGGATGCGGTTGAGAAGGTAGCCTGAATGCTTAAGATGAGCGGGGCTAATGGTCCCCAGAAGGCAGGAAAGATGTTTGGCAAGAACTCTGGCAAGTTTGTGTGGTGCACTGCCTATACCTGATGTGGTTGGTCTGAGAGTAGTATTATGTTTATGGGTCTTGGGTAAACCATACATGTGTGGTGGTTTAGGGTTGCTGGGTAACAAATACAGAAGTTTCTTCCCTTCTCTAGTGCATTTGAGTATTTGTCTGGTTTTGTATAGAAAATCCTTGGTGAGTGTCTCCCACTGTTGAGTGCTGATGGGTTCGTATGCAGATTGATCATTCAAAAGGTCCATTATTTTTGTGTTGTAGTCACTGGTGTTGAGTAAGACGACTTCAACTCCTTTGTCGGCGGTGGTGACGATAATGTTGGGGTCATTGGCGAGGTCCTTAAGGGCAATGATATATCGTCTAGGAAGATTAGAAGAAGGTTCACATAAAGCTGCAGTGAGAATATCCTGTATATAACCCTTCTGGAAGTTACTGTCACTGTGTCTATGGTTCCTGGTAACTAGGTTGAGTTGATAGTTAGGTTTGCGTATGTTAGTGGTAAATTTGAGTCCCAGACTCGGTGCTTGTTTCTCGTGATCAGTTAAGGTGCTCACAGCAATTGCAACTTCCTACAAGATTGCCTGGCCGAGAAGGTGATCCCTAAGTCTACTCCTGTGGAACTCTCCAACTCAAAACACCCTTTCTCTCCAGCTACCCAAGCTTACTTATCTGAGTGTGCCGAAGAACTTTCTAACATCGCTAAGAAAACCTTTGAAACTGCAAGGAATATGAGGGCCAATCTTCAGATTGACCAACACACTGCTGAGCATATTCTCAGCACAGTCACCACAGCCAACCTCAAACAGAAGATCAAACTCAATCGCAAGCTTCAGTACCTCTGCACTAACAGTCGGTGGAAAGAAATGGGATGGGAATCCCTGACAAACAATCTATCGTCACGCACCTTAACTGACTATGAGAAACAAGCACTGAGTCTGGGACTCAAATTTACCACTAACATATGCAGACCTAACTATCAACTCATCCTAGTTACCAGGAACCATAGACACAGTGACAGTAACTTCCAGAAGGGTTATATACAGGGTATTCTCACTGCAGCTTTATGTGAACCTTCTTCTAATCTTCCTAGACGATATATCACTGCCCTTAAGGACCTCGCCAACGACCCCAACATTATCGTCACCACCGCCGACAAAGGAGGTGGAGTCGTCAAACTCAACACCAGTGACTACAACACCAAAATGATGGACCTTTTGAATGATCGATTTACATACGAACCCATCAGCACTCAACAGTGGGAGACACTCACCAAGGATTTTCTATACAAAACCAGACAAATACTCAAATGCACTAGAGAAGGGAAGAAACTTCTGTGTTTGTTACCCAGCAACCCTAAACCGCCACACATGTACGGTTTACCCAAAACCCATAAACATAATATTCCTCTCAGACCAATCATGTCAGGTATAGGCAGTGCACCACACAAACTTGCCAGAGTTCTTGCAAAACATCTTTCCTGCCTTCTGGGGACCATCAACCCTGCTCATCTTAAGCATTCAGGCGACCTTCTCAACCGCATCCGAAACCTCTCCATTCATAACAAGAAACTAAGCAGTTTGGACATGACTTCCCTCTTCACAAAAGTGCCTACCACTAAAGCCATCGAGGTACTACAATGTAAAGTCAATCAGGGCCTTAATCTTCCTCTACCTCCCGGAGATTTTGTTGACTTGATTGAACTCTGTGTTAATTTCAACTGTTTTTCTTCTATTCCAGTCAAGATACTAGGACCAAAAGAGGCATCATCATTGGATTTTTCCTGAGAGCAAACCGAATTTGTAGTTCTAAGTCTCTTGACGAGGAATGTACATACATTCACCAAACCTTCACTGATTTACATTTTTCCTTCTTTTTTCATCAAAGATTGCAAGAAAAGAGCTCTTCAGTTCATTAATTCTCCACGCACCAACACCACTTCTAACAAAGTTACAATTCTTCCCAATAGCCAGGTTGCACTGAGTGTTTCTAAAGTACTTTCACAAGCTAACACCAGAGTCGCCATCGCTTCCAGCACTTCAATAACGGATCTAACAGAACAAAATCCAAGCACCACGAACCAGTCAACGTAGGGGTTTACACTATACCCTGTGGAGGCTGCGACAAGATTTATGTAGGTGAAACAGCAAGAAACCTCGGCACCCCCCCCCCCCATGAACACATTTACACATGTAGGAACAATAACTTGAACAACGCCTGTGTACAACACCGAAATTCCACCAATCATCTCATGAAATTCAGGGACACTCAATTAGTGATCAAAGAAAACAATTTCCACAGATGCAGGTGCCTTGAATCTTCACTAATAGCTGTTTCTAATACAATTAACCCTTTCAGGGCCCAAGGCCAAAATCTGAAGTGGTGCTCCAGTGTCCAAGAAATTTTGAAAAAAAAAAAAAAAAAAAAAAAAAAAGTTTTTTTCTTACAGAATTAAAGATAATATTTTTGTGAAGGTAATAAAACAAAAAAAAAAAACTCTGATCAGTACTTACCGAGATACAGCGGCAGGAAGTTGACCCAAAATGACCGGGTGGCGGCAACACCAGTGACTTCCGCAAAATCACATTTTTTTTATTTTGCGTTTTTTATACTTTTTTCTTTTCTTTTCTTTTCTAATTTTTTTTCTTTTTTCTAGTAACATTTGTGGCCTGTGAGACCAATATAATGTATATTGTATAAGTGTACACTCATTGTATTCAACACAATAACTGCACTAATTTGTTTATCATTATATTGCTTACAAAACTTGTTTACAAGTTTATTGCAAACAAAATGATGAAAATATTAGTGCAGTTATTGTGTTGAATACAACAGTATCATATAGTACCATATGGTACAGTGGTGCCATAGGGTGCAATTGTACCATATGGTACAATGGTACCATATGGTACCATATAGTACAATGGCATATGATACAATGGTACCATATGGTAGAATATGGTACAATGGTACTATATGGTAGAATATGGTACAATGGTACTATATGGTAGAATATGGTACAATGGCACCATTTGGTACAATGGTATCATATACAATGGTACCATATGGTGCAATGGTACCATATGGTACATTGTACCATACAGTACAATGATACCATATGGTTCATTGTACCATATGGTACTATATGGTACTGTTGCATTTACAATAAACACACTAATATTTTCATCTTTATTTTGTTTACAATTCAAATTCAAATTCAAAGTTTATTCTCTATAAGGATTACAATGCTGAGTTTACAGAATTTGGTTATTGTGTGGTTTACATGTAGTAAAATAATAATTACAGAGTGTACCACGAGAACACCTAGCATGGCTAGGCATTTCGGGCAGACTTAAATTAAATCTTAAGTTTAAAATATTACAAAATTATGAGGTAAGTTGGTATTATGGCTAAGTGACTAAATACTAGTTTGTGAGTTTAGCAATGTGAATGCTTTTGTTTTGGCACTATACATAGTTTCAGTATTGGAGTATCACAGGCCAACTTATGACTAGTTAAGATTCATTATTTTGAGATTGAGATTGATATTTCTGTTTATGGTCAAATGGGTGAGTGAGTGTAAATGTGAACCACCAGGTGGTATTCGTGTAATTAGTTGACAGGGTGTATCAGGGAGATAAGATGTTTTCTGATGGTAGTTTTGAAGGTGATGAATGTGTCTGCAGTTTTAGAATCTACAGGTAGGGTGTTCCAGATTTTAGGGCCTTTGACATACATTGAATTTTTGTAAAGGTTTAGTCGGACACGGGGAATGTCATAGAGATGTTTGTGTCTGGTGTTGTGCCTGTGGGTTCTGTCACAACTATCAAGAAAGTGTTTTAGTTCAAGGTTAATATTGGAATTTAAGGTCCTGTAGATGTAGATTGCACAGTAGTAAGTGTGGATGTACTGAACAGGGAGTAAGTTTAGATCTATGAAGAGTGGGGGGGTGTGTTGCCAGGGATGGGATTTAGTGATTATTCTTACTGCGGCATTTTGTTGGGTTATTATTGGCTTTAGGTGTGTTGCTGCAGTTGAACCCCAAGCACAGATAGCATAGGTGAGGTATGGATATGTAAGTGAATGGTATAGTGTGAGAAGGGCAGTTTGCGGCACGTAGTATCGTATCTTGGAGAGGATCCCAACCGTTTTGGATACTTTTTTGGTTATGTGTTGGATATGGGTGCTGAAGTTCAGGTTGTTGTCGAGGTATAGGCCTAGGAATTTGCCCTCATTATGCCTGGCAATTAGAGTGTTGTCGATCTTACCCTTCCATGTTATCTACGGCTTTGCGCATCTCATGAGCTGCTCTGCTACCTAGATATGAGAGAAACATCTATGTGGTATAATGTAGTAGAAATCATGATTTTTTGTCAATGCAGTGTTTTTTCGTATGTTTTTTATAGTTGTATTTGCGATTTCTTCGTCTCATTTGATAGAATGGAAGACATATTAATGGCTTGAAACTGAGCGACCTAGCTGGTGGGTCTAATATACATTCACAAATATGGTGATGATATTTATACAATTATTACAGTATTTTATGGAATTTATTTGTAAAGCCTCAAAACATAACTGTCATCCAAGAACTTTGTGTTAAATTCATTTTGTAGTTGAAACAGTTGACTTATTTCTTGTTCAATCGATGATCAGTCAAAGTCGGCAAAATCGCCGATTCGTAAATATCGCTGCTCATAATTTCGTCAATTTTCCACCAATTTTCGTACTTTTTGTTTTATTACCTTCACAAAAAGATTCTCTACGATTTCATAAGAAAAAATAACAATTTTTTTTTTTGAAATATCACTGGTGCGTTAATTTGGGCCTTGGACCCTGAAAGGGTTAATGTTAATTTGCGCATCTCCTGCTCTGCTACCAAACATAATGTAGTGGTCAGTGTTGGCTGTCATCCGAGTCAATATTTTGATCAGCTCCTCATTAACAATGGTGTTGAGGGTGGCAAGATTAGGGTGAGAGATGACATAAGTCGTGTCGTCAGCAAAGAGAATGGGGTTCAGGTGTTGAGATACGTTTGGAAGATCATTGATGTATATGAGGAAGAGCAGGGGACCAAGGACACTTCCCTGCAGAACTCCAGTATCAAGTGGCTGTGTTGTTGATGCTGTGTCTTTAATGGTGACATACTGATACCTATTAGTAAGGTAAGATTTGAAATATGCAAGCGCATGGCCTTTTATACCATAATGGTCAAGTTTGTGGAGTAGGATGCCGTGGTCTACTGTGTCAAAAGCTTTTCTTAGGTCAATAAAAATTCCTAGTGGATATTCCTTATTTTCCAATGCTGTGTAAAGCAGATCTAGCATTTTTATGATTGCATCGTTAGTGCTTTTATTTTTCCTGAATCCAAATTGGCAGGGGTTGAGTATGTTTTGAGCCGTTATAAATGAATACATGTATAGTCTCCTGTGCACGAGTTTCTCAAAGATTTTGGATAGCAATGGTAAGTTTGATATTGGCCTATAGTTGTTTAAATCTGTAGGGTCACCACCTTTATGTATTGGTGTAACCCTTGCCGTCTTGAGTAGTTTCGGGAAGGTGCTAGTTTCTAGTGACTTGTTAAAAAGTAATGAGATAGCATGTGAGAGGACATGGGCCGCTCTCTTGTACAATAATGGTGGGACATGAGACAGATTCCCTGAGTTATTTTTAAGTGACTTTATAATCTCGGTGACTTCCATGGGCTCAGTTGGAGCAAGATAGAAGGAATTTGGGAAATTCCCATCTAGGTAGTCCCCGGCATCGGCATTGGTACATGGGATTTTATTGGCGAGATTAGAACCTATGGTTGAGAAGAAGTCGTTTATCTTGTTAGCTGTGTCAGTGGGATGCAGTGGTGTTTCATTAGGTTTAGTTAGGGCAATATTCTTGTTTTTTTCAGTTTGTGGGTCCCTAGAATCTGAGAGAGTGTTTTCCAGGTCTTTTTTATATCTCCTCTTGTGTCAGTGAATCTACTGGAGTAGTATAGTTGTTTGGCTTTCTTTATTAGTTTGGTGAGGACTGATGAATAGTGTTTAAGAATATCTTTGTGTATTAAGCCCTGTCTATATTGTTTTTCATATTGGTGTTTCTTATCAATGGATTTCAGAATGGTGCTGGTTAGCCATGGGCAACCAAGCCATTTGTTTGTGATCTGTTTCGTTTTTAAAGCGGAAATAGGACATTTATAGGACAATGTTTGTTGTATAGTCTAAGTAATTTGTTAAGAAAAATGTCTGTCCAGTCATCAATACCATTGGCCTTGGAGAATTCTGTAGGCCAGTCAACAGTCTCTAGGTCAGCTGTATATTAGTAATGTTCTATTATATATTTACAAATGTACAGGAACTCGACACGTTACTTGAGGTGGATGACAGAGCGCTTTGTCTTGGAAACTGCTGAGTCAGTAGCTAGCTTGCCTCGCCACTCAGTCTTGGCTGGTGCCTGCTGCCACCAACACGTCCTATTGACCATATGGTACATGGTATCATATGTTACAGGGTACCATATGGTACATTGTACTATATGGTATAGGGTACCATACAGTACAGGATAACATATGGTGCAGGGTACCATATGGTGCAGGGTACAGTGTGGTACAGGGTACCATATGGTACAGGACACCATATGGTACAGATACAGGGATCCCTATGGAAATAAGTCACCCTGACTTTTTTGGGTTATCCTAGGATTTTATACATATGCTGCTATGTATATCGTAAGTAAGTTTATTTAGGTATACACAAATAAAGTTGCATAGAATATCATACTTAGCAGCATATGTTTGGAGAACCTAGGATAACCCAAAAAAGTCAGAGAGATTTATTTCCATTAGGGTCCCTGTACTATATGGTACAATGTACCATATGGTATAATGTACCATATGGTATAATGTACCATATGGTACAATGTACCATATGATACCATTTTATGACATGGCACCATTGTACCATATGGTTCAAAACCATAGAATTCCTCTTCAGCTCCACTTCCATCAGTCTTAGAACTGTAAGTTGTGAAGAGGAGAGTCAGAATTCGCCTGGAGAGTGAGTGGGGAGTGAGAGCTTCCTTGCCGCCAGGCATGATGAACAAAGCTACTTTGGCGGTGTTCCCACAATGCCATGCGGGCATCCAGATTTTTTCTATAGTGTGCACACTGACCACCCAGACCCATTCTCTCAGATGTAGGCCTACCATCCTTCTTGCGCTAAATTTGACGCTGCTAGAATTTTGGCGTAGATCTGCAGTTTGGACCCTGAACATAAAGCCGTAGATCTACGGGACGGACCCTGAAAGGGTTAAACAAAACAAAGGCAACTTCACCATCTCTGAAGTCTTAGCAAGAATCCTCCTGAAAACAATAAACCCTGCCATCACATAGTCTCTCCTGTTAATACTACACAAAGCACATTACAGAGAATGAACATTGAAACAGGCCTTCTCTATCCTAGAAATATGTATTTGTCTAACCTATTTTTATGTTACCCAAGTTATAGCTTTTATATCCTTTTACTCATGTGCGAGTTAATTGTTCTAACATAATGTATTACTACTACTACTACAACTTATATCACTACTACTACTAGTATTGCACCTCACTCTGAGCCTATATATACCCTCTGTGTCCATGTACTGTTTGTAACAGCTTGACAAAGCTCCTGGAGAGTGAAACGTTGCCACAATAAAAATGTCACATTAGTTGCACTTGTGTCCTTTTACTTAACATAATAAGGAAGTGTAAACTACCGTGGACCCTCCGTTTTCGTTGATCTCCGTTATCGCCGTTTTAGGTTTTGGCTGACTTGGCTGATTGTTTGGCTCTGTTTTCTTTGATTACCTCCATTTTCATTGATCTTACGGAACCTGTCCAGTGCTGAGTGCACAGACAAAGCCGCCTCCCACTCCATTCTCAGCCAATGCAGCGTTGTTTCTCGGTGAGTGAACATATCCTGCCAGGTCATATGAAACATTTTGTAATTATCCATTGTTTTTGCCACTTGTTTATTGTGTGTGACTGTTAAATAAGCCACCATGGCCACAAAGAAAGCTCCCAGTACCAGTTCTTTGGTAAAGAAAGTGAGGAACGTGGTGTAAATGAAAAAAAATCCCAAGAAAATATGATAATGGCATACGCATTGCTGAACTCGGCAGAATGTATGAGAAGTCGCCATCAACAATCATCTCCAGTGTGGCAGAAAGAAAAGAAATCATGGAAGCTGATTTTGTGAAAGGGGTGAATGCGATAACCAAACAGAGATCCCAAACAACTGAAGAAGTGGAGAAATTGTTGTTGGTGTGGATCAGAAAGAAAGAGCTAGCAGGAGAGAATGTTGTGCAGTCAGTTATTTGTGAAAAGGCAAGACAGTTACATGACGACCTCTTAAAGAAACTGCCTGAAACAAGTGCTGATGTAGGTGAATTTAAGGCTAGCAAAGGCTGGTTTGAAAAATTCAAGAAGCGAAGTGGCATACACAGTGTTGTAAGGCATGGTGAGGGTGCCATTTCAAACAAACAAGCGGCTGAAAAATTCATGTGGGAATTCAAATGTTATGTAGAGGTTAAAAAATTCCAACCCCAACAAGTGTTCACTTGTGATGAAACAGGCCTGTTTTGGAAGAAAATGCCAAAGAGGACCTACATTACGCAGGAGAAAAAGGCATTCCCAGGACACAAGCCTATGAAAGACAGGCTAACTCTCTTGTTGTGTGGTAATGCAAGTGGGGATTTCAGAGTGAAGCCTTTACTGGTGTATCACTCTGAAAATCCCAGTGTGTTCAAGAAAAACAGTGTTGTCAAGAGTAAATTGTGTGTGATGTGGAAGGCTAACAGTAGGGCATGGGTCACAAGGGAAATTTTCCTGAAATGGTTTAATGAAGTGTTTGGCCCCAGTTTGAAAAAACACCTCCTGGATAAGAAATTGCCATTCCAGTGCCTCCTGTTAATGGATAATGCTCCTGCTGCTCCTCCAGACTTGGAAGACCAATTGTCTAAGGAATTCAGTTTTGTCACTGAAGTTTTTGCCTCCTAACACCACTCTTGTCCTTCAGCCCATGGACCAGCAGATCATTGCAGACTTCAAAAAACTGTACACCAAAGCGATGTTTTAAAGGCGCTTTGACATAATCTCGGAATCTGAATTGACCCAAAGAGAGTTTCTGGAAGAATCGCTTCAGTATCTTCCACTGCATACGCCTTATAGATAAGGCTTGGCAGGGAGTGACTTCCAGGACAATGAACTCTGCTTGGAGAAAATTGTGGCCAGATTGTGTCCAAAAGAAGGATTTTGAAGGGTTTGAGGCTGACCCTGTCGACCCTACACCTGTTGTACAATCAGTTGTGGCATTGGAGAATTTGATAGGGTTGGATGTGAGTTTGGAGGATATGGAAGAGTTGGTGGAGGACCACAATGAAGAGCTAACCACTGATGAGCTGCAAGAGCTTCATCTGCAACAGCAATAGACCACAGCTGAGGAAATTGCTTCAGAGGAGGAAGAGAGATGGAAGAAGGTGCCTTCTTCAACGATTAAGGAGATTTGTGCAATGTGGATTAAAGTGCATTCATTTGTGGAGGAACATCACCCTGAGAAAGCTGTTGCAACCCGTGCTGGTGACTTTTACAATGACAGTGCCATGTCCCATTTTAGGCAAATCTTAGAGACCCCAGAAACAGACCTATCTGGACAGATATTTTGTGCAACAGGGGTCCAGTGACTCTTAAGGTGGTCCTAGTGACAGTAAAAAGACAAAGGAGGGAAGTGACCCCAGATAAGGACTTGGTACCTAAAGTCCTTATGGAGGGGGATTCCCCTTCCAAACAATAACCTATCTTCCCTGTCCCCTCATCCCTGCCTTCCTTCCAGCAACAACAACCTTCAATAAAGGTAAGTGTCATGTTTAACCCTTAAATGGTCCAAACGTATATATACGTTCACTCGCGTAGCACCCCAAATTTTTTGAGGAAAAAAAAATCTTTTCTTTTAAAAGAAAAAAGAGCATATGGTACCCAGGCATGCCCAATTATTTTAATATGGCGCACAGTGAGTGCGCACACCCATTCTCTCATGTCTAGGTGACTCAGGCTTATTGTGGCAATGGTGAATGAATGACAAAGAAAACGTATATATACGTTTGGGGCGCTACGCACATGAACGTATATATACATTTGGACCGTTTAAGGGTTAATGTTCATTCTTTTGTGCATGTAACTATCTTTAAGATAAAAATTTTGTTTTTTTTTTTGTTGATTCTTCTGGGTGACTGCCTCTTCAAGGGGGGCTCCTTGGCGTGGTGAAAAGGCTCTTGGTCTGAGGAATCAGACCTGTTGGTCTCCTTCCTCAGACCAAACTTAATTACCCTCCTAACCCCCCTTCCCTATCCCATCCTCCCCATCCTCCCTTTTTCCTCTCCTCTTCCCACAGGCCTACTGGTTCCTAGGTAAGGGGAAGGGTACCAGGGTCAATCCCATTCCGTTGAGGTTCTTGGCAGTGGTGTAGTTTGCCGTGGAATCTGGATCGCCTGGGGATCTCCCGTTCCCTCTCCAGTCTTCCGGTGGGTGGCTTTGGGTGTCTTTCGGGCGACGGGTGTATCTCTGGAGACCACCTTTTGGATTCCGGGGTGGTGACAAAAGGAGGTATGCTTTGCGGCAGATATCCAGCTGCCATCTCTTTTGTCCACTGAGGTAGCTCGGCAGATGTGAGGTTGCTATCCTGGTTTACTGGCATGAAGGGTAGGGTATGGCATGGGTTCCATGCTGCATCTGCACTACTTGCGGTGTTGAGGTCCTCTTGGGTGCGGAGGGTGATTTCCGGCCCTTTCATTCCTCCTGGGAACTATTCCTCCCCGTTCCCCCTTTTTCTTTTTTTTTTCTTTTTATTTTCTTCTTTCATTTTTTTTTCTTAAAAATAAAAAGAAAGAAGTAACCTAACCATGGAAGCCCTAGTCCATGAACCTGCTACTCCCGGGCCCCTTACTGATAACGCACCCCGTTCTGACCCTGCCTTGCTTTTGACCACTCTTTGGACACTCCTGATGCCCCTGTACCTCTTGCTGGCGCTGTTTCATCACCAGCTTCAGGTACCGGGGTCTCGACTGACTCCTCCGATTTGTCTGACCTCTGCCCTCCTTTGACTGTGCTTCCAGCCTCTTCCTCTACAGTGCAGCAATTTTTGAATCGCCAGCCCGTCCCACGTCGGACCAACTCTGGTCCCACTTCTAAACGCCAACAACAATCTCCTGACGATGTTACTGTACTTCGTTACCTTCCCATTCTACTTGGAAAAGACTGACACTTCATGAACTCCCTCTCCACGCTAAGTTTCAGACCACACAGTGGACTAAATTCTTTACTTTACGATCGACTTCTTCTATTGCCTATCTTTCCGACCATAGTATTGGCAAAGCGCTCCTACGCCATGTTGGTAGAGATATTTCATTTCATGCTTCAAGAGCGGTATGCGCATCGTCACTGTCCAGAATGCTACCCATGCTCGTGATCTTTCTCTCCTTTCACATATCGATACTATTCCTATCACTATTGAAAAACATCATTCTCTCAATTCTTGTAGTGGTACTGTCATTCTGCCCCATACCGTAGTCCAACAGAATTTTCAGGCATGTGGCAATGACATTCTTGAACAGCTAGAACTCCAGGATCTCCCAATCCTCAAAGTAGACACTTATGTCCTTTCTGCCCGTGGGCAGAGACAATACCCTTGCAATGTGGCTCAATTAACTTTCGACAGTCGTGAACTCCCATCCTCTGTTTATGTTGCAGGACATCGGTTACAAGTTCAAAAGGTGATCCCTACACTACAATAGTGTAGAAATTGCTGGCGATTTGGTCACTCAGCGAAATATTGCAGATCTATAGCCGAATGCCCAGTCTGTGGTGCCGACGACCATTCTAATACGTCTTGCAGTCGACCTCCCTCTTGCCTTAATTGTCATGAGGCTCACCCTTCGTACTCTTGCCATTGCCAGGTCTACTTAAATGAGCGTGAAATCCATTGCATCAAAGAAGCAGGTCTCCCTTATGCTATGGCAGTTTCTCATCTCCACCTCCAAGGGAGACTACCCCATGTTTCTTATTCTCGTGTTTCAAAACGTCCCCCCACTTCTGGGGTCCCATCTTCTGCAGCCTCCTCTGTTGTTACCCCTCTCGTAGTCACTCCTGTATCTAATTTTTGGACTCAGAAGTCCAAAAAAACCCCTTTGGCACTCAAATAACATATCCTCTGTTCATTAGTCACATCTCTAGGCCCCTCTTATAGTACTATTGCTTGAGTCTAGTGACTTTCTTGATACGGTTCAGGATTGCTTTTTAGAACAGGTTGTGACAGAACCAACTAGAGGAAACAATCTGCTTGACTTGGTTCTTGCCAACAAAGATACACTAATTAATAATCTTGAGGTTAATGATGAGCTTGGGGAAAGTGATCACAAATCACTTAGTTTCAATATATCATGGAATTACCCAGACAACTGCAATCAAATCTCTGTCCCAGTTTTTCGCTTGGCCGACTTCATGGGACTGAAAAATTACTTGGGTGGGCTAAATTGGGATGTCCTGACTATGGGTCAGGTAGGTGATCTTGGTTGCCAATATGACGTTTTTCAGAGCATAGTTCTAGCTGCCCAGACAACTTTTGTTCCGAGTAGGGAAATTAGATCTAACAAAAATGATCCCAAATGGATGAACAATAGATTAAAACATCTCATTGGTCAAAAGAGAGGCATATATAGGCGTATCAAAAGAGGGGATGGGCAGTTAGGAAATCAATATATTCAATTAAAGAGAGAAATAAAAAAAGGAATAAGAAAAGCAAAAAGAGATTATGAGGCTAAGGTTGCAAGGGATTCAAAGACTAACCCAAAAGGGTTCTCTCAGGTATACAGAAGTAAGATTAGGGACAAGATTGGCCCACTTAAGAGTAACTCTGGTCAGATCACTGACAGTGATAAGGATATGTGTGAAATTCTAAATACCTACTTCCTCTCAGTTTTTACCCAGGAAAATACTAGCGATATTCCTGAAATAATAGATTACGTAGAACAGGATGATAATAAACTATGTACGATTGCAGTAACTAGTGACATGGTCCTCAGACAAATAGAGAAACTAAAACCTAACAAATCCCCAGGTCCTGATGAACTGTTTGCAAGGGTGTTAAAGGAATGTAAAGAGGAACTTAGCATACCTTTGGCTAATTTTTTTTATTTTTATTATCACACTAGCCGATTCCCACTAAGGCAGGGTGGCCCGAAAAAGAAAAACTTTCACCATCATTCACTCCATCACTGTCTTGCCAGAAGGGTGCTTTACACTACAGTTTTTAAACTGCAACATTAACACCCCTCCTTCAGAGTGCAGGCACTGTACTTCCCATCTCCAGGACTCAAGTCCGGCCTTTGGCTAATCTTTTTAACATATCACTACAAACTGGCATAGTGCCTGATAAGTGGAAAATGGCAAATGTAATACCTATTTACAAGGCAGGTGACAGGTCCTTGGCTTCGAACTATAGACCAATAAGCCTTACCTCCATAGTGGGAAAACTTATGGAATCAATAATTGCCGAAGCAATTCGTAGCCATCTTGACAGGCACAGATTAATGATTCTCAACACGGTTTTACAAAGGGGCGTTCCTATCTTAAGAATTTACTAACTTTTTTCACTAAGGTGTTTGAGGAGGTAGATCATGGTAATGAATATGATATTGTGTATATGGACTTCAGTAAGGCTTTCGATAGAGTTCCACACCAGTGGCTATTGAGGAAACTTAGGGCACACGGAATAGGAGAAATTTTTTCCTGGGTAGAGGCATGGCTGACAAATAGACAGCAGAGTGTTTGCATAAATGGGGAGAAATCAGAATGGGGGCACGTCACAAGCGGTGTTCCTCAGGGGTCAGTGTTGGGCCCGTTGTTGTTCATAATTTACATAAACGACATAGGTGAGGGAATAAATAGTGACATAAGCAAATTTGCTGATGACACCAAAATAGGCCATCCAATTCATTCTAATGAGGACATTAGAGCACTCCAGGATGATTTGATTAGACTGACACAATGGTCGGAGAAGTGGCAGATGCAGTTTAATATTGACAAATGCAAAGTTCTAAATGTCGGACAGTTAAATAACCATGCCACATATAAACTAAATAATGTAGATCTTAATACTACCGATTGCAAAAAGGATTTAGGAGTTCTGGTTAGCAGTAACCTAAAACCAAGACAATAGTGCATTAGTGTTCGCAATAAAGCTAACAGAATTCTTGGCTTCATATCTAGAAGTATAAATAATAGAAGTCCTCAGGTTGTTCTTCAACTCTATATATCCTTGGTTAGGCCTCATTTAGACTATGCTGCTCAGTTCTGGTCACCGTATTACAGAATGGATATAAATGCTCTGGAAAACGTACAAAGGAGAATGACAAAGATGATCCCATGTATCAGAAATCTTCCCTATGAGGATAGACTGAAGGCCCTGAATCTGCACTCTCTCAAAAGGCATAGAATTAGGGGGGATATGATCGAGGTGTATAAATGGAAAACAGGAATAAATAAAGGCGATGTAAATAGTGTGCTGAAAGTTTCCAACCAAGACAGGACTCGCAGCAATGGTTTCAAGTTGGAAAAATTCAGATTCAGGAAGGATATAGGAAAGCACTGGTTTGGTAATAGAGTTGTGGATGAGTGGAACAAGCTCCCGAGTATAGTTATTGAGGCTAAAACGTTGTGTAGTTTTAAAAATAGGTTAGATAAATACATGAGTGGGTGTGGGTGGGTGTGAGTTGGACCTGACTAGCTTGTGCTGCTGGGTCTGGTACAGTGCTCCATCCTTGAGTGGGGATGACCAGACTGGGTGGGTCATTGGTCTAATCCGGGGGGGGGGACATGGACCTGCTCCGCATGGGTCAGTAGGCCTGTTGCAGTGTTCCTTCTTTCTTATGTTCTTATTTTGATTTTTTATTCATACAAAAAATACAAAATTTACTGTTATGCAGACTACTGCATTATTGTAAAAATGGTATAAATAATACCAGTGCACTAGTGAAAGAATATTAAACTCCCCAGTTGACGTGTATTGGACGTGTGGTGTGATTTGTTTACTCTTGAACATTGGTAAAAATCGAACATTTCCGCTACTTTGAGCTCAATTTCAAGGTCGTTTTCATCGTGAAACAAATCAAAATCATCTCTATTTCTGTAATGTGATTTCCATTTTATCACGTGAGACCATGAAAACGAGAATACAACGATAAATACTATACGAAAATACACCTCAAATTCGGCGTTTTAATCCAAAAAAACGGTCAGTTTTTTTCTCATTATGCACTATGTGCTGCAGGACTTTTTTTATGTGGTGCACACTGACCAAACAGACCCATTCTCTCACATGTGGGCCTACCAGCTTTCTCCTGCTTGATTTGAAGCCGCTAGAATTATTGAGTATACAGTGGACCCCCGCTTTACGATCACCTCCCAATGCGACCAATTATGTAAGTGCGTTCGTACGTGTATGTTTGGGGGTCTCAAATGGACTAATCTAATTCACAATATTCTTTATGGGAACAAATTCGTTCAGTACTGGCACCTGAACATACTTCTGGAATGAAATAATATCGTAAACCGGGGGTCCACTGTATATACATCCGAAACACTGGCTTGTAAGACATATATATACGACCAAAACAGTCAAAGGGTTAAAACAGCGACTTTGCACTGTATTTTTGCATGGTATTTATCTTTGTACAGTGGACCCTCGAGTTTTGGCAGCCTCGACTTTTGTGAAATTCGACCTTCGGCGAGTTTTTTTGGCAAAATTTGGCCTCGAGTTTTGTGATTAGACTCGTGTTTCGGCGACCGTCCGGTACCCGTCCGCCCGTCACCGCACACACCAAGCCAGTCTCCCACGCCATTCACGCTCAGTGTGCCATTGTTTACCAACACGTGACCATCACCCCGCTGGTTCATACAATACATTTCATAATAATCCATTGTTTTTTGTGCTTGCAACTGCTAAATAAGTCATCACGGACCCAAGGAAAGCTAGTGCAAGCCGTTTGGTAAATAAAGTGAGGAACACGATCCAGAGGGATTTTGAAGGGTTTGAGGCAGACCCTGCCCCTGCCAACCCTCTGCCTGTTGTGGAAGGTGTTGTGGCATTGGTCAAGTCCATGGGGTTGGAGGTGAGTGATGGGGATGTGGAAGAGTTGGTGGAGGTCCACAGGGAAGAGCTAACCACTGACAAACTGCAAGAGCTTCAACTGGAACAGCATCAGACCACAGCCGAGGAACTTGCTTCAGAGGAGGAGGAGGAGGGAGTGGATGAGATGCCTTCTTCAAAGAAGATTAAGGAAATTTGTGCCAAGTGGAATGAGTTGCAAAGTTTTGTTGAAAAGTATCACCCTGACCAAGCTGAAACAAGCCATATGTGCAACATGTACAATGACAGTGTTGTATCCCACTTCAGGAAAATCTTAAAGAAACGCCAGAAAAAGACCTCTCTGGATAGATATTTTGTGCGACAGGGGTCCAGTGACTCTCAAGTTGTTCCCAGTGGCATTAAAAGAAGGGAAGTAACCCCAGATAAGGACTTGCTACCTAAAGTCCTAATGGAAGGAGATTCTCCTTCTCAACAATAGTGTACACCTTCCTCCTGTCTTCCATCCACCCAGAAATCTTCAGTAAAGGTAAGTGTAATGTTATTATTATTTTT
Source organism: Cherax quadricarinatus (assembly GCF_038502225.1). NCBI lineage: Eukaryota > Metazoa > Arthropoda > Malacostraca > Decapoda > Parastacidae > Cherax > Cherax quadricarinatus. The sequence goes on along the minus strand of NC_091295.1, from coordinate 25,878,857 downwards.
TTATGCATGTACTTGATTTCTCATTGATTTCAGTACATAAATCTTTATTTAATTTGAAAAAAAATTAATTTTATTTTAATATTTTTGGGTGTGTGGAACGGATTAATTTTATTTCCATTATTTCATATGGGGAAAATGGTTTCGAGTTTCGTGAATTTCGAATTTCGGCAGGCGCTCTGGAACGGATTAATCACGAAACTCAGGGGGTCCACTGTATTTTTGTAAGGTATTTATGGTTGTATTTTGAATTTTTATTCACACAAAAAATAGAAGATTTACTATTATGCAGACTACTGCATTATTGTAATAATTATATAAATAATGTCAGTGCATTCCTAAATGTGTATTAGACTGGCCAGTTGGACATAAGCAAAAATCGAATGTTTCTGTTACTTTGAGCTCAATTTCAAGCTACTTTCAGTCCTGAAACTAATCAAAATCATCTCTGTTTCTGTAATATATCTTCCATTCTGTTAAATAAGACCAAGAAACTGAGAAGACAATCATAAAAACAACACGAAAATATACCGCTAAGTTGCTATTTTAAACCAAAAACATGGTCAGTTTTTTCTCATTCATTGCATGCTGAAGGATTTTTATATGGTGAACACTTACCGCATAGGCCTATCTCTCGTATTTATGCCCAGCTTATCTGGGTGAGCTGAGTTCATGGCATTGTACTGTGGTACCAACACTGGCTTCAAAGCCATGATACAATGGGACCGACCCTGAAAGGGTTAAAAAAAAATTACACGTGACTTGATTAAATCTTCACTATACTCCCACACTCAGTGAGTAGGATCATTTGTGAGGTCCTATTTCAGCTTTATAAGTCTTCTGCTGTTCTGTTATTTTTACTATTCCTTCATAAAGTGAAAAATCTTGAAAGTACTGCAACAGGTTTACTGGCCCAAGCTAAGGAGGTCCTTCTCAGATCCAACCTCTTTCAAGCCATATATTTATCTCACCTGACTTTTCATGTCATTATGTTCCCTATATATGCACACACATCCTCTCTTCCCAGGTAGTTATGTTTGTGGTTTGATAAAGCCTACTGTGTGGGCACAACATCAATAAAGGATCGCATTACAGATTCTCCTCACTTTACAATATTTTGACTTTACGATGGTGCGATAATCAAGTCATTGTACAGGAGGACCCTGCTTATATGGCAGGTTAGGTTCTAGGCTACCACCGTACTGTAAAGCTCCTTAAAAAGTTTGAAAACAAGGACCCCAACACCACAAAGGTTTTTCATTAATAGAGAGGAATGTTTGTGGTGCATTATCTGCTTACAAGCAAATCTAGGTTTGTGTTAATACACTATGATGTTCGTACAATGACGAAATCTTCTAACGACACATTTATCAGAATGTATCCCCGTCGTTAACCCTTTCAGGGTTTTGGCCCTACTAGTACGGCTTATGCGCCAGTGTCCATGACGTACTAGTACGCATAAACTCTAGTGCCTTCAAATCTAGTGAGAGAAAGCTGGTAGGCCTACATATGAAAGAATGGGTCTATGTGGTCAGTGTGCGCAGTATAAAAAAAATCCTGTAAAAAAAACTTTGTGTTTTTGGATTAAAACAGCGATTTTGCACTATATTTTCGTATGGTATTTATTGTTGTATTCTAGTTTTCCTGGTCTCATTGTATAGAATGGAAGACATGTTACAGAAATTGAGATGATTTTGACTGGTTTTACAATGAAAAGTACCTTGAAATTGAGCTCAAAGTAGCAGAAATGTTCGATTTTTACCAAAGTTCAAAAGTAAACAAATCATGCTAAGCATCCAATACACGTCAACTGGTGAGTCTAATATTCTTTCACAAGTGCGCCGATATTATTTATACCATTTCTACACTAATGCAGTAGTCTGCATAACAGTAAATCTTATTTTTTTTTTTGTGAGAATAAAAATTCAAAGTGGAAAGCAAAAGAAATGTAAGAGGAGCCTGGGGACATGACTGATGAACAGAGGAAATATTATTTTAGTGCCAGGAATATCTGTCTTGTTTATTCTGGACCCTATTTGGAAATGAGCATCTTTTGAAATTTGTGTAAAATTGGCAAAATTGCTAAATTCTGACCACTGTATTGGATAGTTAAAATCGGTAAATTGGTGGTTTCTTGTACTTGTTCGATAGAAAAAATGGAGTTCTAGCAAAATAGTTATGATTTTTGTCGACTAGTACATTGGAATTGGTCGAAAATAGGGCTCAAAGTGAGCAAAATCACCGATGCGTAAACATCGTCAAGACCGCTAACTTCGCGAGAGCATAATTCCATAAGTTTTCCATCAAATTTCATACTTTTGGTGTCATGATCGGGAAAAGATTCTCTATCTCTTCATGAGAAAAAATAATATTTTTTTTTTGTTTTTTTTTTTTTTTTTTTTTTTTTTGAAATTTGGGGGACCCTGAGAACAAGTCTCTGAGAGGGCCTGTGGTTTAAGTGACACATAACTGTATTGACAAAGGAGTTATTTAAACTTGTGGAGTCCCTTGCATGTAGGCCTCCAAGAGCATAGTAAAGTCTGTGACTCGACAAAATTAGCAGTAACTAAAAAGTATACTGGATATGATTTTGGTTTCTCAAACAGAAGTTTAGAAAACAACTAGCAGATGAGTTTGAAGTAGAACAGAACATGGAAACTAGATTGGGTGTGAATTGAACATGTATGGGTCAGTAGGCATACTTTGGTTCTCCACTGTTCTTGTGTATACAAGCACTTATTTAGTTTAAGTGTAGCTGCTTTATAAAGTGTAATGCAACGTTCACTTTCTTCTAGGTCGCCAGTATGTCAAGATGCTCAAGTTAGAAAATGTTCAATTATATCACATTGATGGTTTAAAATCTGTGGAACATTTTGACCTAAACAAAGAGTTTGCAGAAGAGTCTCAAGACAAGGCAACATCAGAGGTCCAAGAAAACTAGAAGTACTGTACTGTGTAACTAGAGAGTTAAACATTTTTGTTGCTAGGAAGATTGCTTTGGTGTATGTATTATATCAAGCTTAATCATTTCTTGGAAAAAGTTGATTAATCTTACAAACAGAGTTAAATTTCTTTAACAGATGACCTAAAGTATATAAAAAATGGTTTATTATATTAAGATTTTAAAAACACTTGGCAGTGTCTGCCAGTTACAAAGGACTAACATTTTGTTTTATATGAAAAGGGGAATTTTCTTTTCACAAAGTAAGAAATTGCCAGAGAATACCACACTAACTGCTGCATTGTATGTGCCTGGGAATAAGGCAACTAATGTAGATGGATTTCTTTCACCCTATTTGGACTTTTCTCAACAGTTTGAAAGCCTGAGTGACCTAGAATTCAATATCAGACAACGTGGATTAAGTATAAATGTTAGACATATTGTGAGCAAATGGAAAGAGTGGAAGGAATTGGAACATCAACAACAACAACTTGAAGAGAAGAGGGAAATCATAGCTAAGAAAATAAAAACATTGAAAAATAAGTCAGGCAGTAAAGAGATGGTGAGTGAATTAAAACAGTGTGGGAAGAAGATTCGAGAACAGGTAAAAGACCTGTCTGCACACATATGGGATCTGGAAGAGACAGCAGTGATTGCAGCTCTACAGCTTCCAAATTATCTTCATCACACCACTGGCCTTGATAATAAACAAATTTTTAACTTGTCTGATAAGCCCTCTTTCACATATCAACCCAAGGACCATGTTCAGTTAGGAGAGAGTGCTGGAGAATTAGTGTTTTTGAATAATTCACCCACTGCTTATTATCTTAAAAATGGTTTGGCCATACTTGAACTTGCATGTAGTGAATATTTCTTATCAAGGTTTAAAGTTCTTGGGTATATGCATCAGTCAAATCCAGATTTTGTAAAAGCTATTGTTGTAGAGGGTTGTGGTGTTCAATATGTTGACAGACACAAGTTCAATAAAGTTGTTTCTCAGGAGGCAGACTTAGATAAAAATTCATTGCACCTTGTAGGAGGTGGATCTTTAGCAGCATTTTCTGCTTGTTTTGCAAAACAACTTTTAGAAAAACCAGAATATCTCCCACAAAAATTAATTACTGTTGGTCGTAATTATTCTCCATCCAATTCTAAGTTCCCAGGTCTACTTGGCTGCAGGCAGTCTACAGTTGTTGATGTTTTCATTGTTCATGAATGTAATCCAGTACAGGAAATGCAATTGTTAGATGAGATATTGCTTACATTGATACAGAGTTATATAGAACTTGGGCTTCATTTTAAAGTAATTCAGTATTCTGCCCAGCACCTAGACAGTCATGAGGCAGCTGCTGTTGGGGTTCATATATTTTCTGTAAGTACAGGAAAATACCACGAGGTTGGACGAATTTCTTTATGTAGTGATTATATCAGCAAAAGACTGTGGACTCTCTGTAAATCCAGTGGCAGGCCAGCAAGTTTTTTGTCCATGATACACGTTAGAACTTGTCATGTTGCTCGTCTGCTAGGCCTCTTAATGGAAAACCAGCAGCAGGAAGATGGTACTTATAATATTCCTGCATGTTTAAAGTCCATTATGAATATATTTTAGTCTTAATGTTAACAAAGTTGGATAGTGTATTTAACAAGTTTGAGCAACATTCAAATATTATATACAATATATATAACAATTTGATGTGTAATTTTTTGCTTGCATAAATGATAAGGGAAATTTTTATAACTGAGTTTCATGCAAGCAATAATGAGCATTTGTAAATATTATAGCAAATAATTTTTTTTTTATTTTTAACTTGTATAAACATTATTGATGTGAAGAAATGTAACAGTTTCATCTGTTTAGGTTAATACAAGTTTAGTCATATAAATAGTTAAAATATTGGTTGTATAATTATCCTCTGCTGATATTTAGTTAACCCTTTGACTGTTTCGGTCGTATATATACGTCTTATAAGCCACCGTGTTTGACATATATATACTCAAAAATTCTAGCGGCTTCAAATCAAGCAGGAAAAAGCTGATAGGCCCACATGTGAGAGAATGGGTCTGTGTGGTCAGTGTGCACCAGATAAAAAAATCCTGCAGCACGCACTGCATAATAAGAAAAAAATACTCTGACCGTGTTTTTGGATTAAAATGCTGAATTTGTGGTGTATTTTCATATAGTATTTATGGTTGTATTCTCGTTTTCTTGGTCTCATTTGATAGAATGGAAAACATATTATAGAAATAGAGGTGATTTTGATTGGTTTTACTAAGAAAAGAACCTTGAAATGGAGCTCAAAATAGAGGAAAGATTTGATTTTTGCCGATGTTCAAAAGTAAATAAATGATGTCATTTTCCAAGAAATGTCCAACTAGGCATTCTAATATTCAGTCATGAATGGGTTGACATTATTTATACAATTATTACAATATTGCGGTAGTCTGCGTAACAGTAAATCTTCTATTTTTTGTTTGAATAAAAATTCAAAATAGAAAGCAAGAGTAATATCAGAGGGACCTGGAGACATGACTGATGAACAAAGAAAATGTTATTTTAGAGCCAGGAATGTATGCATTGTTCATTCTGGACCATATTTTGAAATTGGCATATTTTTTAATTTGCGTGAAATTGGCCATATTGCAATTTTCTGACCACGTTATTGGGTAGTTGAAATCGGTAAATGGGCAGTTTCTTGTATTCACTCAACAGAACAAATGTAGTTATAAAGAAATAGTTATGAGTTTGGCCGACTGGAACAATGAAATTTGCCGAAAATGGGGCTCAAAGTGGGCAAAATCACCAATTCGTAAATATCGACGAGGTCGCTAACTTCGCGAGAGCGTAATTCCATAGGTTTTCCATGAAATTTCGTTCTTTTGGTTTCATTACCATTGGGAAAAGATTCTCTTATCATTTCATAAAAATTTTTTTTTTTCGGCACCAAGAGACACCTCAGGATTTGGTGTTGCGGTAGTCAAAGGGTTAAAATATGCAACATTAACTTTGCTCTTCATGGAGTGAGTGCATAATTTTATTGCCGTGTACTTTATCTGAATGTACAGTATTCATTAACCCTTTCAGGGTCCAGAGGCCAAATCTCAGAGTGACAGTCAGGGTCCAAGAATTTTCAAAAAAAATTTTGTTATTTTTTCTTATGAAATGGTAGAGTATCTTTTTCTTATAGTACTACCTACTATCATATTCCCAAGCTCCATTATTTGATCATCACTTTATTTGTATTAGTCCCTTTTATATTGTCTCCTTTATTTTAGCTTAAAAAAAAAAAGAATAAAAAAAAACTACCTTAACTCATTATTTTACATTTGTTAAATAGTTCAGGTGCTATTTTTTAGCTTAAGACTATTTACTTTGTTTTATACTTATTTCTAACTATAGATTCACTACAAATCTTATGATTACAAGCATTGATCCTGATACCAACCTCTTATATAATGACTTAAATGAACCAAACAGTTACTGTAATTACTACACTGCAGAACAATCAAAGGCACTTCTCAGTGCCAATAACAACATAACTATCTTTAACTACAATATCAGATCTTTAAGCAAGCATTACGATGACCTCATAGCATTACTAAATTCCTTACATGCCAATATGTCATTCATTACACTAACTGAAACCTGGCTAAAGCCTGATACTACAGATGTCTATGCCATTCCTGGTTACACAGCCATACACAACTGTAGGCCAGACCAACAAGGGGGTGGCACAGCCATATACTACTCAGACCAACTAGAATGTATCACTAATACTTGCACAAGGGATGAACATGGGGAATATATAATAGCTAAATTCAAATCCAAATACCTACAAAAACCTCTCACATTGATAAACATCTACAGAGTTCCACAGTCAAACATTAGCCAATTTAGTCAAAACCTAGGAAGTATGATAACTGATGCACGCATGAACAAAGATCACTTACTACTCTCAGGTGACTTCAATATAAATCTCCTGCAAGACCAGGATCCACACGTTACTGAATTCACAAACACAATGAGTAACTGTATGTTGCTACCAACAGTAACAAAACCTACAAGAGTTACAGAGACTAGTGTTTCCCTACTTGACCACATCTGGACCAACACCATATCCCCTTTAAAATCAGGCATAATTACAGATAATACCACAGACCACTACCCTACTTTCCTCATAACAACTCTTGGTAAACTACCCCAAGACACTACTAAAGTCACCTTCAGACTTCACAATGAGGCAGCCATTAATAACTTCACAACAGCAGTAGCAAACATTGACTGGCACACTGAGCTAGAAATCTATACAGATATTGACGAATGTATTAATAATTTTCTAAAAAAGACCCAATACCTCTATAATAAGCACTGCCCTAAAAAAACTAAACAGATGACAGCTAAGAGACTGAACAGTCCCTGGCTAACACCCAGCATTCTCAAATCCATCAATACAAAACACCAATATGAAAAACAGTACAGAATGGGTCACATAACCAGAGACCAAACAAAACGTTACTCGTCAATCCTAACCAGCCTGATAAGAAGGGCAAAAAAATTGTATTATGAGAACAGATTATCCAACTTACGAGGTGATATAAAAAAGACCTGGAAAACCCTATCAGAAATTCTGGGAACAAAAAAGATATCACGAAATAGCGAAATAAAATTAGCAAAATCAGATGAACCTCAACTCCCACCAACAGAAACAGCAAACAGACTCAATGATTTCTTCTCCACTATAGGACAAAACCTTGCCAATAAAATCCCAAGCTCAGATACCCCACCAAATGACTACCTCACCGGCAACTACCCGAACACACTGTTCCTAGCTCCGACTAACCCATACGAAGTCTCCCTTATTATCAACGCACTAAAAAACAAGGCAGGAGATTTAAATACCTTACCACCCTTTATATACAAAAAAGTGTCACAAGTGCTATCACCAATCATTGCAACACTCTTTAACAAATCCATTGAATCCTCCACCTTCCCTACAGTACTCAAAATAGCAAGGGTCACCCCGATCCACAAAGGAGGAGACCAAACAGAGTTGAATAACTATAGGCCAATATCCAACTTACACCCTCTCTCAAAAATCTTCGAAAAATTAATTCATAAACGAATCTACTCCTACCTTATCTCCCCTCAAGGAAGGTTCCTTGATGTTGGTGAGGGGCTCTTGATTTAGGGAATTGGATCTGTGCTCCAGTTCCCCGAATTAAGCCTGAATGCCTTCCACATATCCCCCCCCAGGCGCTGTATAATTCAGCTTCCCCCTTGATTATAATAATAATAATCCTACCTTATCTCCCAAAAATACTCAACTAATGATGCCTAATAAAAATACTGATGCTATTGTACACATGCTAGAACATATATACACTGCAATAGAGAAAAAAGAAGTCCCACTGGGGATCTTCATTGACTTACGTAAAGCTTTTGATACAGTTGACCATGACTTGCTCCACGTAAAATTGTCACACTATGGTATAAGAGGGCACTCCCTCAACTACCTCAAGTCATACCTCAGCAACAGAAGCCAATATGTGTACGCAAATGGGGCAAACTCTTCTGCACAACCAATTACAGTTGGTGTCCCACAGGGAAGTGTCCTTGGCCCTCTTCTCTTTCTCCTATACATAAATGACCTACCAAATGCTTCGCAATTACTCAAACCCACACTATTTGCAGATGACACTACACACGTCTTCTCCCACCCGAGCCCAGTCACGCTAGCCAATACTGTAAATACCGAATTACAGAAAATATCTACCTGGATGAGGACTAACAAACTTACACTAAACATTGACAAAACCTACTTCATTCAGTTTGGTAACAGAGCTACAGATGTCCCTCTTAACATAATGATAAACGGATCACCTATCACAAAGCTAACAGAGGGAAAATTCTTAGGAATCCACCTTGATAATAGACTCAAATTTCATACACATATACAACAAATTTCTAAAAAAATTTCCAAGACTGTAGGCATACTATCGAAGATACGGTACTATGCTCCACAGTCAGCCCTCCTGGCCCTATATCACTCACTTATTTACCCCTATCTCACCTATGGAATTTGTGCATGGGGCTCAACAACAATTAACCATCTCAGACCACTAATTACCCAACAAAAGGCTGCAGTTAGAATGATAACAAATTCTCACTACAGGCAGCACACTCCACCAATATTCAATACACTAAACCTACTCACCATACAAAACATCCATACTTATTACTGCACCTATTACATACATAGAACACTTAACTCTGATATTAACCCTCCCCTCAAACATCTCCTTGCCAACCTCAACAGAACACATGACCATAACACAAGGCACAGATCACTCTTTGATGTTCCTCGTGTCCATCTCACACTATGCAAAAACTCAATGCACATAAAAGGCCCTAAAATCTGGAATTCATTACCTGTAAATATAAAAGAAACACTACCTGTTTATAAATTCAAGTTTCTTCTCAAAGATCACTTACTCACCCAAAACCAAATAAATACTGAATAACTCAACCTTATAAATTGTATATCTTAAATGTTTCTCACAATTATATCACATAAATGTTAAACCTAAAACCCAATCTAACTTTACTATTTTTTTAAATAAACTACCTAACAGAATTCTCCATACGACTGAATGTACAATAATGCATGCAACCATATGACCTGTCTTTGTAATACTCACTTGTACTTTATAGTAATCTGTTTACATTAATGTTTTATCACTGATTTCATCATTGCTTAGTTAATCTTAAGTTAATTTTAAGCCAGCCCGTAATGCTATGCATAGTATAAGTGGCTTTGGCATGCTGCTCTTATCTGTATTTTTTTTTGTACCTCTGTATGTGTGCTCAAATTGTAATAAATAAATAAATAAATAAATAAATAAATAAATAAAGCAAAAAATATGAAGTTTCATGGAAAATTGACAAAATTACGCTCTCGCAAATTTTGATGCATCAGTGATATTTACACATTGGCAATTTTGCCGACTTTGACTTCCATTTTAGGCCAATTACATTATTCCAGTTGACCAAACCCTTAGTTATTCTGCTAGTATTACTTCTATTTTATCGATTGAACACAAGAAATCGCCCAGTCAACTGTTTAAACTACCCAATAAAGTGATCGAAAATTGGTAATTTGGCCAATTACACAAAGTTCAAAATATTCCAATTTCAAAATAGGATCCAGAATAAACAATGCAGGCATTTTCCAGACTGCACTCATAGAGGAAGCAGAGGTGATGGTGGAGACATAATCTTGCCAGCAAGTGCATTTAGCGTCGCTGATGACACGGCGAGCAATTGCACGCTTCTGCTTAAAATCAAGAAGTCTCTCCGTGGTTCTATTGTACCGGTACTTGCCCCATGCAGCGCGTTTCAAACGTACTGCATGAGCACAAGCAGGAGACCACCAAGGCACGCATTTCTGAGAATGCCTGTTGAAGTTTGGGATACAGAATGAGAAGCTGCGGTTAAAACGGAGGACGAGAAGAGGTGTAAAAGCTCATCAATGGAGGACGAAGAAGGAACCTCACTAAAAACAGTTAGTTGTGAGTAAAGGTTCCAATTTGCCTGATCAAATTGCCAGCGTGGGATACGAAGAGGTGGTGAATATGAAGGGAAAGTAAGAATGATTGGGAAATGATCACTGTCATGTAAATCCGGGAGAACAGACCAGGTGAAGTCTAATGCGGCGGAGGAAGAGCAGACTGAGAAATCGATGCAAGAGAGAGTGTGAGTCCCAGGATCAAAATGGGTGTGAATACCTGTATTTAAAACATTGAGGGGGTGGGTGGCAAGAAAAGCCTCTAACTGAATGCCACGGGAATCACAGTAAGACTCCCCCCAGAGGAAATGATGGGCATTAAAATCGCAAAGTAACAGAATCGGTGGTGGTAATGACGAAAAAAGAAAGGCAATATCCGGAATAGATAATGCCCGAGAAGGAGAGAGATATAAAGAACAGAGCGTATACCACCTATGCAAGTGGATACGGGCTGCTGTGTAATGCAGCAAAGTACAAACTAATAGCTGATGGTACGGAATATCAGTGTGTAGAAGAAGGGCATTTTCATTAAAGGTCCCATCAGGAAAAGGATCTGAAGAATACAATAAATTATAGCCTGAGATGGGAGAGATAACAGCAGAGTGTAATTTTGGTTCCTGTAAGCAAACGCCAACAGGGGAAAACTGGGAGAGTAACATCTGAAGCGCACCCCGATTACCCCTGAGGCCGCGTATATTCCACTGTAAATAGGCCATGATTGGCAGTGATAAAGATACTTGAAATCCGCAGGTAAGGGTTCCTATGGACTAGAGAGGTTAGAAAAGTCCTAACAAAACTGTTGCAAGCCATGTTGCCAACATGTACAATGACAATGTCTTGTCCCATTTTAGGGAAATTTTAAAGAGATGCCGGAAACAGAGCTCTCTGGACGGATATTTAGTACCAAAGGTGTGCAGTGACTCTCAAGCTGGTCCTGGTGGCATTAAAAAACAAAGAAGGGAAGTCACCCCAGAAAAGGACTTGGTAGCTGAAGTCTTTATGGAAGGGGATTCCTCTTCCAAAGAATAATTTCTCCATCATCTCCCCTCCTCCCGTCTTCCATACACTAAGAAGAGTCTTCAATAAAGGTAAGTGTGATGTTGTTATTGTTTTTTCCTGTCTCATTGTTTTCTGCATATGTAAATTTACATTTCATGTAAAAAAATCTTTTTTTTTTTAATACTTTTGGGTGTCTGGAATGGATAAATTGGATTTACATTATTTCTTATGGGGAAAATGGTTTCGCAAATTGTAAATTTCACCTTTAGTCAAACTCTCTGGAACGGATTATGAAAATGGAGGGTCCACTGTACTGTAATTACAGTACCTTATGTACAGTAGACCGTCGTTTAACCCTTTCAGGGTCGAGAGGCCCTCTCCTAAACTTGTTCTCAGGGTTGAAAATTTTTCGGAAAAAAAGAAAAAATTATTTTTTTCTTATGAAATGATAGTGAATCTTTTCCCAATCATGACACCAAAAGTATGAAATTTGATGGAAAACTTACGGAATTATGCTTTCATGAAGTTAGCGGTCTCGACGATGTTTACACATCAGTGATTTCTCCCATTTTAGCCCTATTTTCGGCCAATTTCAGTGTACTAGTCGACAAAAATCATAACTATTTTGCTAGAACTCCATTTTTTCTATCAAATGAGTACAAGAAACCACCCATTTACTGATTCTAACTATCCAATAAAGTAGTCAGAAATTGGCAATTTTGCCAATTTCACGCAAATTTCAAAAGATGCCAATTTCCAAATAGGGTCCAGAATAAACAAGACAGACATTCCTGGCACTAAAATAGCACTTTCTCTGTTCATTAGTCATGTCCCCAGGACCCTCTTACATTGCTTTTGCTGTCCACTTTGAATTTTTATTCTCACAAAAAATAGAAAATTTATTGTTATGCAGACTATTGCATTAGTATAGAAATGGTATGAATAATATCAGCGTACTTGTGAAAGAATATTAGACTCACCAGTTGATGTGTATTGGATGCATGGCATGATTTGTTTACTTTTGAACTTTGGCAAAAATCGAACATTTCTGTTACTTTGAGCTCAATTTCAAATTGCTTTTCATTGTGAAACCAATCAAAATCGTCTCAATTTCTGTAATATGTCCTCCATTCTATAAAATGAAACCAGGAAAACTAGAATACAACCATAAATAGCATACGAAAATACACTGCAAAGTCGCTCTTTAAAACCAAAAACACTGGCGGAGTTTTTTTTTCTCATTATGCACTGTGTGCTGCAGGATTTTTTTATACTGTGCACACTGGCCACATAAACCCATTCTTTCATATGTAGGCCTACCAGCTTTCTCTCGCTAGATTTGAAGGCACTAGAATTTACGCGTACTAGTACGTCAATAACCCTGGCGCGTAAGACGTACTAGTACATCAGAAACCCTGAAAGGGTTAACACGGTTTTGTTTGGCACGTTTTGGTTATAGTGCTGTTGAAGAATTGCAGCATATTTTTGTGCAACACTACATAAAATTAACTTAACACAGTTCAGTTTGTGAGAGGGTGAGGAGAGGCTTGTTTCGAAGTGAGATTTTACAACACTACAACAAGCCATGGTGCTAGGTAACATCCCACTGTAAATCCCAGACAGCTTAGGACAGGTATGACCAGGCAAATGTTGTTCCCATTTTTAAAAAAAGGAGACAGAAAAGAGGCACTAAACTATGGAGTTCCCCTTTTGTTATGAGATGTGGCCTAGAGGACTGTGCTTCATCAAAGTTTCCGTCACTCTGTAATCAAGCACTGTAATCATTCTCTTCTTCCTCCTCACCACTTTCATCATCTGACTCAAAGGATACTGAAGTTGGTGCATCAGGAACAGGTAGGCCTCCTCTATATGGAACTGAGCTAATAGCTGATGGAATGTTTGGATATTCAATGGACTCCTTTTTTTTCTTTGACAAGCCCTTTTGTACTGGATATACCATGCAGAAATAACAATTGTTGGTATGGTCTGTTGGCTCCTGCCATGTCATTGGCACAGCAAAAGACATTCCTTTCCTCTTCCTGTTCAACCATTGGCAAAAGTTGGTAGCACAATTGTTGCAGCATATGTGTGAAGCCTAGTAATTATCCTGCTCACCAATCTTGCATCCAAAATATAGGTGATATGCCTTTCTAACCATAGCAGTTATACGGCATTTCTGTGATGCAAAGGTCACCTCACCACAAATGTAGCAGAAGTTGTCTACCGTATTCACACAAGTACAGTGGAACCTCAAAAATCGAATGTATCATATATCGAACGTTTCGAAAATAAGACCATTTTTTCGGACAAACTGTGTCCCTATTATCGAACGCGCCCCTATTTTCGGACCACTGCGTACGGGACCTGTCCGCTGGCCCACTCTGTCTGCGTCCCCACGCAGGCGCGTGAACAGTCTAGCTTTGTTTATGCTTGAGTGAACACTAACCTGCGATCTCATTCACACATTTTACGATTATTTAATTGTGTTTAGTGCTTGTGGGGCTGTGAAATAAGCTGCCATGGGCCCAAGGAAACTTGCTAGTGGTACCCCTGTGGTAAAGAAAGTGAGAAACATCATAGATGTGAAGAAGGAAATAATACAGAAGTATGAGATTGGAGTGAGACTTGTTGAGCTTGCCAGGATGTACAGAGGACTGTGGACAGTTATTTTGTGAGACAGAAACAGATGACTGTGGACAGTTATTTTGTGAGACAGAAACAGACGACTGTGGACAGTTATTTTGTGAGACAGAAACAGACGACTGTGGAGTTATTTTGTGAGACAAACAGACGATTGTGGACAGTTATTTTGTGAGACAGAAACAGACAACTGTGGACAGTTATTTTGTGAGACAGAAACAGACGACTGTGGAGTTATTTTGTGAGACAAACAGATGATTGTGGACAGTTATTTTGTGAGACAGAAACAGATGACTGTGGATAGTTATTTTGTGAGACAGAAACAGACGACTGTGGAGTTATTTTGTGAGACAAACAGATGATTGTGGACAGTTATTTTGTGAGACAGAAACAGATGACTGTGGATAGTTATTTTGTGAGACAGAAACAGAGGACTGTAGGCAGTTATTTTGTGAGACTGGGGTCCAATGACTCTCAAGCTGGTCCTAGTGGCATTAAAATACAGAGAAGGGAAGCAACCCCAGAGAGGGCTTTGATACCAGAAGTCCTCATGGAGGGGGATTCTCCTTCCAAACAATAACCCCAACTCCCTCTCTCCTCCTCCCTATCTTCCAGATGCCATCACTAATCTTCAATGAAGGTAAGTAAAAATGTTATTTTATATTACTATACATAAAGACTACATGTATAGCATTTGTTGTGTGTATGTAAAACTGTAATTAATCTCTATAAAATGTATTTTTTTTTGTGAATATTTTTGGGTTTCTGGAACGGATTGATTGTATTTCCATTACTTCTTATGGGAAATATTGCTTTGAATTTCAGACTTTTCGAATTTAGAACTAGCTCCTGGAATGGATTAAGTTCGAAATTTGAGGTTCCACTGTACAAGGCATCTGAAAGAAGAAAACAACAAACAATTAGAAGATAAACAGAAAATTTATTCATTAATTTATCATTATAATACAGAGCATGAGAGCTAAACAGAAGTATTTATATAATTCAGTAGGAAAATAAAATTAATATGCCTCACATGCATATCAATAGCTTGCTCAGTGAATATTTATTATAAGTTTAAAAAGTGTTTGGCTAAGAAAATCACCTATCTTTCACCTCAAAATATAAACTTGCACAGCACAACCACCTTCTATGACTGCTGGAACCATAATGAAGGTTAGTGAGACTGAGTGTATTAAGAAACACACTGCCATAAGCCTGTTGAAACCTGTTGTGACATGTAGGTGTATATTGAAAAGTAGAACTAACAAACAATTTTAACCATGACCTAAAATTACTGTATAGTTGGAAATTGCTACTCTGGTCTCAGAAGCATTTTGCTTGTTAACCAGTGTTACCTAAAAAATTTGACATCTTTGAAGTTAATCAATGCCTCTTTTCAACATCAAGCAGAAAGCTTCCAAAATTGTCATCTTGAAGAAGTTTCCTTTTATCTGGCCTGACAAATATACTTTCTTTGAGTTTGTAATCCAACTACCTCATAATAATAATAGAGTGAAATATAGAATACAGTGGACCCCCGACATTCGATATTAATCCGTTCCTGAGAGCCATCGAATGTCGAAAATATCGAAAGTCGAATTAATTTTCCCCATAAGAAATAATGGAAATCAAATTAATCCCTGAAAGACACCCAAAAGTATGAAAAAAAAATTTTTACCACATGAAATATTAAGTTTAATGCAATAGAATAATTACAATAACAACAATAACAATAGATTAATAACAATAGAATAATTGACACTTACCTTTAACCCCTTCAGGGTCCAAGGCCAAAATCTGAAGTGGTGCTCCAGTGTCCAAGAAATTTTGAAAAAAAAAAAAAAATTATTTTTTCTTACAGAATTAAAGAGCATATTTTTGTGAAGGTAATAAGACAAAAAAAAAAAATTCTGATCAGTACTTACTGAGATACAGTGCCAAGAAGTTTGTCAAAAATGATGTGGTGGCGGCAACCAACGAATTCCACATACGCGCATTACATTATTTTGCAGTTTTTACATTTTTTTCTTTTCTTTTCCAATTTTTTTCTATTCCTACTAACATTTGGGGCCTGAGAGACCAATACTGTATATAATGTATATATATAAACTCACTGTATTGAACACAATAACTGTACTAAAGTTATTATCATATTATTGTTTACCACTGTTGTTTATTACAATAAACATGCACAAATCTTGTATAATACTAATGTTCTATCATATATTTACATATTTACAATCACTGGACATGGTTTTAGAACTGCTGCATCTTGTGGAACTCCTTGAAACAAGGCACCATGCACAGAGGCACCTTACATTCCTCACACATAAACCGAGTGTCTTTGCGTCTTTGTTGCCATCGTTTTGTTTGTGCACAGACGATGCATCTCTTCTGAGCAAATTTCTTCTGAGTTGAAGGAAGTTGTATTATGAAATGATCACCTTCCCTCCTCAAACGCTTGGGTATATCCTGAGGAATTCAAGGACCTTGTTGTATAGCAGGTGTTGTTACCTGGTACTTCATTATGAGTTGTCTGACAACAGACAGACAAAATTCACCATACGGTGGTTTGTTGCCAGTCTTTATTTCGTACATATTATATGCATTGAGCATTGAAATGTCCATGAGATGGAAGAAAAGTTTCATGTACCACTTGTAACTCTTACGAACACAGTCAACAAAACCAATCTGCATGTCACATTTGTCAACCAAGCGCATGTTTTGTGTATAATCAATCACTGTCACTGGTTTTCGAATACATTCATTAGTCACTCGATCAACTTTGCCACTGTCTTGCATTTCATTACGGTGAATGGTTGTCAACAATGTGACATCTTGTTTGTCATACCACCGTAATGCCATAATGTCATTGGCAGTAAACACCTGCACGTCATCACCACGAGCACCTGCATTGAGCCTGGGCATATGTTTACGATTGGAACGCACTGTGCCACACACATCTGTCATGTTCACTCGCATGAAATCACTGAGTAATGGGCTTGTGTACCAGTTATTGGTATATAATGTATGCCCCTAACCAAGATAAGGTGCCATCATGTTTCTCACTACGTCACCTGAGATACCCAATAACAACTTGGTATCTTTCAATGTTTTACTACCCGTGTATACAACAATATCCAACACCAGGCCACTGTCACAATTATAGAGTACAAACAGTTTTATACCAAAGCATTTCCTCTTGCTCGGTATATACTGCTTGAATGACAGTCTACCTTTGAACAAAATCAAAGACTCGTCAATTACAAGATTCTTGAATGGATAAAATTACGTATATGCTGAACTTTTGTTTGAGATACATGAAAACATTTCTAATCTTGTATAACCTGTCACTTCTGTCAGGCCTGGTTTTGTCAGAGAAGTGCAACATACGTAAGAGTAAGATAAACCTGTTCACTGGTATGATTTCACTGAAGACCGGGGTAGAAATTAGCCGATCTGTGGACCAGTATGCTTTTATATTATGCTTATACACATGAGGCATAAGCATTATTGTTGCAAAAAGCAAATACATTTCTGCAACAGTCGTCTCTTTCCACCTGTGTAGTCTTGACTGTGGTGATAAGATCGTATTTGCCAGGGTGTACTTAAAATACTTATTACTTTCCCTGACAATAGTTTCCATCAATGGCTGGTCAAAGAATAATTCAAAGAATTCCAGTTCATTGGCCGTGGTTCCAAGGGGACAAGTAGGTAGAATTCCACTTTGAGAGTCATCAAAGTGGTGAGGCTTGGGAACAAAATTGGGATTTTGCTGCCAATCCCACATATGGTTTGCTGGTGGATACTGGACATCATAGGCTGGTTGTGCGGGTGGTTGTGGTTGTGGTGGGCTGGTGGCTGACGCTCCGCTTTGTCCTTGAACTGACGAGTCAGCAGCGTGGGTCCCAGCGTGGGCTGGTGAGTCACGCATGGCGGTGCCACTACCATCACCACTAACACCATCCACTGATGCCTGTGGTCTATCCATGCCAAGTGTAGCCACATCATCCTCACTATCACTACCTAAAACTGGTGTAGGGCCACGGGATGTACTCTGGGATGTACTCCGGGATGTACTGCGTCCCCTGGGCACAGCATAGGGTACACTACCCGAGCGCATGCGGCGGCGAACGTACCGATGCTTCACTGGTGAATATGATTCCTCACTATCACTACTCGAATGATCGTCGAGCGCAAGAAAATCACAGTCCACGTCACTATCATCATCATTAATGAAGTCAGAGGCCTGGGCACGTGAAAATATTAGTTTTCTCTTGCGTTGAGGAACAACCGACCGTGAGTCACGAGTGCCCATACCAGAGGTAGAAGGTTGAGGATCGTCAGGGTTTTCTGCACTATTATCGATATCCTGGTCATTCTTTTCGGTCACTAACTGATCAAAGCCGTAGAATTCGTCTTCATTTCCACTTCCATCACTGTCAGAACTATCAGATTCAAATTCAAATTCAAAGTTTATTCTCTATAAAGATTACAGTGTTGAATTTACAGAATTTGGTTGTTGTGTGGCTTACATGTAGTTAAATAATGATTACAGAGTGTACCACTAGAACGCCTATCATGGCTAGGCATTTCGGGCAGACTTAGTTTAATTCTTTATTTTAAAATATTACAAATTATGAGGTAAGTTGGTATTATGGCTAAGTGACTAAATACTAGTTTGTGAGTTTAGCAATGTGAATGCTTTTGTTTTGGCACAGTACATAGTTTCAGTATTGGAGTATCATAGGATTCATTATTTTAAGATTGAGATTAATATTTCTGTTTATGGTCAAATGGGTGAGTGAGTGTAAGTGTGAACCACCAGGTGGTATTCGTGTAGTTAGTTGATGGGGTTTATCAGGGAGATAAGATGTTTTCTAATGGTAGTTTTGAAGGTGATGAATGTGTCTGCAGTTCTAGAGTTCTCAGGTAGGGTGTTCCAGATGTTAGGGCCTTTGACATACATTGAATTTTTGTAAAGGTTTAGTCGGACATGGGGAATGTTGTAGAGATGTTTGTGTCTGGTGTTATGCCTGTGGGTTCTGTCACAACTATCAAGAAAGTGTTTTAGGTCAAGGTTGATATTGGAGTTTAAGGTCCTGTAGATGTAGATTGCACAGTAGTAAGTGTGGATGTACTGAACAGGGAGTAAGTTTAGATATATGAAGAGTGGGGGGGTGTGTTGCCAGGGATGGGATTTAGTGATTCTTACTGCAGCTTTTTGTTGGGTTATTATTGGCTTTAGGTGTGTTGCTGCAGTTGATCCCCAAGCACAAATAGCATAGGTGAGGTATGGATAAATAAGTGAGTGGTATAGTGTGAGAAGGGCATTTTGCGGCACGTAGTATCGTATCTTGGAGAGGATCCCAACTGTTTTGGATACTTTTTTGGTTATGTGTTGGATATGGGTGCTGAAATTCAGGTTGTTGTCAAGGTATAGGCCTAGGAATTTGCCCTCATTATGTCTGGTAATTAGAGTGTTGTCGATCTTAATGTTAATTTGTGCATCTCCTGCTCTGCTACCAAACATAATATAGTAGGTTTTGTCAGTGTTAAGCGTAAGTTTATTGGCTGTCATCCAAGTCGATATTTTGATCAGCTCCTCGTTAACAATGGTGTTGAGGGTGGCAAGATTAGGGTGAGAGATGACATAAGTCGTGTCGTCAGCAAAGAGAATGGGTTTCAGGTGTTGGGATACGTTTGGAAGATCATTGATGTATATGAGGAAGAGCAGGGGACCAAGGACACTTCCCTGCGGAACTCCAGTATCAAGTGGCCGTGTTGTTGATGCTGTGTCTTTAATGGTAACATACTGATACCTATTAGTAAGGTAAGATTTGAAATAAGCAAGTGCATGGCCTCTTATACCGTAATGGTCAAGTTTGTGGAGTAGGATGTCGTGGTCTACTGTGTCAAAAGCTTTTCTTAGGTCAATAAAAATTCCTAGTGGATATTCCTTATTTTCCAATGCTGTGTAAAGCAGATCTAGCATTTTTATGATTGCATCATTAGTGCTTTTATTTTTCCTAAATCCAAATTGGCAGGGGTTGAGTATGTTTTGTGCTGTTATCAATGAATATAGTCTCCTGTGCACGAGTTTCTCAAAGATTTTGGATAGCAATGGTAAGTTTGATATTGGCCTATAGTTGTTTAAGTCTGTAGGGTCACCACCTTTATGTATTGGTGTAACCCTTGCCATCTTGAGTAGTTTCGGGAAGGTGCTAGTTTCTAGTGACTTGTTAAAAAGTAATGAAATAGCATGCGAAAGGATATGGGCCGCTCGCTTGTACAGTAATGGTGGGACATTAGACAGATTCCCTGAGTTGTTTTTAAGTGACTTTATAATCTCGGTGACTTCCGAGGGCTCAGTTGGTGCAAGATAGAAGGAATTTGGTAAATTCCCATCTAGGTAGTCCCTGGCATGGGCATTAGTATGTGGGATTTTATTGGCGAGATTAGGTCCTATGGTTGAGAAGAAGTCGTTTATCTTGTTAGCTGTGTCAGTGGGATGTAGTGGTGTTTCATTAGGTTTAGTTAGGACAATATTCTTGTTTTTTTTCAATTTGTGGGTCCCTAGAATCTGAGAGAGTGTTTTCCAGGTCTTTTTTATATCTCCTCTAGTGTCTGTGAATCTACTGGAGTAGTATAGTTGTTTGGCTTTCTTTATTACTTTGGTGAGAACTGATGAATAGTGTTTAAGAATATCTTTGTGTATTAAGCCCTGTCTATATTGCTTTTCATATTGGTGTTTCTTGTCAATGGATTTCAGAATGGTGCTGGTTAGCCATGGGCAACCAAGCCGTTTGTTTGTGATCTGTTTCGTTTTTATAGGACAATGTTTGTTGTATAGTCTAAGTAATTTGTTAAGAAAAATGTCTGTCCAGTCATCAATACCTTTGGCCTTGGAGAATTCTGTAGGCCAGTCAACAATCTCTAGGTCTGTTGAACTGCTCGGTGTTATGCCAAATATTATTCATTCTGTAGTATTTAACATGTTTTATGTTATTTATATTGTTTCTTACGTCATATTAGATAAATTGTGATAGGCAAATAAGCTGTACTGTTGATATTAGCTTAATAATAAAGCATATTCTCCTACTTCATGAGACTGAGCTCATGGCAACCAACAGTGGCTTCAAAGCCACCTTATCTTTAATGGATAATGTACTGTGTAGGTGCTTTACATAATGAAAAGCATTTCTTTTATTCATTAGAACCGTGGCTAGTGCAGGTTATAACAATAAGTGGAGAAAAAGAAATTGGAATGATTTATGCAGCAAGTAGCGCCATCAAACAGTACCAGCAGGTTGGTGTGGCGACCCTGGAAATTTGAAATTATGCTAGCCAAAATTAGTGCCGAATAACTGAAGGAACCGAATAACTGATTGCCGGATTTGTGATGGCGAACCTGTATTCCTTTCATGTGCCTTTCATCCAGAGCGTCATTTCTTCTGAAAATGGTGTTACATGAGAATGGGAGTACTGCCCATTATTAATTCTACTGTACCAATATGGAGACAACTTGTACACAATGTAAAGTGTTTGTATTATGGTATAATACAGAAATGTATTAACCAAGCGTTCGTCTGTTTGCGTGACTCCGCATCTCACTACCCCTACCCCACCGCTGGTGGGGTGAGCTGGGGGTGGCTACCATACCAACCATACCTGATCTCTTACAATAAATACTACTCACCTCACCGTACATTAAGACTACAAATATTTTAAGTAATGAGTGAACTGTATATGCATTTTATCGCTCTGGGATGCTTTAGCCCTTAAACTGTCCAAACGTAGATCCACGTTCTCTCGCATAGCGCTCTGAATGTAGATCTACATTTTTTACATGCTTTATAATGGAGAAAATCAAGGTCGGAGTGCAACATGCATAAACGTAGACCTATGTTTGAACACTTCAAGGGTTAAATGTCGTAGTATATTACTTGTGGTTGGGGTGGGGGTGGCCTGGCCTGGCTACCATATCTACCACACCTGATTTCTTAAAATAAATACTACTCTTCTCACCCAACATTAAGACTACAAATATTTTAAGGTAAATAATGAGTGTACTATGTGTATTTTACATTTTTATTGTTTTTTAATGCCTAGTTCTATTGCTAACCTAATATATGTTAGTGTAAAATTATTAACTAGCATTTATAAGTGGAAAAAATTGTGTTCCACTTTATGGCAATTTCTGCTTTACGGTAGTAGCCTGGAACCTAACCTCCCATACAAGTGGGGCCCTACTGTACGTATTTGTATTCTACCATTCTTCACCTGTCTAGACTTACGTAGTCTATAAGTATTAGGTTAAGTCTGCTTGAAATGCCTTGGCATGATAGTGGCTTTCTTTGCTCCAATCATATTATGATATGTAAACACACATTGTAACCTTACCTGGAGAAGGTTTCAGGGTCAGTGCCCCTGCGGCCTGGTCTGAGACCAGGCCTCACGGTGGATCAGGGTCTGATCATCCAGGCTGTTACTGCTGGCCGCATGCAAGCTGACATACGAACCACAGCCCGGTTGGTCAGGTACTGACTTTAGGTGCCTGTCCAGTGCCTCCTTGAAGACAGCCAGGGGTCTATTGGTAATCCCCCTTATGTATGCTGGGAGCCAATTGAACAGTCTTGGTGCCTGGACACTTACTGTGTTGTCTCTCAGTGTACTCGTGGTTCTGCTTTTCATCGGGGGAATGTTGCATCTCCTGCCGAGTCTTTTGCTTTCATAGGGAGTGATTTTCATGTGAAGGTTTGGTGCCAATCCCTCCAGGATCTTCCAAGTGTATATTATCATGTATCCCTCTCGAGGGAATACAGATCAAGGACCTTCAACCATTCCCATTAGTTTAGGTGCCTTATCATACTTTAGTTTAGGTGCCTTATTATACTTATGTTTTCCATGAAAGTTCTTTGTACACTCTCCAGGTCTGCAATGTTGCCAGCCTTGAAGAGGGTCATTAGTGTACAGCAGTATTCCAGCCTAGAGAGCACAAGTGATTTGAAGAGAATCATCATCATCTCAAGAGATAGTTCCTGACTATGGAGCTGAACTTCTCCAGGCTGAGGGACTGGCAACCTCAAATTCTACGACTTCAAGGGTGATGGACTGATTACATCGTCTTCACATCTCTACTGTTCCAGCCTACTGTGTAGGCGAAGTGTTTCGGAATAAAGTTGCCTAACTGTTGCCTATGTGTCTTACCTACCAATCTCCCCCATCTTTATTTCTCCCTCTCTTCCTACTCCCTCTCCTCTCTTACCCTTGCTCCCTCCCCTGCTCTTAACCCCTAAAATGTCCAAACATATACAGTGGACCCTCCTCAGCTAACAGCGGCATTAAGTAATAGCAAATTCGTTTAACGGCGCTCTTTGGCATAAAAAAAAATGGCTCTACCAACATTGAAAAACTCATCTAATGACATTTGTCCCGAACTTGTCCATGGGGCTGGAGCGCAGCCTGAGCTGGCCCAGCCACTCCAAGACTCCACGTACAGCCAGTGTTTACAAGCTGTTTCGGTCGATTTCAAGTGTATCTGCGATATATTTTGTATTATTCCCGTGTCTTCAGTACTTGTAACTGCTAAATAAGCCACCATGGGCCCAAAGAAAGTTTCTAGTGCCAGCCTTGTGATAAAGAAGGAAAGAAATACAATAAAATTCAAGAAAAAACTCGTAGCAAAGTACCAAAGTGGAGGAGGAAGAGAGAGGGGAGAATGTGCCTTCTGCAGTGATTCAGTGATTCTACGATATGTACGATACTACAGCAGCAGGTATGGGTAAAGGCTATAGTGCCAGCCAGCGATAAAGTGTAGAATTAACAGTGTATCAAGTAAGTTAAACGAGTAAGCGATAGAAAAACGACACGAAAGTAACTCTCCAATGTTGTTGGATGTGTGTACATCCGCTGAACATACACTGGCCTGCTATCTTCCACTACCCTAAACCTCTGCCAGCATCTCCTCCATCAAACTAATTAATTAACATCTCCAAGGTAAGTGTAAATATAAAAGTGTAAACATAAAAGTAAATATATTAAGCGTAAATATAAAATCCCGGCTGCCTTACCCCCTTTCATTTTACCTACTGCCTCACGAACTTCCCCCACACTCACAACTGGCTCTTCCTCACTCCTACAAGATGTTATTCCTCCTTGCCCTATACACGAAATCACAGCTTCCCTATCTTCATCAACATTTAACAATTCCTCAAAATATTCCCTCCATCTTCCCAATACCTCTAACTCTCCATTTAATAACTCTCCTCTCCTATTTTTAACTGACAAATATATTTGTTCTCTAGGCTTCCTTAACTTGTTAATCTCACTCCAAAACTTTTTCTTATTTTCAACAAAATTTGTTGATAACATCTCATCCACTCTCTCATTTGCTCTCTTTTTACATTGCTTCACCACTCTCTTAACCTCTCTCTTTTTACACTCTTCCCTCCTTGCATCACTTCTACTTTGTAAAAACTTCTCATATGCTAACTTTTTCTCCCTTATTACTCTCTTTACATCATCATTCCACCAATCGCTCCTCTTCCCTCCCGCACCCACCTCCCTGTAACCACAAACTTCTGCTGAACACACTAACACTACATTTTTAAACCTACCCCATACCTCTTCGACCCCATTGCCTATGCTCTCATTAGCCCATCTATCCTCCAATAGCTGTTTATATCTTACCCTAACTGCCTCCTCTTTTAGTTTATAAACCTTCACCTCTCCCCTGATGCTTCTATTCTCCTTGTATCCCATCTACCTTTTACTCTCAGTGTAGCTACAACTAGAAAGTGATCTGATATATCTGTGGCCCCTCTATAAACATGTACATCCTGAAGTCTACTCAACAGTCTTTTATCTACCAATACATAATCCAACAAACTACTGTCATTTCGCCCTACATCATATCTTGTATACTTATTTATCCTCTTTTTCTTAAAATATGTATTACCTATAACTAAACCCCTTTCTATACAAAGTTCAATCAAAGGGCTCCCATTATCATTTACACCTGGCACCCCAAACTTACCTTCCACACCCTCTCTAAAAGTTTCTCCTACTTTAGCATTCAGGTCCCCTACCACAATTACTCTCTCACTTGGTTCAAAGGCTCCTATACATTCACTTAACATCTCCCAAAATCTCTGTCTCTCCTCTACATTCCTCTCTTCTCCAGGTGCATACACGCTTATTATGACCCACTTTTCGCATCCAACCTTTACTTTAATCCACATAATTCTTGAATTTATACATTCATATTCTCTTTTCTCCTTCCATAACTGATCCTTCAATATTAAGGCAGCCGGAATTGATGGGATAAAGATAGAAGTGTTAAAAGCAGGTGGGGATATAGTTTTGGAGTGGTTGGTGCAATTGTTTAATAAATGTATGGAAGAGGGTAAGGTACCTAGGGATTGGCAGAGAGCATGCATAGTTCCTTTGTATAAAGGCAAAGGGGACAAAAGAAAGTGCAAAATTTATAGGGGGATAAGTCTGTTGAGTATACCTGGTAAAGTGTATGGTAGAGTTATTATTGAAAGAATTAAGAATAAGACGGAGAATAGGATAGCAGATGAACAAGGAGGCTTTAGGAAAGGTAGGGGGTGTGTGGACCAGGTGTTTACAGTGAAACATGTAAGTGAACAGTATTTAGATAAGGCTAAAGAGGTCTTTGTGGCATTTATGGATTTGGAAAAGGTGTATGACAGGGTGGATAGGGAGGCAATGTGGCAGATGTTGCAGGTGTATGGTGTAGGAGGTAGGTTACTGAAAGCAGTGAAGAGTTTTTACGAGGATAGTGAGGCTCAAGTTAGAGTATGTAGGAAAGAGGGAAATTATTTCCCAGTAAAAGTAGGCCTTAGACAAGGATGTGTGATGTCACCGTGGTTGTTTAATATATTTATAGATGGGGTTGTAAGAGAAGTAAATGCGAGGGTCTTGGCAAGAGGCATGGAGTTAAAAGATAAAGAATCACACATAAAGTGGGAGTTGTCACAGTTGCTCTTTGCTGATGACACTGTGCTCTTGGGAGATTCTGAAGAGAAGTTGCAGAGATTGGTGGATAATTTGGTAGGGTGTGCAAAAGAAGAAAATTAAAAGTGAATACAGGAAAGAGTAAGGTAATGAGGATAAAAAGATTAGGTGATGAAAGATTGGATATCAGATTGGAGGGAGAGAGTATGGAGGAGGTGAATGTATTCAGATATTTGGGAGTGGACGTGTCAGCGGATGGGTCTATGAAAGATGAGGTGAATCATAGAATTGATGAGGGGAAAAGGGTGAGTGGTGCACTTAGGAGTCTGTGGAGACAAAGAACTTTGTCCTTGGAGGCAAAGAGGGGAATGTATAAGAGTATAGTTTTACCAACGCTCTTATATGGGTGTGAAGCATGGGTGATGAATGTTGCAGTGAGGAGAAGGCTGGAGGCAGTGGAGATGTCATGTCTGAGGGCAATGTGTGGTGTGAATATAAAGCAGAGAATTCGTAGTTTGGAAGTTAGGAGGAGGTGCGGGATTACCAAAACTGTTGTCCAGAGGGCTGAGGAAGGGTTGTTGAGGTGGTTCGGACATGTAGAGAGAATGGAGCGAAACAGAGTGACTTCAAGAGTGTATCAGTCTGTAGTGGAAGGAAGGCGGGGTAGGGGTCGGCCTAGGAAAGGTTGGAGGGAGGGGGTAAAGGAGGTTTTGTGTGCGAGGGGCTTGGACTTCTAGCAGGCATGCGTGAGCGTGTTTGATAGGAGTGAATGGAGACAAATGGTTTTTAATACTTGACGTGCTGTTGGAGTGTGAGCAAAGTAACATTTATGAAGGGGTTCAGGGAAACCGGCAGACCGGACTTGAGTCCTGGAGATGGGAAGTACAGTGCCTGCACTCTGAAGGAGGGGTGTTAATGTTGCAGTTTAAAAACTGTAGTGTAAAGCACCCTTCTGGCAAGACAGTGATGGAGTGAATGATGGTGAAAGTTTTTTTTTTTCGGGCCACCCTGCCTTGGTGGGAATCGGCCAGTGTGATAATAAAAAAAAAATAAATATAAAAGGACCCCAGTGGAAATACATAAGTCACTCTGGCTTTTCTGGGTTATCCTAGGTACTTTACACATGCTGCTAAGGTAAGATAAGATAAGATTTCATTCGGATTTTTAACCCCGGAGGGTTAGCCACCCAGGATAACCCAAGAAAGTCAGTGTGTCGTCGAGGACTGTCTAACTTATTTCCATTGGGGCCCTCAAATCTTGTTCCCCAGGATGCGACCCACACCAGTCGACTAACACCCAGGTACCTATTTACTGCTAGGTGAACAGGACAACAGGTGTAAGGAAACACGTTGTAATGTTTCCACCCGCCGGGAATCGAACCCCGGCCCTCCACGTGTGAAGCGGGGGCTTTAGCCACCAGGTCACCAGGCTATGTATGATAATCTATGTAACTGTATTTGTGTATACCTGAATAAACTTACTTATTTATAAATTAAAATGTAAGTATTTCTTATTTATAAATTAAAATGTAAATATTTCTTATTTATAAATTACATATATTGTTAAAGTGTGATGGTGGTGCTGGCAAAATCCTCCACCGCCACCAACATGGCTTCTTTCAATGGCGGCCTTTAAACCCAACAATAACACTTACACCATTTACTCCTCTCATACATTATGGCAAATTTTATTCATTCTAGAGCATATATCATGTTTCTATGTTATTAATATTGTTTATAATGTCACATTAGACGAATTGTGATAGATAAATAAGCTGTAGAGATGATATTAGAATCATATTGAAACAATAAACTTGTCTTCCTCTTGCCTCCTATGTGTCTGTCATACACCAACATTATGACATATTTTATTCATTCTAGAGTATATATCATGTTTCTATGTTATTAATATTGTTTATAATATCATATTAGATGAATTGTTATAGATAAAAAAAGCTGTAGAGATGATGATAGCGTCATATTGAAGCATAATAAGCTTGTCTTTCTCTTGCCTCCTACGAGTCTGTCATACACCAACAAGTCGAGTCAGTAAAGATAAGTCAGTAAACGTAAGTGTGATGTTAAATGTTCATTTATCCACTTTATTAGTGCTGTATATTTATTTGTCATTGTTTCTGTATGTATATTTATATTTAATCTTTAAAAAAAAAATTTTCATACTTTGGGGTGTCAGGAACGGATTAATTCTATTTCCATTATTTCTTATGGGGAAAATTAATTCGACCAATGGCAAATTCGACCAACGGCAAGCTCTCTGGAACGGATTAATGTCGTTGGTTGAGGGTCCACTGTATATACGTTCTTAGCGCTAGTGCCCCAAACGTATATATACGTTTTATTTTTCCTGCCTCCAAATTTGGCATGATTGGCCTGAGATGCCTGGTCAGCATAGAATGGGTCTTAACACTCGGTGTGCACCATATTAAAAAATCTGGGACCAGTTAGTACCTTGTGGGAGCGCCAATTAAATTGAGCGCCAGCTAGAGCAAACAGTGCGGCAAACACCAAGGATTCACTGATATAATGTCATATTAACACTCCCCTTTTAAGAGAAAAGTGATGTTAACCCCAAGTTTAGGGTCTGTCTGTCTCTGTCTATCTCTTTTTATGTCTCACAGGTACACACAGATACAATTACAGCGGACCCTTGACCAACGATGGCATCGTATAACGTTAAATCCGACTAGCAATACATTTTAACGCAAAAATTTTGCCTTGACTAGCGCTAAAAAACTCGACCAATGCGATTTGTTCCGTTCGAGACGTGTCCACATGTGGCCTGAGTGCGCCTCACTTGTCCCGTGGGTGCCAGTGTTTACAAGCCAGCCAGCCACTGCGGTCGCATCCAAACATACAATCGGAACATTTCGTATTATCACAGCATTTTTAGTGATTGCACCTGCAAAATAAGTCACCATGGGCCCCAAGAAAGCTTCTAGTGCCAACCCTACAGCAAAAAGGGTGAGAATTACTATGGATATGAAGAAAGAGATCATTGCTAAGTATGAAAGTGGAGTGCGTGTCTCCGACCTGGCCAGGTTGTACACAAAACCCCGATCAACCATCGCTACTATTGTGGCCAAGAAAACGGGAATCAAGGAAGCTGTTCTTGCCAAAGGTGCAACTATGTTTTCAAAACTGAGATTGCAAGTGATGGAAGATGTTGAGAGACTCTTATTGGTGTGGATAAACGAAAAACAGATAGCAGGAGATAGCATCTCTCAAGCGATCATATGTGAAAAGGCTAGGAAGTTGCATGACGATTTAATTAGAAAAATGCCTGCAACTAGTGGTGATGTGAGTGAATTTAAGGCCAGCAAAGGTTGGTTTGAGAGATTTAAGAATCGTAGTGGCATACATAGTGTGATAAGGCATGGTGAGGCTGCCAGTTCGGACCAAAAACCAGATGAAAAATATGTGCAGGAATTCAAGGAGTACATAGAGGCTGAAGGACTGAAACCTGAACAAGTGTTTAATTGTGACGAAACAGGCCTGTTTTGGAAGAAAATGCCAAGCAGGACCTGCATTACTCGGGAGGAAAAGGCACTCCCAGGACATAAGCCTATGAAAGACAGGCTTACTCTCTTGATGTGTGCTAATGCTAGTGGTGATTGCAAAGTGAAGCCTTTATTGGTGTATCACTCTGAAACTCCCAGAGTGTTCAGGAAAAGCAATGTCCTCAAGGCTAATTTGTGTGTGCTGTGGAGGGCAAACAGTAGCGCATGGGTCACTAGGGACTTTTTCTATGACTGGTTACACCATGCATTTGCCCCCACTGTGAAAAATTACCTCCTGGAAAATAAATTGGACCTTAAGTGCCTCCTGGTATTAGACAATGCTCCTGGTCATCCTTCAGACTTGGCAGAGCGACTTTCTGGGGACATGAGCTTCATCAAGGTCAAGTTTTTGCCTCCTAATACCACTCCTCTCCTACAGCCCATAGACCAGCAGGTCATTGCAAACTTCAAAAAACTCTACACAAAAGCTCTGTTTGAAAGGTGCTTTGTAGTGACCTCAGTAACTCAACTGACTCTAAGAGAGTTTTGGAGAGAGTACTTTAATATTCTCAATTGTGTAAACCTTATAGGTAAGGCTTGGGAGGGAGTGACTAAGAGGACCTTGAACTCTGCTTGGAAGAAACTGTGGCCAGAATGTGTAGACCAAAGGGATTTTGAAGGGTTTGAGGCTAACCCTAGGAATCCTATGCCAGTTGAGGAATCAATTGTGGCATTGGGGAAGTCCTTGGGGTTGGAGGTTAGTGGGGATGATGTGGAAGAGTTGGTGGAGGAGGACAATGAAGAACTAACCACTGATGAGCTGCTAGATCAACTTCAACAGCAAGAGGCCAGACCTGAGAAAACTGGTTCGGAGGAGGGGAGAGAGAAATTGAAGAAGTTGCCTACTACAAAGATTAAGGAAATCTGTGCAATGTGGCTGAAAGTGCAAACCTTTATGGATGAAAATCACCCTCACACAGCTATTGCAAGCCGTGCTGGTGACTATTACACTGACAATGTTGTGAAACACTTTAGGGAAGTCATAAAGGAACGAGAGGTACAGGCCACTATGGACAGATATGTTGTGCGACAGAAGTCCAGTGACTCTGAAGCTGGTCCTAGTGGCATTAAAAGAAGAAGGGAAGTAACCCCAGAAAAGGACTTGACACCTCAAGTCTTAATGGAAGGGGATTCCCCTTCTAAACACTAAGACTCTCTCCTCCTCCCATCCCATCAATCATCACCAGATCTTCAATAAAGGTAAGTGTCATGTAATTGTGCATGCCTTTTTCAGTTTGTGTGTATTAAAATTAATATTTCATGTGGTAAAAATGTTTTTTTTTCATACTTTGGGGTGTCTTGCACGGATTAATTTGATTTCCATTATTTCTTATGGGGAAAATTCATTCGCATAACGATAATTTCGCATAACAATGAGCTCTCATGAACGGATTACTATCATTATGCGGGGGTCCACTGTATCTGCCTCAGTGCTGGAGGCAGTGATGTAGGCAAGCGTAGAAGTGAGGATTTAGTTAGAAAGTTCAGGACAACAATAGACATAATTAGGAAGAAGGGGGGCATCCTGTTATATGTGGCATTTTGCCAAGAAGGGGTGTTGGAAATGAATGGCTGTCCAGAGCAATTGGTATTAATTGTTGGCTGGACAAACACTAAGGATAATGCAGTACCATTCATTGACAACTGGGACCACTTCTATGGCTGAAATGACATGTATGCCAGAGACGGGGTTCACTTATCCAGGGCAAGTATGGGTTTTCTTGATAGCTCAGTTGAGGGGGTTGTTTGGACTTTAAACTAGGATTAGTTAACCCCTTCAGGGTCCAAGGCCAAAATCTGAAGTGGTTCTCCAGTGTCCAAGAAATTTTGAAAAAAAAAAAGATATTTTTTTCTTACAAAATTAAAGAGTACTTACCGAGATACAGTGCCGAGAAGTTAACCCCAAATGACGTGGTGGTGGCAACAGCGACGATTTCCACATACGCACATTGCTTTGTTTACTGTTTTTTGTAGTTTTTTCTTTTCTTTTCTAATTTTTTTTCTTTTCCTACTAACATTTGGGGCCTGAGATACCAATACTGTATATAATGTATATTTATAAACTCACTGTATTGAACACAATAACCTCACTAAAGTTATTATCATATTATTGTTTACCACTGTTGTTTATTACAATAAACATGCACAGATCTTGTATAATACTAATGTTCTATCATATATTTACATATTTACAATCACTGGACATGGTTTTAGAACTGCTGGAGTTTGTGGAACTCCTTGAAACAAGGCACCATGCACAGAGGTACCTTACATTCCTCACACATAAACCGAGTGTCTTTGCGTCTTTGTTGCCGTCGTTTTGTTTGTGCACAGACGATGCATCTCTTCTGAGCAAATTTCTTCTGAGTTGAAGAAAAGCTGTATTATGAAATGATCACCTTCCCTCCTCAAACGCTTGGGTATATCCTGAGGAGTTCAAGGACCTTGTTGTATAGCAAGTGTTGTTACCTGGTACTTCATTATGAGTTGTCTGGCAACAGACAAACAAAATTCACCATATGGTGGTCTATTACCAGTCTTCATTTGGTACATATTATATGCATTGAGCATTGAAATGTCCATGAGATGGAAGAAAAGATTCATGTACCACTTGTAACTTTTACGAACACAATCAACAAAGCCAATCTGCATGTCACATTTGTCAACCAAGCGCATGTTTTGTGTATAATCAATCACTGTCACTGGTTTTCGAATACGTTCATTAGTCACTCGATCAACTTTGCCACTGTCTTGCATTTCATTACGGTGAATGGTTGTCAACAATGTGACATCTCGTTTGTCTTGCCTTTGCTCCAGATTCTCCTCCACCACGATGCTGTAACACTTACTCCAAGGCTGAGGGACTGATTACCTCATCTTTTGTATATAGTTCTACTGTCTTCCTATTATGTCCTAGAATCTGTATTGATAAAGCCACTGGATGGCGAAACATCTACAATAAAGATATCCAGATGTTGCACATGTGTCTTAACTTTCATATTGTCGGTATTTTATACCTTTCTTGCACAACTTGTCAGACACTGCAACATCATGGAATCTTGGTTCAGAGGACATCTACAAGACCTTCTTCACGGCTGCTGCAACTAATCCATCTTTGGGAAGGACCTACTTCCACTGGTGAATCCCGCCAACCAGTGACTATGCCCTCGTCTGCTGCCCGTCCTTATCCACTGGCGCCTATATAACCGCCAGTCTTCTTGCCTTTGCTCCAGATTCTCCTCCACCACGATGCTGTGAACACTTACTCCAAGGCTGAGGGACTGATTACCTCATCTTTTGTATATAGTTCTACTGTCTTCCTATTATGTCCTAGAATCTGTATTGATAAAGCCACTGGATGGCGAAACATCTACGATAAAGATATCCAGATGTTGCACATGTGTCTTAACTTTCATATTGTCGGTATTTTATACCTTTCTTGCACAACTTGTCAGACACTGCAACATCATGGAATCTTGGTTCAGAGGACATCTACAAGACCTTCTTCACGGCTGCTGCAACTAACCCATCTTTGGGAAGGACCTACTTCCACTGGTGAATCCCGCCAACCAGTGACTATGCCCTCGTCTGCTGCCCGTCCTTATCCACTGGCGCCTATATAACCGCCAGTCTTCTTGCCTTTGCTCCAGATTCTCCTCCACCACGATGCTGTGAACACTTACTCCAAGGCTGAGGGACTGATTACCTCATCTTTTGTATATAGTTCTACTGTCTTCCTATTATGTCCTAGAATCTGTATTGATAAAGCCACTGGATGGCGAAACGTCTACAATAAAGATATCCAGATGTTGCACATGTGTCTTAACTTTCATATTGTCGGTATTTTATACCTTTCTTGCACAACTTGTCAGACACTGCAACATCATGGAATCTTGGTTCAGAGGACATCTACAAGACCTTCTTGACGGTTGCTGCAACTAACCCATCTCTTTGGGAAGGACCTACTTCCACTGGTGAATCCCACCAACCAGTGACTATGCCCTCGTCTGCTGCCCGTCCTTATCCACTGACGCCTATATAACCACCAGTCTTCTTGCCTTTGCTCCAGATTCTCCTCCACCACGATGCTGTGAACACTTACTCCAAGGCTGAGGGACTGATTACCTCATCTTTTGTGTATAGTTCTACTGTCTTCCTATTATGTCCTAGAATCTGTATTGATAAAGCCACTGGATGGCGAAACGTCTACAATAAAGATATCCAGATGTTGCACATGTGTCTTAACTTTCATATTGTCGGTATTTTATACCTTTCTTGCACAACTTGTCAGACACTGCAACATCATGGAATCTTGGTTCAGAGGACATCTACAAGACCTTCTTCACGGCTGCTGCAACTAACCCATCTCTTTGGGAAGGACCTACTTCCACTGGTGAATCCCGCCAACCAGTGACTATGCCCTCGTCTGCTGCCCGTCCTTATCCACTGACGCCTATATAACCGCCAGTCTTCTTGCCTTTGCTCCAGATTCTCCTCCACCACGATGCTGTGAACACTTATTCCAAGGCTGAGGGACTGATTACCTCATCTTTTGTATATAGTTCTACTGTCTTCCTATTATGTTCTAGAATCTGTATTGATAAAGCCACTGGATGGCGAAACGTTTACAATAAAGATATCCAGATGTTGCACATGTGTCTTAACTTTCATATTGTCGGTATTTTATACCTTTCTTGCACAACATATGATGGTATTTTATGCTAACAGTCGAAGTGCAAGAAATATGATTAATGAACTGCATTTGGTAGTGTGTGCTGGGAACTTTGATATCATTGCATTAACTGAAACATGGTATGATTTGAAGAGTTGGGATATGATTGCTGAGTGTAATATTAAAGGGTTTAAGTTGTTCCATGTGGATAGATGTAATGGGAAGGGGGGAGGCGTTGCATTATATGTTCGAGAAAATATTAATTGTTGCATAAAAACAGGTATAAAGATAGATGGAATAGTAACAGAATCTGTTTGGGTAGAGTCTGTAGAAGGTCAAGAAAAACCAATTCTAGGTGTATCGATCACGATAGAGGGAGACTTCTTTGGGACAAAATTGTTAGGGCTTCTAGACACAATAACGTAGTTATAGTAGGGGATTTTAACTTTAGTCAAATAGACTGGAATTCTTTAACTGGTAATCTGAAGTCCAGTGACTTTATGGAAACATTTCAGGACTGTTATCTAAAGAAGTGTGTAACAGAGCCTACCAGGGGTAATAATTTGCTTGACTTAGTCTTGTGAAATAAGGAAACACTCGTAAATAATCTGGAGATCACTGAAGAACTTGGCACAAGTGATCACAAATCCATCACTTTTAGCATTAACTGGGAATATAAGAATAATGATAATACGGTAAAAATCCCTGATTTTCGTTCTGCCGATTATAGTGGACTTAGGGAACACCTGTCTAATCTCGACTGGGGTTATCTAGCTAATGATTTTATTGACGATTATCATGCTTATGATTACGAAGGGATCTGCGTTTATGATTTTTTTCTTAATAATGTACACCGTGCTCAGAGTATGTATATACATTCCCCAGAGAGAAATTATGTCTAATAATAACAATCCCAAATGGGTTAACAGGAAGCTAAAGCATCTATTAGGGGAGAAAAGGAGAATTTATAGGCACATCAGAAGAGGAGAGGTTAACCTTACTGACCAATATGCTCAGCTTAGGAGAAGTAAAAATGGAGATTAGAAAGGCTAAACGTGACTATGAAATTAGAGTTGCTAATGAATCAAAGACCAATCCAAAGGGGTTCTTTCAAGTGTATAGGACGAAGGTGAAGGAAAAAGTAGGACCTCTGAAAACTTGGAATGGACAGCTGACAGATAACGAACTGGAAATGTGTTCCTTATTTAATGACTATTTTTTGTAAATTTTTACACAGGAAGACACAAATGAGATTCTAGAAATTAACAATTAGTATTCAGTTCCTGATGAATTCAAATTAACTAATATTACTGTCACAAGGGACATGGTTATCAAACAGATAGACAAACTGAAGCAAAATAAGCCCCCGGGGCCCAACGAGTTGTTTTCCAGGGTACTTAAGGAATGCAAGATGGAACTTAGTCAGCCATCAGCGAGTGTGTTTAACCCTTTGACTGTTTTCGACATATAAATACGTCTTACGAGCCAATGTTTCTGACGTATATATACTCAATAATTCTAGCGGCTTCAAATCAAGTGGGAGAAAGCTGGTAGGCCCACATGTGAGAGAATGGGTCTGTGTGGTCAGTGTGCACCACATAAAAAAAATCCTGCAGCACACATTGCGTAATGAGAAAAAAAAACTCTGATCGTTTTTTTGGAATAAAACGCCGACTTTGAGGTGTATTTTCGTATAGTATTTATCATTGTATTCGCGTTTTCATGGTCTTAGGTGATAAAATGGAAAACATATTACAGAAATAGAGATGATTTTCATTACTTTTACGATGAAAACGACCTTGAAACTGAGCTCAAAGTAGCGGAAATGTTCGATTTTTACCAATGTTCAAGAGTACATAAATCACACCACACGTCCAATACACGTCAACTGGGGAGTCTAATATTCTTTCACTAGTGCACTGATATTATTTATACCATTTTTACAATAATGCAGTCGTCTGCATAACAGTAAATTTTGTATTTTTTTGTATGAATAAAAAATCAAAATAGAAAGCAATAATAATATAAGAGGGGCCTAGAGATGTGACTAATGAACAGAGCATATGTTATTTTAGTGCCACGAATGTCTACCTTGTTTATTCTGGACCCTATTTTGAAATTGGCATCTTTTTTATTTTGCGTGAAATTGGCCAAATTGCCAATTTCTGACCACCATATTGGGTAGTCCAAATTAGTAAATGGGAGGTTTCTTGTACTCAGCTGATAGATAAAATGGAGTTCTAAAGAAATAGCTATGAGTTTGGTCAACTGGAACAACGGAATTGGCTGAAAATTGGGCTCAAAGTCGGCGAAATCGCCGATACGCACATGTCGCCGAGACCGCTAACTTCGCGAGAGCATAATTCCACGAGTTTTCGACCAAATTTCGAACTTTTGGTGTCATTACCATCGGGAAAAGATTCTCTATCATTTCATAAGAAAAAATAATTTTTTTTTTTCAAAAATTGAGCGACATAGAATGACAGTTTCAGAGAGGGGCCTGAAACAGTCAAAGGGTTAATGCATCCATCCTTACTGGTGTTGTACCAGAGTTGTGGAAGATGGCTAATGTGGTTCCTATATTCAAATCAGGGGATAAGTCTGTTCCTACAAATTACCGTCCAATAAGCCTGACATCTATAGTGGGCAAGTTATTAGAATCAGTTATAGCTGACATTATTAGAAGTCACCCTGAAGAGCATAATTTGATTAATGAATCTCAGCATGGGTTCACGAGAGGTCATTCCTGCCTGACAATAGAACATTTGAGGCTGTAGACAGTGATAAAGAATATAATATTGTTTATTTGGATTTTAGTAAAGCCTTCGATAGAATACCTCACAAGAGACTCTTAAGAAAAGTGGCAGCTGTGAATATAAAAGAAACACTGTCTGTTTATAAATTTGTCTCTTCTTAAAAATCAATGTTTAATCTGTGACCCAATCAAACTTTGTCATTTTTAATTACATTACCTAACAGAATACTTCATTCTACTGAATGCACAGCAACACAGTAGATGATCATATGACCTGTCTTTGAAATACTCATTTGAGCTTAATTGTTATTTGTTTACAACAATGTTTACCACTAAATATATCATTGCTTAGTTAATCTTAAGCCTGCCCATAATGCTCTGCATACAAGGGGCTTTGGCATGTTACACTTAACCACTGTATTTCTTTGTACTTCTATGTATCATGTTCAAATTAATAAATAAATAAATAAAGTTCTAGCATGGTTAGAGGCATGGCTTACCTGGAGTTTACCTGGAGAGGGTTTCAGGGGTCAATGCCCTGCAGCCCAGTCTGAGACCAGGCTTACCAATAGAAAGCAGAGTTTCCATTAATGGGGTCAAATCTGAATGGGGATTAGTCACTAGTGGCATTCCACAGTTTTAGGCCCTCTCTTGTTCATAATTTACATTAATGACTTTGATGAAGGGATTACGAGTGGCATGAACAAATTTGCTGATGATACAAAGATAGGCCGTATGATTCATTCTGAGGAGGATGACAATGAACTGGAGGATTTGGACAAATTAATGTCTTGGTCTGAAAAATGGCAGATGAAGTTCAGTGTGGATAAGTGTAAGGTACTAGTCCTTGGTAATGAAAATAACCCTCGAAGCTATAAACTAGGTGAAGTAGAGCTTGATCATACAGAATGTGAAAAAGACTTGGGAGTCATGATAAGCAGAAATCTAAAGCCAAGACAGCAGTGCCTAAGAGTGCACAACAAGGCTGACAGATTACTTGGATTTATCTCAAGAAGTACAGTGGACCTCCACTTAACGATCACCTCCCAATGCGACCAATTATGTAAGTGCGTTTGTACGTGTATGTTTGGGGGTCTGAAATGGACTAATCTACTTCACAATATTCCTTATGGGAACAAATTCGGTCAGTACTGGCACCTGAACATACTTCTGGAATGAAAAAATATCGTTAACCGGGGGTCCACTGTATAAGTAACAGAAGTCCAAAAGTTATTTTACAGCTCTATACATCACAAGTGAGCCCTCATTTCTATTATGCCGCTCAGTTTTGGTCTCTTTACTACAGGATGGATATAGACTCATTGGAGAACATACAGAGAAGAATGACTAAAATTATTTACTGTGTAAGGAATCTCCCATATGAAGATAGACTTAAAGCCTTAAATCTCCACTCTCTGGAGATGTAGAATGAGGGGAGATATCATTGAAGTGTATAAGTGGATGACGGGCATAAACAAAGGAGATATTAATAAAGTACTGAGGGTGTCGAAACAGGTAAGAACCAGGAATAATGGATTTAAGTTGGATAAATTTAGATTTAGAAAGGGCATAAGTAAGTACTGGTTTTCTAACTAGAGTTGTGGATGCGTGGAACAATCTTCCCAGTAGGGTGATCGAGGCTAGGACTTTGGGCAGGTTTAAAAAGAGACTAGACAAATATACGAGTGGGAGGGGCTGGGTTTGATTTGTGCCATTGGGTACAGGAGTAAATTCTTGGGTAGCTTTGGGTAGAGGTCATTTTGATAAGG
The DNA here is from genome assembly GCF_038502225.1 of Cherax quadricarinatus. Lineage (NCBI taxonomy): Eukaryota > Metazoa > Arthropoda > Malacostraca > Decapoda > Parastacidae > Cherax > Cherax quadricarinatus. The sequence continues at coordinate 25,839,963 of NC_091295.1, read as the reverse complement.
ACCTGCCTTGTATGGGCCAGTAGGCCTTCTGCAGTGTTCCTCAATTCTTATGTTCTATAATTTTTACAATCTCTTTTGTCTCCCTTCCTTTTTATATAAAAGGAATTATACATGCTCTCTGCCAGTCCCTAGGTACCTTCTCCTCTTTCATACATTTATTAAAAAAAAAATACCAACCACTCCAACACTACATCCCCCCCCCCCCCCCTGCTTTTAACATTTCTGTCAGGATCGTGTCTTTTCCAGCTGCTTTACCCCCTTTCATTCAACGTAATGCCTCACGCACCTCCCCCACACTCGCATCCTGCTCTTCTTCACTCCTAAATAATGGTATACCTCCCTGGCCAGTGCATGAAATTACCGCCTCCCTTCGTCAACATTTAAAAGTTCCTCAAAATATTCCCGCCATCTACCCAATACCTCCATCTCCCCATCTACTAACTCCCCTACTCTGTTTTTAACTGACAAATCCATTCGTTCCCTAGGCTTTCTTGTTTATGTCACTCCAAATTTTTTTCTTATTTTCATCAAAATTTCTTGACAGTGCCTCTCCCACTCTGTCATCTGCTGTTCTTTTTCACTCTCTCACCACTCTCTTCACCTTTCTTTTACTCTCCATATACTCTGCTCTTCTTATAACACTTCTGCTTTGTAAAAACCTCTCATAAGCTACATTTTTCTCTTTTATTGCACCCTTCGTCATTCCACCAATCACTCCTCTTTCCTTCTGCACCCACCCTCCTATAGCCACAAACTTCTGCCCTTTTATTCTAATATTGCATTTTTAAAACTATTCCAACCCTCTTCACCCCCCATCCCCCCACTACTCACACTTGCACTAGCCCACCTTTCTGCCAATAGTTACTTATATCTCACCCGAACTTCTTCCTACCTTAGTTTATACGCTTTCACCTCTTCACTTGTTGTTGCCATTTTTCTTTTGTCCCATCTATCTCTTACTCTAATTGTAGCTACAACTAAATAATGATCCAATATATCAGTTGCCCCTCTATAAACATGTGCATCCTGAATCCTACCCATCAACGTTTTATCCACCAATATATAATCTAACAAACTACTTTTATTACGTGCTATATCATACCTTGTACAGTGGAACCTTGGCTTATGAATTTAATCCGTTCCGTGACCTCGTTCGTATCCCGATTTGTTCGTATGCTGAGTCAATTTTCCTCATTTAAATTAATTGAAATGGCATTAATCTGTTCCAGCGGAATTCCTGCTCTTAGGAGGCACGACAAAATACTTCAAAATGATGCTAATATCAACTCTACAGCTTATTTATATATCACAATTCATCTAATTTCACCATCACTCAAGGAATGCACAATAGGTTCATCATTGTCAGTGGTCAGCATTTCCTTGATGTCAGCTTCCTCTAACTCCATTAGCACACAGTCAAGATGAGTAAATAGAACTGTCAATGCTTATTGCTTGAGTACATTTATTCTGTTAATGGGTTGGATCTGTGAAGGACCTGCCTAGTATGGGCCAACAGGCCTGCTGCAATGTTCCTCCTTTCTAATAACATAAGAAAGGAGGAACACTGCATCAGGCCTGTTGGCCCATACTAGGCAGGTCCTTTACAATCCATCCCACTAACAAAATATTTGCCCAACCCAGTTTTCAGTGCCACCCAAGAAACAAGCTCTGATAACTATCCACTCATATGCAAGTCCCAATCAAATCCAACCCCTCTCACTCATGTATTTATCCAACCTAAATTTGAAACTACCCAAAGTTTTAGCCTCAATAACCAAACTAGGCAGACTGTTCCACTCTTCAGCTACCCTATTTCCAAACAAATGCTTTCCTATGTTTTCTAAATTTAAACTTTTCTAATTTGAATCCATTACTGCAGGTTCTCTCTTGGAGAGAGATCCTCAAGACCTTATTTATATCACCTTTATTAATACCCATCTTTCACTCATATACTTCGATCATGTCTCCCCTCATTCTTTGTCTAACAAGTGAATGGTTTAGAAAGACATGTAAGCAAACACTATAACATATTTATTAGAAAACGTTTCGGTCCTGGGACCTTGATCACTTCTAACATACAGAGGTAGAAAGACATTATATATATAGGCGGAGAGTGAGATGTGACGCACGTGACCTGAGGAATGTCATAAGAACATAAGAATGGAGGAACACTGTAGAAGGCCTACTGGCCCATGCGAGGCAGGTCCTTATCAAAACAACCTCTGCCTATGATGAGGACGGGTAGACGATGAAATCATGTGACTCCTGTGTTGTTGGGTTGGTGCTGCTTAAGTATCATGTATGCCAATGTTTTTGAAATTTTGTAGTTTCCAGTGTTGCGTTCTATAGTGTCGGTGACGGCGATTAGTGAGGCTTCTAGGCACCGTCGGCGTCTGAGGTCTGGTTCTGTGAGAACGAGTTGTGCCTCATTCCAGTTCATCAAATGTCCCGTGGAGTCTCTGTGGATGACACAGGCATACCTCAAATTGTCTCTGTATGCCTGTGTCCTCCACAGAGACTCCACCGGACATTTGATGAATTGGAATGAGGCACAACTCGTTCTCACCAAAAAAGACCTCAGACGCCGATGGTGCCTAGAAGCCTCGCTAATCGCCGTCACCGACACTATAGAACGCAACACTGGAAACTACAAAATTTCAAAAACATTGACATACATGATACTTAAGCAGCACCAACCCAACAACACAGGAGTCACATGATTTCATCGTCTACCTGTCCTCATCATAGGCAGAGGTTGTTTTGATAAGGACCTGCCTCGCATGGGCCAGTAGGCCTTCTACAGTGTTCCTCCATTCTTATGTTCTTATGACATTCCTCAGGTCACGTGCGTCACATCTCACTCTCCGCCTATATATATAATGTCTTTCTACCTCTGTATGTTAGAAGTGATCAAGGTCCCAGGACCGAAACGTTTTCTAATAAATATGTTATAGTGTTTGCTTACGTGTCTTTCTAAACCAACTTGTCGGTATTTATTACCAAGGTTTATACCAACAAGTGAATGTAATTTAAGGGTCATCAATCTTTCTTCATAAGGAAGATTTCTAATGCTATGTATTACGCTGAATGTTTTCTAATGAATTTATCTCCATTCTGTAATATGGAGACCAGAACTGAGCTGCATAATCTAGGTGAGGCCTTACTAATGATTTACGAAGCTGAAATATAACCTCTGAACTTCTGTTGCTTACACTTCTTGATATAAATCCCAGTAATCTGTTATGGACACTTCCGAGCTTCAGAACCTTGAATTTATCTACATTGAACTGCATATGCCAATTTTCTGACCAGGTATTGAGTTTGTCTAAATCCTGAAGCTCCCTGATATCTACGTTTGAATCAATTATCCTACCTATCTTTGTATCATCGGCGAATTTGCTCATTTCACTAGTAATTCCCTCATCAAGATGATTCATATATATTATAAACAACAACAGGCCCAAGACTGATCCCTGTGGAACGCCACTTGTTACAGATCCCCACTCGGATTTGACCCCATTTATGGACACATACTGCTTCCTGTCTGTAAGCCATGACTTGATCCATGAGAGCACTTTTCCCTCAATGCCATGAGCTGCCACTTTCTTTAACAGCCTTTGGTGCAGTACTCTATCAAAAGCCTTACTAAAATCTAAACAAACAATATAAAATTCTTTATCGTGATCAACAGCCTCAAAAGCTTTACTAAAGAAAGTTAATAAATTCGTTAGACAAGAACAGCCTCTCATGAATCCATGCTGAGTATCATTAATCAGATTATGCTTATCCAGATGGCTTCTCATAATCTCAGCTATAATTGACTCTAGTAATTTGCCTACAATTGAGGTCAGGCTTATTGGATGGTAATTTGAAGGTAACGACTTGTCCCCTGCTTTAACCCTTTGACTGTCGCGGCCGTATATATACGTCTTACGAGGTACCGTGTTTGACGTATATATACTCATAAATTCTAGCGGCTTCAAATCAAACAGGAGAAAGCTGGTAGGCCCACATGTGAGAGAATGGGTCAGTGTGCACCATATAAAAAAAATCCTGGAGCACGCAGTGCATGAGAAAAAAAAAACTGACCGCTTTTTTTAATTAAAATGCCGGCTTTGTGGTCTATTTTCGTATAGTATTTATGGTTGTATTCTCGTTTTCTTGGTCTCATTTGATAGAATGGAAAACATATTATAGAAATAGAGGTGATTTTGATTGATTTTACTATAAAAAGAACCTAGAAATGGAGCTCAAAGTAGGGGAAATGTTTGATTTTTGCCAATGTTCAAAAGTAAACAAATGATGCCATTGTCCAATAAATGTCCAACTAGCCATTCTAATATGCAGTCATGAGTGGGTTGATGTTATTTATACAATTATTACAGTATTGCAGTAGTCTGCATAATAGTAAGTCTTCTATTTTTTGTTTGAATAAAAATTCAAAATAGAAAGCAAGAGTAATATCATAGGGGCCTGGAGACGTGACTGATGAACAAAGAAAATGTTATTTTAGAACCAGGAATGTCTGCATTGTTCATTCTGGACCTTATTTTGAAATTGTCATATTTTTTAATTTTCGTGAAATTGGCCAAATTGCAAATTTCTGACCACATTATTAGGTAGTTGAAATCAGTAAATGGGCAGTTTCTTGTACTCAATCCATAGAAAAAATGGAGTTCTAAAGAAATAGCTATGAGTTTGGGCGACTGGAACAACGGAATTAGCCGAAAATAGGGTTGAAAGTGGGCGAAATTGCCAATTTGTAAACAGCGCCGAGGTCGCTAACTTCGCAAGAGCATAATTCTGTCAGTTTTCCATCAAATTTCGTTTTTTTTTGGTGTCATTACAATCGGGAAAAGATTCTCTATCATTTCATAAGAAAAAATAATTTTTTTTTTTTTAAATTTGTGACACCAGGAGACACCTCAGGATTGGGTGTTGCGACAGTCAAAGGGTTAAAAACAGGAATTGCATTAGCCATCTTCCACATATCAGACACTACACCTGTTTGAAGAGATAAATTAAAAATATTAGTTAATGGTTCTCAGAGTTCCATTTTGCATTCCTTAAGAACCCTTGAAAAAAGCTCATTAGGTCCCGGCAACTTATTTTGCTTCGGTCGGTCTATTTGTTTCATAACCATTTCACTAGTGACTGTGATGTTACATAATGTATCTTCTTCAGGCCCACTATAAAAATTAATTACTGGGACATTGTTAATGCCCATAGTTATTTTTAAGGGGACCTATTTTAACTTTAACTTTTGTTCTATACACCTGGAAAAAACTTTTCGAGTTAGTTTTCGAATCCCTAGCAACTTTAACCCTTTCAGGGTCCGTCCCGTAGATCTACGGCTTTACGTTCAGGGTCCAAACCGTAGATCTACGCCATGAGCTCAGCTCACTCTGATAAACTGTGAGTGGTACATTTGGGCCTAGATATGAGAGAATACAGTGGACCCCCGGTTAACGATTTTAATCCGTGCAAGAGGGTTAATCGTTATGCGAAATAATCGTTATGCGAATGAATTTTCCCCATAAGAAATAATGGAAATAAAATTAATCCGTGCAAGACGCCCAAAATTATGAAAAAAAATTTTTTTTACCACATGAAATGTTAATTTTAATACACACAAACTGAAAAAGGCATGCACAATTAAATGACACTTACTTTTATTGAAGATCTGGTGATGATTGATGGGATGGGAGGAGGGGAGAGCATTATCTTCTTACTGTTTAGAAGGGGAATCCCCTTCCATTAGGACTTGAGGTAGTAAGTCCTTTTCTGGGGTTACTTCCCTTCTTTTTTTAATGCCACTAGGGCCAGCTTCAGAGTCACTGGACTTCTGTCGCACAACATATCTGTCCATAGTGGCCTGTACCTCTCGTTCCTTTATGACTTGCCTAAAGTGTTTCACAACATTGTCAGTGTAATAATCACCAGCACGGCTTGCAATAGCTGTGTGAGGGTGATTTTCATCCATGAAGGTTTGCACTTCAAGCCACTTAGCACAGATTTCCTTTATCTTTGTAGTAGGCAACTTCTTCAATTTCTCTCTCCCCTCCTCTGAACCAGTTTCCTCAGGTCTGGCCTCTTGCTCTTGAAGTTGATCTATCAGCTCATCAGTGGTTAGTTCTTCATTGTCCTCCTCCACCAACTCTTCCACATCCTCCCCACTAACCTCCAACCCCAAGGACTTTCCCAATGCCACAATGGATTCCTCAACTGGCACAGGATTCTCAGGGTTAGCCTCAAACCCTTCAAAATCCCTTTTGTCTACACATTCTGGCCACAGTTTCTTCCAAGCAGAGTTCAAGGTCCTCTTAGTCACTTCCTCCCAAGCCTTACCTATAAGGTTTACACAATTGAGGATATTAAAGTGATCTCTCCAAAACTCTCTTAGAGTCAGTTGAGTTTCTGAGGTCATTACAAAGCACCTTTCAAACAGAGCTTTTGTGTACAGTTTTTTGAAGTTTGCAATAACCTGCTGGTCCATGGGCTGCAGGAGAGGAGTGGTATTAGGAGGCAAAAACTTCACCTTAATGAAGCTCATGTCCCCATAAAGTCGCTCTGCCACGTCTGTAGGATGACCAGGGGCATTGTCTAACACCAGGAGGCACTTAAGTTCTAATTTCTTTTCAGTTAGGTAATTTTTCACATTGGGGGCAAATGCATGGTGTAACCAGTTATAGAAAAATTCCCTAGTGACCCATGCCTTACTGTTTGCCCTCCACAGCACACACAAATTATCCTTGAGGACATTCTTTTGCCTGAACGCTCTGGGAGTTTCAGAGTGATACACTAATAAAGGCTTCACTTTGCAATCACCAGTAGCATTGGCACACATCAACAAAGTAAGCCTGTCTTTCATAGGCTTATGTCCTGGGAGTGCCTTTTCCTCCTGAGTAATGTAGGTCCTGCTTGGCATTTTCTTCCAGAACAGGCCTGTTTCATCACAATTAAACACTTGTTCAGGTTTCAGTCCTTCAGTTTCTATGTACTCCTTGAATTCCTGCACATATTTTTCAGCCGCTTTGTGGTCCGAACTGGCAGCCTCACCATGCCTTATCACACTATGGATGCCACTACGCTTCTTAAATCTCTCAAACCAACCTTTGCTGGCCTTAAATTCACTCACATCATCACTAGTTGCAGGCATTTTTTTAATTAAATCCTCATGCAACTTCCTAGCCTTTTCACATATGATCGCTTGAGAGATGCTATCTCCTGCTAGCTGTTTTTCATTTATCCACACCAATAAGAGTCTCTCAACATCTTCCATCACTTGCGATCTTTGTTTCGAAAACACAGTTGAACCTTTGGCAAGAACAGCTTCCTTGATTGTCTTTCTGGTGCCCACAATAGTAGCGATGGTTGATTGGGGTTTCTTGTACAGCTTGACTAGGTCGGCTATACGCACTCCACTTTCATACTTATCAATTATCTCTTTCTTCATTTCTATAGTAATTCTTACCCTTTGAGGTGTAGGGTTGGCACTAGAAGCTTTCTTGGGGCCCATGGTCACTTATTTTCCAGAAACAGCACCGAAAATACTGTAATAATACGAAATATTCCGAGTGTATGCTTGGATGTTACCGCGGAGGCTGGCTGGTAAACAATGGGACGGCCGGCACATGTGAGGCTGGCTGAGGGCACATTGGACGCGTCTCGGACGAAAATCGGTAAGCGGGTTTTTAATCGGTATGCGTGGCAAAAATTTTGCGATAAAAGTAATCGGTATGCGGAAAAATCGCTATGTGATGCCATCGTTATGCGGGGGTCCACTGTACATCTATGTGGTATGTGTGCACCACATAAAACAGATCCTGCAGCACACTGTGTATAATGAGAGAAAAAAAATGAAATCATGATTTTTCGATTAAAACAGCAACTTTGCAGTGTTTTTTCGTATGTTTTTTATAGTTGTATTTGCGATTTCTTGGTCTCATTTGATAGAATGGAAGACATATTACAGAAATAGAGATGATTTTGATTGGTTTTAGCACTGGAAATGGCTTGAAACTGAGCTCAAAGTAGCAGAAATGTTAAATTTTTGCTGATATTCAAGAGTAAACAAACGACCTCACACGTCTAATACACGCCAGCTGGTGGGTCTAATATACATTCACAAATATGGTGATGATATTTATACAATTATTACAGTATTGCATAGCAGTAAATCTTCTATTTTTTGGTGTGAATAAAAATTCATTATGTGAATAAAAAATCAAAATGGAATTTATTTGTAAAGCCTCAAAACATAACTAATGAACAGAGGAAATGTTAGTTTAGTGCCAGGAATGCCTACATTGTTCATTCTGGACCCTATTTTGAAATTGGAATATTTTGAACTTTGTGTTAAATTGGCCAAATTAACAATTTCCGATCACTTTATTTTGTAGTTGAAACAGTTGACTTGGCAATTTCTTGTGCTCAATCGATAGAATAGAAGTAATACTAGTGAAATAGCTAAGAATTTGGTTGATTGGAATAATGTAATTGGCCTAAAATGGGAGTCAAAGTCGGCAAAATCGCCGATTCGTAAATATCGCTGACACATCAAAATTCGCGAGAGCATAATTTCGTCAATTTTCCACCAAATTTCGTACTTTTTGTTTTATTACCTTCACAAAAAGATTCTCTACGATTTCATAAGAAAAAATAGCAAATTTTTTTTTTGAAAATTCTTGGACACTGGTGCGTGACTCCAGATTTGGGCCTTGGACCCTGAAAGGGTTAATTTCATAGTCCCGTTTAGCTTTTCTTATCCCCTTTTTAATGTCCCTCTTAATGTCAATATACTGATTCATAAGATGACCCTTACCTCTTTTGATACGCCTATAAATTCCTTTCTTATGCCCTAAAAGATATTTGAGCCTATTATTCATCCATTTTGGATCATTTCTATATGATCTAATTTCTTTATACAGGATAAATGTTGTTTGGGCAGCATGTACTATTATGTTCAGAAAACTGTCATATTGATAGCGCTCTTTGTTACTCCAGTCAACAGATGATAAGTGTTCTCTAAGCCCATCATAATCTGCTAAGTGAAAATCTGGGACTGTTACTGAGTTATACTTACTATCATACTTCCATTCAAAGCTAAATGTAATTGATTTGTGGTTGCTAGCACCAAGTTCCTCTGAAATTTCTAAATTATTAACAAGGGATTCCTTGTTTGCCAGAACTAAGTCAAGCAGGTTATTTTCCCTTGTAGGTTCTATCACAAACTGCTTCAAAAAATAATCCTGAACTACTTCTAAAAAGTCTTTAGATTCTAAATTCCCAGTCAGAAAATTCCAATCAATATTACTAAAGTTAAAGTCACTTAGAGTTACAACATTATCGTGTGTTGTGGCCCTAACAGTTTCCTCCCAGAGAAGTCTTCCTCGGTCTCTATCCAAGTTTGGGGGATGGTATATCATGCCTAAAATAAATTTTTCATGCCCCTCTGAAAATTCTACCCAGACTCAGTATGTGTTTCAGACTTTATACCCGTTTTTATGCAACAATTTAAACGATGATGGGCATAGAGTGCCACCCCAACCCCCTTCCCAATACTTATGTCTACTTGGAACAGTTTAAAACCCTGATTGTGACATTCAGCAGGCATGTCCCTATTTTTCATATCAAACCACATCTCAGTTATGGGAAAAATATCAATGTTACCCACACTTGCAACCAATCTCAATTCGTCCATCTTATTTCTCGCACTACTACTATTAGTATAATATATTTTCAGAAACCCTCCCTCTCTTTTTTCTTCCTACTGATTTCTGTTCCTCCACTATGCCTGTTATTCTCCTTATCACTGAATGCCATTGCCTTTCCTATGTTCACCAATAACTCATTCTACCTATAATTGGTTTCCTTAAAACACACTATCGCTACACTCAGAATACATTGATTTTCCACGAAAACCCATACCACTATCTATTTCTAGTTTAAAGACCTAACAGCTCCTTCCACTGCATTGGCCAGTGCTCCCACCCCAAACCTAGATAAGTGAATCCCATCCCTGGCATACCTGTCATTTCTGCCATAGAATAGGTCCCATTTGTCTATGAATGTTACTGTATTTTCCTTACAGTGTTTGTCCAGCCAGCAGTTGACACCAATTGCCCTGGACAACCATTCATTTCCAACTCCTTTCCTGGGCAAAATGCCACATATCACAGGGTTCCCACCCTTCTTCCTAATTATCTCTATTGCTGTCCTATACCTGCTAAACAGGTCTTCACTCATACGTCTGCCAATATCGTTGCCTCCCGCACTGAGGCAGATAATAGGATTGCTCCCATTACCTTTCGTGATGTTGTCCAGACGGCTAACAATATCCCCTATACCAGCCCCAGGAAAACATACAGCTTGGGTTGTAAATGCTGCAGCGAGGAGATGGTTGGAGGCAGTGGAGATGTCCTGTCTAAGGTCAATGTGTGGTGTAAATATTATGCAGAAAATTCGGAGTGTGGAAATTAGGAGAAGGTGTGGAGTTAATAAAAGTATTAGTCAGAGGGGTTGTTGAGGTGGTTTGGTCATTTAGAGAATGGATCAAAGTAGAATGACATGGAGAGCGTATAAATCTGTAGGGGAAGGAAGGCAGGGTAGGGATCATCCTTGAAAAGGTTGGAGGGAGGGGGTAAAGGTAGTTTTCTGGGCGAGGGGCTTGGACTTCCAGCAAGCATGCATGAGTGTGTTAGATAGGAGTGAATGGAGACAAATGGTATTTTGGACCTGACGAGCTGTTGGAGTGTGAGCAGGGTAATATTTAGTGAAGGGATTCAAGGAAACCGGTTATTTTTATATAGCCGGACTTGAGTCCTGGAAATGGGAAGTACAATGCCTGCACTTTAAAGGAGGGGTTTGGGATACTGGCAGTTTGGAGGGATATGTTGTGTATGTTTATACATACAGTATATGCTTCTTAATTGTTGTATTCTGAGCACCTCTGCAAAAACAGTGATTGTGTGAGTGAGGTGAAAGTGTTGAATGATGATGAAAGTATTTTCTTTTTGGGGATTTTCTTTCTTTTTGGGTCACCCTGCTTCGGTGGGAGACGGCCGACTTGTTAAAAAAAAAAATGCAGAAAAGAATGACAAATAAATACAGTAGGGCCCCACTTATATGGCGGGTTAGGTTCCAGGCTGTCGCCGGAAAACAGACATCGCCGGAAGACAGAACGCCATTTTTTTCCATTTATAAATGCTAGACAAAAGTTTACACTAAATTATATTAAGTTAGTAATAGAACTAGGCATTAAGAACACACAAAGTAAAATACATTTACAGTAAATTCATTACTTATCTTAAAGTATTTGTAATCTTAATGTAGGGATTATTATTATAATCAAAAAGAAGCGCTAAGCCACAAGGACTATACAGCACTGCAGGGCAGGAAGGAAGCGAGGGCATCAGGTGGCAAAAGGGAGATGGATGAGTAATAGGTTACGGATAACAGCGGGGTAGTGGATGGTGAAAGGGTAAAGGGCAGCAAGACTGAACTAGAAAGGGCTGAGGGGAGTGCGAAAAGTATCATCAGAGTTTGTGGAGTAAATCAGTCGTTGTCAAGAAGTCAATGAGAGAGTCAGGATTAAAGGACGGTCCATCAGCAAGAAGGGAAGGTAAAGAGAGAGTAGTAGAACGAAGACGACGACGGAGGTAAATTCTGCGTGCTCGTTGATAGAGAGGGCAGTCTAACAGAATGTGGCTAATCGATACTGGAACTTGACACTGCTCACAGAGAGGAACAGGGTGCCTCTCCATGAGATACCCATGAGTAAGACGAGTGTGGCCAATGCGAAGGCGGGAGAGAGTGGTCTCCCAACCTCGGCATTGATGACAAGAAGACGGCCAGTAACCTATGCTCGGTTTAATAGAATGAAGTTTGTTACCGAGTAGAGTTGACCAACGTTGTTGCCAACGGGTGCGAAGGTGGGTAGCTATTGCAGCAAAATAGTCCAGAAATGGAACACCTCGATAGGAAATTGGTAGGTTTTGTACTGCTGACCGCGCAGCAGTGTCTGCCTGTTCATTGCCCTGTACGTCGACATGACCAGGGACCCAACAAAAAACAATATCTTTATGTTTGGTAGAGATACGGCGTAGCCAAAGTTGGATACGGAGAACTAGGGGATGAGATGTATCAAATTTTCGTATAGCCTGTAGAGCACTAAGGGAGTCTGAGACTACTACAAATGATGACACAGGCATAGATGCGATACAAATAAGTGCTGCAAGAATGGCATACAGTTCAGCAGTAAAAATGCTAGCTGAAGATAGTAAATGCCCCCGCACGATGCTGTCCGGAAACACTGCTGCGAATCCGACGCCGTCTGAAGACTTAGAGCCATCTGTGTACACCCCGGTGGCATGAGAATGGGAGTGGAAGTGATCAAGAAAAAGAGAGCGGGAAGCCACCGTAGGCAGTTGAGCTTTCGAGTAAGGGAGTGAGAGAACAGACCCGAACAGCTGGAACTTCCCAGGGGGGTAGGGAAAAGTGAGATGCTACATGAACATATAAAGGTGATAACTGAAGGGAAGACAAGAGTGAATGTAGGCGAAGAGAAAAGGGACGGAGTAAACAGGGGCGGCGAACGATTAATGTAGGGAGAGAGGTGAGTAGTACTTATTTGTAGGAAGTCAGGTGTAGGTAGCCCTGGCTCCCCGTCTCATACTTAATATACAATATTTAAAACATCCCAGAGAGGTAAAATACACATACAGTACACTCATTATTTACCTTAAAATATGTGTAGTCTTAATATAGAAAGAGAGGTGAGTAGTATATATATACAACTACTGGCTACCTACACTGTGGCCCAGAGCCATATTATTAACATCAACATGCCTTGTTCACTGAATTTAATCATTTGTAACAACTACCTTTAGATGCCATTATAAACGAAGGTAGAAGTAATTAATTAGTCATGCCGAAAATTGTAAACAAAAGCGGAGTGAGGGAATGGCTGGGCCAAACGCAGATTCATACACGTTTTCTCTGATGGCTGAAAAGAGAAAACGTAATGGTGTCCCTCCACCTGGCTACCACACAGGTCCACAAGTATTATTATCAGAGCACACACAAAATATGCAATAAATGCCAGACAACAAGTTTACACTAACTTATATTAAGTTAGCAATAGAAATAGGCATTAAAAACACAATAAAAGGTAAGATACACACAGAGTACACTTATTACTTACCTTAAAATATTAATATTAATGTGTGAGAGGTGAGTGGCAGGGTGTTTATTGAATAAAATCAGAATGGCACACCATCATCCTTTAACTTGGCACTTAAAGCAAGAGGCTTACGACTTCTCTTTTTATCACAGCTAACAGACGCCATCGTCAATGAGAGCCAACTAGGTAACGAAAGAGTAAATGAGAGAGAGAACGAGATACAGAGTTGAGACAATGTAAGAACACAAACTGAACAGGTAGTGGACGATCACTTGGCCAGGCGAAATAAATGCGTATTAATATGTGTCTACTTTTAGTTCATTCACGTCCGTTTGTAAGAGTTTGTAAAACATTTACCTCAATATTTTTTTATTATAATAATAATTACACCTACCATCTGACTTACGACCTGCTCGACATACGTCGACTTACGACTGTGCATCTGGCAGCTGGGCTGGGCCGGCTGATGCACACCGCTGTACAATATTTGACAATACTCGCAGCGGCAATGTGTCATGCAGGCAGCATCAGTTTGAGTAACCCTGCCCTATCAGCAGCATCATACTGTATTAACTGTACTAACTGGACAGTAAATTTCACCATGGCCCCTAAGATGAAGTCTGAATCTTGCACTGGAGATTGTGGCAAGAAAGGCTCTTACTCTCGAACACTCTATTTGTTTTCACTGTTGCACATAAACCTGTCTGTATCTGTCTGCCTGTATATCTGTCTGTATCTCTGTGTGTCTGTTTGTCTGTCTACTAGTGTGTCTCTTTCTGTCTACCTGTGTGTCTTTATGTCTACCTGTGTGTCTTTCTGTCTACCTGTGTCTGTCTTTATGTCTACCTGTCTGTGTCTACCTGTGTGTCTGTCTGTCTGTCTTTGTCTGCTTGTCTGTCTCAGAGCCACTCATTAAGAGTGTACTTGGTCTTGAAGACGCCATATTAATAATAATAATAATCACTGAGGCACATAAAATGTGTATAAAACGTTAACATAGACATTTTGCTTAATCCATCTATGATTTTTTTTCAAAATTATATAATAAACATGCTACATAACATATAAATTAACAAGTATGAGATGTTTTTCTGGTCGGCTTGACAGTGAACAGGAATCGTTCGTGTCCGGGCTGGTAACAACAACAACAACAACAACGTTTGTTTACATAACTCGTGAACATTCTACATTCTCATTCTCTCTCATTTATTCATTTAATCTTGTCTACTCACCTCTCACTCTACATTTAAACTACAGATATTTTAAGGTAAGTAATGAGTGGACACGATTATTATATTATAGCTTAATAATATTAATATATTTTTTTAATTTTTTTTATTATCACACTGGCCGATTCCCACCAAGGCAGGGTGGCCCAAAAAAGAAAAACTTTCACCATCATTCACTCCATCACTGTCTTGCCAGAAGGGTGCTTTACACTACAGTTTTTAAACTGCAACATTAACACCCCTCCTTCAGAGTGCAGGCACTGTACTTCCCATCTCCAGGACTCAAGTCCGGCCTGCCGGTTTCCCTGAACCCCTTCATAAATGTTACTTTGCTCACACTCCAACAGCACGTCAAGTATTAAAAACCATTTGTCTCCATTCACTCCTATCAAACACACTCACGCATGCCTGCTGGAAGTCCAAGCCCCTCGCACACAAAACCTCCTTTACCCCCTCCCTCCAACCTTTCCTAGGCCGACCCCTACCCCGCCTTCCTTCCACTACAGACTGATACACTCTTGAAGTTATTCTGTTTCGCTCCATTCTCTCCACATGTCCGAACCACCTCAACAACCCTTCCTCAGCCCTCTGGACAACAGTTTTGGTAATCCCGCACCTCCTCCTAACTTCCAAACTACGAATTCTCTGCATTATATTCACATCACACATTGCTCTCAGACATGACATCTCCACTGCCTCCAGCCTTCTCCTCGCTGCAACATTCATCACCCATGCTTCACACCCATATAAGAGCGTTGGTAAAACTATACTCTCATACATTCCCCTCTTTGCCTCCAAGGACAAAGTTCTTTGTCTCCACAGACTCCTAAGTGCACCACTCACCCTTTTCCCTTCATCAATTCTATGATTCACCTCATCTTTCATAGACCCATCAGCTGACACGTCCACTCCCAAATATCTGAATACATTCACCTCCTCCATACTCTCTCCCTCCAATCTGATATCCAATCTTTCATCACATAATCTTTTTGTTATCCTCATAACCTTACTCTTTCCTGTATTCACTTTCTATTTTCTTCTTTTGCACACCCTACCAAATTCATCCACCAATCTCTGCAACTTCTCTTCAGAATCTCCCAAGAGCACAGTGTCATCAGCAAAGAGCAACTGTGACAACTCCCACTTTATGTGTGATTCTTTATCTTTTAACTCCACGCCTCTTGCCAAGACCCTCGCATTTACTTCTCTTACAACCCCATCTATAAATATATTAAACAACCACGGTGACATCACACATCCTTGTCTAAGGCCTACTTTTACTGGGAAATAATTTCCCTCTTTCCTACATACTCTAACTTGAGCCTCACTATCCTCGTAAAAACTCTTCACTGCTTTCAGTAACCTACCTCCTACACCATACACCTGCAACATCTGCCACATTGCCCCCCTATCCACCCTGTCATACGCTTTTTCCAAATCCATAAATGCCACAAAGACCTCTTTCGCCTTATCTAAATACTGTTCACTTATATGTTTCACTGTAAACACCTGGTCCACACACCCCCTACCTTTCCTAAAGCCTCCTTGTTCATCTGCTATCCTATTCTCCGTCTTACTCTTAATTCTTTCAATAATAACTCTACCATACACTTTGCCAGGTATACTCAACAGACTTATCCCCCTATAATTTTTGCACTCTCTTTTATCCCCTTTGCCTTTATACAAAGGAACTATGCATGCTCTCTGCCAATCCCTAGGTACCTTACCCTCTTCCATACATTTATGAAATAATTGCACCAACCACTCCAAAACTATATCCCCACCTGCTTTTAACATTTCTATCTTTATCCCATCAATCCCGGCTGCCTTACCCCCTTTCATTTTACCTACTGCCTCACGAACTTCCCCCACACTCACAACTGGCTCTTCCTCACTCCTACAAGATGTTGTTCCTCCTTGCCCTATACACGAAATTACAGCTTCCCTATCTTCATCAACATTTAACAATTCCTCAAAATATTCCCTGCATCTTCCCAATACCTCTAACTCTCCATTTAATAACTCTCCTCTCCTATTTTTAACTGACAAATCCATTTGTTCTCTAGGCTTTCTTAACTTGTTAATCTCACTCCAAAACTTTTTCTTATTTTCAACAAAATTTGTTGATAACATCTCACCCACTCTCTCATTTGCTCTCTTTTTACATTGCTTCACCACTCTCTTAACCTCTCTCATTTTCTCCATATACTCTTCCCTCCTTGCATCACTTCTACTTTGTAAAAACTTCTCATATGCTAACTTTTTCTCCCTTACTACTCTCTTCACATCATCATTCCACCAATCGCTCCTCTTCCCTCCCGCACCCACTTTCCTATAACCACAAACTTCTGCTGAACACTCTAACACTACATTTTTAAACCTACCCCATACCTCTTCGACCCCATTGCCTATGCTCTCATTAGCCCATCTATCCTCCAATAGCTGTTCATATCTTACCCTAACTGCCTCCTCTTTTAGTTTATAAACCTTCACCTCTCTCTTCCCTGATGCTTCTATTCTCCTTGTATCCCATCTACCTTTTACTCTCAGTGTAGCTACAACTAGAAAGTGATCTGATATATCTGTGGCCCCTCTATAAACATGTACATCCTGAAGTCTACTCAACAGTCTTTTATCTACCAATACATAATCCAACAAACTACTGTCATTTCGCCCTACATCATATCTTGTATACTTATTTATCCTCTTTTTCTTAAAATATGTATTACCTATAACTAAACCCCTTTCTATACAAAGTTCAATCAAAGGGCTCCCATTATCATTTACACCTGGCACCCCAAACTTACCTACCACACCCTCTCTAAAAGTTTCTCCTACTTTAGCATTCAGGTCCCCTACCACAATTACTCTCTCACTTGGTTCAAAGGCTCCTATACATTCACTTAACATCTCCCAAAATCTCTCTCTCTCCTCTGCATTCCTCTCTTCTCCAGGTGCATACACGCTTATTATGACCCACTTCTCGCATCCAACCTTTACTTTATTCCACATAATTCTTGAATTTACACATTCATATTCTCTTTTCTCCTTCCATAACTGATCATTCAACATTACTGCTACCCCTTCCTTTGCTCTAACTCTCTCAGATACTCCAGATTTAATCCCATTTATTTCCCCCCACCGAAACTCCCCTACCCCCTTCAGCTTTGTTTCACTTAGGGCCAGGACATCCAACTTCTTTTCATTCATAACATCAGCAATCATCTGTTTCTTGTCATCCGCACTACATCCACGCACATTTAAGCATCCCAGTTTTATAAAGTTTTTCTTCTTCTCTTTTTTTAGTAAATGTCTACAGGAGAAGGGGTTACTAGCCCATTGCTCCCGGCATTTTAGTCGCCTCATATGACACGCATGGCTTACGGAGGAAAGATTCTTTTCCACTTCCCCATGGACAATAGAAGAAATAAAGAGGAACAAGAGCTATTTAGAAAAAGGAGAAAAACCTAGATGTATGTATATATATAAAAATGTGTGTGTCTGTGAAGTGTGACCAAAGTGTAAGTAGGAGTAGCAAGATATCCCTGTTATCTAGCATGTTTATGAGACAGAAAAAGAAACCAGCAATCCTACCATCATGCAAAACAGTTACAGGTTTCTGTTTCACAGTCATCTGGCAGGATGGTAGTACTTCCCTGGGTGGTTGCTGTCTACCAACCTACTACCTACTATTTATTTATTTATTTTTTTATTTATTTATTTACAATTTGAGCACACATAAAGAGGTACAAAAAGAAATACAGATAAGAGCAGCATGCCAAAGCCACTTATACTATGCATAGCATTACAGGCTGGCTTAAAATTAATTTAAGATTAACTAAGCAATGATGAAATCAGTGATAAAACATTAATGTAAACAGATTACTATAAAGCACAAGTGAGTATTACAAAGACAGGTCATATGGTTGCATGCATTGTTGTACATTCAGTCGTATGGAGAATTCTGTTAGGTAGTGTATTTAAAAAATAGTAAAGTTAGATTGGGTTTTAGGTTTAACATTTATGTGATATAAATGTGAGAAACATTTAAGATATACAATTTATAAGGTTCAGTTATTCAGTATTTATTTGGTTTTGGGTGAGTAAGTGATCTTTGAGAAGAGACTTGAATTTATAAACAGGTAGTGTTTCTTTTATATTTACAGGTAATGAATTCCAGATTTTAGGGCCTTTTATGTGCATTGAGTTTTTGCATAGTGTGAGATGGACACGAGGAACATCAAAGAGTGATCTGTGCCTTGTGTTATGGTCATGTGTTCTGTTGAGGTTGGCAAGGAGATGTTTGAGGGGAGGGTTAATATCAGAGTTAAGTGTTCTATGTATGTAATAGGTGCAGTAATAAGTATGGATGTTTTGTATGGTGAGTAGGTTTAGTGTATTGAATATTGGTGGTGTGTGCTGCCTGTAGTGAGAATTTGTTATCATTCTAACTGCAGCCTTTTGTTGGGTAATTAGTGGTCTGAGATGGTTAATTGTTGTTGAGCCCCATGCACAAATTCCGTAGGTGAGATAGGGGTAAATAAGAGAGTGATATAGGGCCAGGAGGGCTGACTGTGGAGCATAGTACCGTATCTTCGATAGTATGCCTACAGTCTTGGAAATTTTTTTAGAAATTTGTTGTATATGTGTATGAAATTTGAGACTATTATCAAGGTGGATTCCTAAGAATTTTCCCTCTGTTAGCTTTGTGATAGGTGATCCGTTTATCATTATGTTAAGAGGGACATCTGTAGCTCTGTTACCAAACTGAATGAAGTAGGTTTTGACAATGTTAACTGTAAGTTTGTTAGTCCTCATCCAGGTAGATATTTTCTGTAATTCGGTATTTACAGTATTGGCTAGCGTGACTGGGCTCGGGTGGGAGAAGACGTGTGTAGTGTCATCTGCAAATAGTGTGGGTTTGAGTAATTGCGAAGCATTTGGTAGGTCATTTATGTATAGGAGAAAGAGAAGAGGGCCAAGGACACTTCCCTGTGGGACACCAACTGTAATTGGTTGTGCAGAAGAGTTTGCCCCATTTGCGTCCACATATTGGCTTCTGTTGCTGAGGTATGACTTGAGGTAGTTGAGGGAGTGCCCTCTTATACCATAGTGTGACAATTTTACGTGGAGCAAGTCATGG
Source organism: Cherax quadricarinatus (assembly GCF_038502225.1). NCBI lineage: Eukaryota > Metazoa > Arthropoda > Malacostraca > Decapoda > Parastacidae > Cherax > Cherax quadricarinatus. The sequence continues at coordinate 25,820,408 of NC_091295.1, read as the reverse complement.
TCAACTGTATCAAAAGCTTTACGTAAGTCAATGAAGATCCCCAGTGGGACTTCTTTTTTCTCTATTGCAGTGTATATATGTTCTAGCATGTGTATAATAGCATCATTAGTATTTTTATTAGGCCTGAATCCAAATTGGCAGGGGTTGAGTATGTTTTGGGAGATAAGGTAGGAGTAGATTCGTTTATGAATTAATTTTTCGAAGATTTTTGAGAGAGGGTGTAAGTTGGATATTGGCCTATAGTTATTCAACTCTGTTTGGTCTCCTCCTTTGTGGATCGGGGTGACCCTTGCTATTTTGAGTACTGTAGGGAAGGTGGAGGATTCAATAGATTTGTTAAAGCGTGTTGCAATGATTGGTGATAGCACTTGTGACACTTTTTTGTATATAAAGGGTGGTAAGGTATTTAATATTAGTACATATGTATTATTGTAATAATAATGATTATTAATATTATTATTAATTTAGGGCACTGGAGCACAGATCCACTGTATAGCACTTTGTCTGGATTTTTTGGGTTATCCTAGGTAATTTATAATATGTATGATAATTTGACTTACGTGTACCAGTGAGAGAGAGAGAGATACAGAGAGAGAGATACAAAGAGACAGCCACATTCGGTCAGCCAGTCAGCCAACTACCCACCCACCCATCCAGCCACCCACCCATCCAGCCGGCCAACCAGCCAGCCAGCCGGATACGTATTACACACGTTCCAGAGTTGTTTCTCTTTACTTAGGGTATAGGTTACACAACATTCTGCCAGGATGACACTACCAGTGGTATTCTCCCATTCCACTGTGTCAACAGTACATAAAGATAATAGTAACATATGATACTGTATGCGATGTAAAATTTACAATACATATCACTACCATGTATACATTATATACAGTACATAAATAATTAAAATATAACAATAGAAGTAAATTATGGTAAAAAGAATGAAATAATGATTGTACCTTACATTACAGTATTATGTAGGTAGTTTATATAGGAAAGTTTTGACATTATGCCGGCAATTTTCAAAGGTTCGACTTACGTCCATTTCAACTTACGACCGGTTGGTCGGAACTAAGCTTGGTCGTAAGTCGGATGGTAGGTGTACCTCACAATACAAATACTCTTACATTGTGTACAAGTTAGTTCAGAATAAACAAACAGCAACAAACCATTTTTAGAGTAAATGAAGATAATAATAATATTATTATTATTATTATATGGGTGTGAAGCTTGGGTGGTAAATGCAGCAGCGAGGAGACGGTTGGAGGCAGTGGAGATGTCCTGTCTAAGGGCAATGTGTGGTGTAAATATTATGCAGAAAATTCGGAGTGTGGAAATTAGGAAAAGGTGTGGAGTTAATAAAAGTATTAGTCAGAGGGCAGAAGAGGGGTTGTTGAGGTGGTTTGGTCATTTAGAGAGAATGGATCAAAGTAGAATGACATGGAAAGCATATAAATCTATATGGGAAGGAAGGCGAGGTAGGGGTCATCCTCGAAAGGGTTGGAGAGAGGGGGTAAAGGAGGTTTTGTGGGCAAGGGGCTTGGACTTCCAGCAAGTGTGCGTGAGCGTGTTAGATAGGAGTGAATGGAGACGAATGGTACTTGGGACCTGACGATCTGTTGGAGTGTGAGCAGGGTAATATTTAGTGAAGGGATTCAGGGAAACCGGTTATTTTCATATAGTCGGACTTGAGTCCTGGAAATGGGAAGTACAATGCCTGCACTTTAAAGGAGGAGTTTGGGATATTGGCGGTTTGGAGGGATATGTTGTGTATCTTTATACATATATGATTCTGAGCACCTCTGCAAAAACAGTGATTATGTGTGTGGTGAAAGTGTTGAATGATGATGAAAGCATTTTCTTTTTGGGGATTTTCTTTCTTTTTTTGGGTCACCCTGCCTCGGTGGGAGACGGCCGACTTGTTAAAAAAAAAAAAAAAAATATATTATTATAAAAAGCACTAAACCCACAAGGGTCATGAATTGCTATACAGAGAGTAAAGGCATACGAAAAGAATATTTTTCTAGTTATCCCCCAGTTTGACTAGAGAAAACGTAATTCTTCCGACACTACCTACACAGCTGCTTTGTAAACAAGTCTCATATTTACATCAATTTTTATTCTGTGAGTGTATGTATCATGTTTATATGCTATGTAATGGGTTTCATATATAATTTTGAGGAAAATATCATAGATGGATTAATGAAAATGCCTATATTGATGTAAAATAAGACATTTAGTGTGCCCAAGAGTGATTATTATTACTTAGTATTGGCGTTATGAGTAGAGAGAGACAGCGATTTTAATGTGTACCTGCACACCAGCACAGTGTGTAAGTATATTTAGGTACAGGTACACATTAGTATAATTATCAGAGTACATATAAAATATGCAGTAACTTTAAAACACTTGAAATTTTGGAAAGTTACCTGACATAATAGATGTGGTCACGGAAAATGTAAACAAACCGGGTGGGGTGGGGGGGGCACCGCATTTGAAAGACCGCTTGCCGTATAGCAAATTTTGGTCATAATTTGACATCGCCATATTAGCGGAATGCCGTAAGGCGAAATGCCGTAAAGCGGGGCCTTACTGTATAAAGCACTAATAAAATGCATAAATGAACATTTAACGTCACACTTGCCTATTATGTATGTAATGATAGGTGTTCTGTTGTTATTGTTGTTGGGTGCACAAGGGCCACTGTGAGCATAAGCCATACATGATGTTGGTAAAGGCTGCAGGTGAGGCAGTGATGTTTTCTGTAGCCCTATATAACTCCAACAATGGAGGAGTTAGTAGAATCTCCAAATCACTGAAGAAGGCACCCTCTACCAGCATCACAACTTTCGTATTTTTCTACAAACTTTTTCTTGAATTATATCATGTTTCTCGCATTCTTTACCAAAGGGCTAGCACTAGAAGCTTTCTTTGGGCCCATGGTGGATTATTTAGCAGTCACACACAATAAACAAGTGGGAAAACAATGGATTATTACAAAATGTTTCATATGACCTGGCATGCTCACTCACCGAGAAACAATGCTACACTGGCTGAAAATGGTGTGGGAGGCAGCTGTGCATGCTGGGCACTGGACAGGTTCCATACGATTGACGAAAACCGAGGTAATTGATGAAAACAGAACCAAAAAATCAATGAAAAAAGTCAGCCAAAACCGAAATCGGTGATAACGGAGATCGATGAAAACGGAGGGCCCACTGTATCTTCCATTCTATGAAATGAGATCAAGAAACCGTGAATACAACCATAAAAACGATACGAAAATAAACCACAGTTGTTGTTTTAATCCAAAAACATGGTCACCATATTTCTCATTATGCACTGCATGCTTCAGGATTTTTTTTTATATGGTGCACACCACATAGATGCATTCTTTCATATCTAGGTCCAAGTTTACCACTCACAATTTATCCAAGTGAGCCGGGCTTATGGCGTAGAACTATGGCACTGACCCTGGCTTCAAAGCAGTAGACCTATAGCACAGACCCTCAAAGGGTTAATTGTTTCAGGGTGTAATACTCATCAAAACATGGAAATAAGTCATTGTTTGACTTTACTGGGTTAAGTATATTTTGTGCTTTGTGGATTAATTCCAATGTATCATGAAATAGTAATAATTTGAAATAAATAAGTCATCTTTGTGCCACTTCCATATCCTGTTTGTTTGCTGGTGGAAGAACAACAGCCAGTTTCATTGTTTACTTTTGCTAGTTTGGCATATTAGTACATCAAGACAAGAGTTATCACTTGTGTAGTTAACCATAATACACCATGTGGACCCTTCTGGCCTAGATTAGCCCTTGTGGTTTAACACTTCTTTTTGACTATAATAATTGGCCTAGATTTTTGTGAATGTATGAATAGATTGGAGAAGAACCAGAGAATGTACTAAGTAAAAAATATTGGCAAGTGGCAGATTTGAAGGTACAAAAAATTCTGCGTACTAGTACACTAGACACACAGCACTTGTGTTAGTACTAGTATGTTGGACACAGTTTAAGGATTAAGGAATTTTAATGCCAGTATTTAGCCTCTGTGTCCTTGTGCTGTATATGAATTTTTACAAGAGGATAAGAACAAGGGGCAATGGTGAGTACCATTTTCTACATGATTTTACTGTTAAATATTGTCTTCAAAAATTTTGCTTAAAATTTTACCTTTGATTTTCACATTTAATGCATATATAGGTCAAATGGATCCAAAGTTCAGAACAGCTCCAGCACAAACAGATCTGAACTTCTGGTATTCAACTGTATTCCAAACTTATGTTCGAGATGAAAATGTAAGAGATAGAAGTAGTAGAAAATATTACTTTGAATTTGAAAATTAAGATGAGCACCATAAGGTGTTAATGAATTAATGTAGAGTTCGGTGTAGCTTTTCCAATTCGTTAATGCTCCCAAAGAACAAAGATACCCACTCAAAACTGATTCTAGAATTAAAAAATAGGGCACTACATTGCATGATAATTCCATCCTTCATTCTGCAGATTCACAAAATTTTAAAGTTCAAAATGAATTTACAGGTTTGTTACTTTTATGTGAAGACTGTATAATGAAAATAATTTAGGTGAATCAAAAAGTGCTCTTACATTACTGAATGGAAAATAACAGCTAAAGAAAAAAGCTGACTACTATAGGTATCCTAAATTTGTTATTTATCATCACTGAAATGTTTATTTAATGTTAAAATTCTTAGTATAAAGCATCTTTGCTTATTCAGCAAAGTTGGTGAACAAAAAAGCATATCCATGTTCTTGCTCCCTAGGAAAAAGAATATAATTACCATTAAGTTTTGTTTTGCTATGTATGCAGCAGTGTTTGAAGAAAATAAAAAAAATATACAAGCAGCAAAATTCATGACTACATAAATTGCATGTCTTTTATCCTCGGATACTAAAATTTCCCCAATATTTTTCTATTAACACAATACAAGTAATTGTACTAAGACATAATTTACCACCTGAATCATTTGTAAAAGATACATTTACACAAATGTCTACCTATTTTTGCTAGAAAATTTACACTCATTTGTAAACAAATACATAATATAAATGTTATAAAATCAGGTCCAAGAGATCTTGATACATCTACTATTATACTGTAGGTTTTATGCATAAAATTTTTTCAAAATTTTAAGCACAATTACTATGCTGATTGTCAGGTGAAAAGATATCCTTTTATGACAATGGCATTTTATAAATTAACGCAGATTCACGTACAACAGTACAAAATGGTAAATAAACCAATCACTCGTTGGCAATAAACCTATTAGAAGGCTATTTTAATACAATATATACACTATGTCTACCAGCTTGATATACAATATATTTATTTCTTATTCAGTTTGCTACGAACAATATCTCTGAACTGGGTGAGAATTTTATTTTCTCGTTTTTGTCTTTCTTCCTTGCTGAACATAGCCAGGGCTCGTTTCTCATCTGCTGAATAAATCTGATTTTCCTTCCGTAAACGCACAGCCTCCATGCGCCGATGACGACTCCCACTCATGACATAGCCAACATCCTCAAACTTTTCTATTTCATCAGATGTTAGACCAATTTCACCACGTCTGGGAATTCGTTTACCTTCGGCTACATAAGCTGCCATTGCTGCACCTTCACCGGGCAACAGGGCCTGTAATATACAACATTTTCTAAATCCATAATGCAATGCACTGCTACTTATTTCCTAATTTATGTAATTTAAAATTCTTTGTGTAGTCTACAAACTAAGATTATATTTGCCACATTTTAAAATACTGTATGGTAAAATTATCATAATGAAATGCTAAACCTACAAGGGTCACAGTGCTGCAGGTTTAATGTGCTTGATCAGAGACTAGTGATAGTGGAGAGTATAACAGAGGTAGAGTTATTAAGGGCGGTGTGAAGTGCTAAAGGAAGTATAATCAAAGGTGTAATTATTATAATCAAAAAGAAGCGCTAAGCCACAAGGGCTATACAGCTAAAGGTTGTGTAATAAATCTGTTGCTGTCAAAAAGTCAAAGGTGGGGCCATCAGCAAGGAGGGAAGATAAAGAAAGGGTGTTGGAGGTAAATTCTGCATGCTTGCTAGTAGACAGGACAATCTAATAGAATGTGGCCAACTTAAACTGGAACCTGACAATTCTTACATTATTATTATTATTATTATAATCAAGGGGGAAGCGCTAAACCCGGAGGATTATACAGCGCCTGGGGGGGGGATGTGGAAGGCTGAATATTCAGGCTTAATTCGGGGAACTGGAGCACAGATCCAATTCCCTAAATCAAGAGCCCCTCACCAACATCAAGGAACCTTCCTTGAGGGGACAATTCTTACAGAGTGGAACCAGGCACCTCTCCATGAGATACCCACGAGTGAGATGTGTATGCCTGATATGAATACAGGAAAGCGTATTCTCCCAACCACAACATCGGTGAAGACCAGAATCCTAAACTTGGCTAGACAGAATATACAGGTCGGCCATCACTGATCCAGCAATCACTAATCTGGTTCCAGCACTAATTTTGGCCAGCATAATTTCAAATTTCCTGGGTCACCGCACCAACCTGTCGCACGAGTCATTCCAATTTGTTTTTCTCTATTTATTGTTATAGCCTGCTCACTTTAACCCCAGCCATGGTTCCAAGGAATAAAGGAAATACTTCTCATGTAAAGCACAAACACTGTACATTGTCCATCAAAGATAAAGTTCAGAAAAAACTCAACAGTGGTTATCTCTGTGAGAAGCTTGTGTGAATTATACAGAATTGGATCTTCCACATTCACGAGAAAGAAAAGAAAAGTTACCGAGTTTCTTTGTTAACAGTGATTCAAAGAAATGTGTAAAAGGAAAAAAAATGAAGGAAAAAGTTCAGAACTAGATCAAGTTCTAATGAAGTGGTTTAGGCTACATATAAGTGAAGGTGTTGAGCTCTTTGAAGGAACAAGCCAAAATTTCTTGCTTGAGTCAAGTTGGTTAATTTGATTAACCCTTGTAGTGGTAAAGAGGCTATCAGTCTGAGGAATTGGACCTTTGGGTCTGCTTCCTCCGACCGAACCTAATTACCCCCCAATCCTCCCTTCCCTCCCCATACCCCCCTTTCCTCCCTTCTCCCCACCCTCCTTGTTTCCCATCCCATTTGTAGCCTCTGGGGTCCTCCCCTCTGGCATTACAGTTTCTAGGTAGGGGTGGCTTTCTGGGGTTCGTCCCACTCCATGAGGTCCCTCGGGGGTGGCATAGTTTGCCATGGAATCTGAATTGTCTGAGGATGCCCTGCTCCCTTCCCGGATTTCTGGGTCGTGGGCGGGGTGCCCTTTAGATGATGTGTACATCTCTGGAAGCTGCCTGTCGGTTCTGGGGAGTGGCAGCTGAAGGAGGTATGCTTTGTGGTGGGTTTCCAACCATCCTTTTGTCTGCCAAGGTAGCTCGGTGGATGCGAGGCTGCTATCCCAGAGCGCTGGTTTACTGGCATGAAGGGTAGGGTATGGCATAGGTTCCACGCTGCATCTTCATTGCCAGTGCCCTCTCGGATGAGGGGAGGGGCTTTCGGCCCCTCCATGCCTTCTAGCGACTGTCCCTCCGCTGTCCCTTTTTTTTTCCCCCTTTCTTAAAATAAAAGATATTACAGAAGATGCACCTATTATTATGGAGTCTTGGCTCTGTGAAACTCTTCCTCCTCCCAGGCCCCATTCTGATCCCACACCCTGTTCTGACCTGGCATCATTGTCAGACCATTCTCTCGACTCTTCTCGTAACCCTATATCTGCCGGTGATGCCTCGTCACCTGTTTCAGGTGTTGCACCATCACCCATTTCTGTTCATGCCACTGCTTCTAGCACGCCTTTCACAACGAGTTGGGCTTCCCCAAATACGGTGCGCCGGTTCTCGGATTGCCCACCTCACTCGGGTCAGACTGCCCATGGTTCTACTCCTAAGCTTCCAAGACAATCTACTGACGACAATTCGTCGATGACCATTCAAAAACGACCTACACGACACTCGCTACCTTTGCGTACCGGACTAACGAGTATGCAGTGGACAAAATTCTTTTCTTTACAAACGATTTCTCAAACTGATTATCTTTCTGATCACAGAGTTGGTACAACTCTCTTATGGCATGCTGGCCAAAATATATCCTTCCACGCTCTTCAAAGCAGTGCACGTGTCATAACAGTGCAGAATTCAGAGCAAGCTCATGCTCTCTCCCACATCACTTCCATTGATAACATACCAGTCACCATTCGTTAGCATGCTACTCTTAATTCTTGCAGCGGTACTGTAGTCTTACCATGTACCATTGTACAAAGTGATTTTTTGTCCTACAGCGAGGATACTTTAGAACAATTAGCCCTTCAGAACCTCCCTACCCTCAAGGTAGATACGTACATCCTGCCTGCTTGTGGGCGGAGGCGTTTTCTTATTAACCCTTAGACTGTCCAAACAAATTTACGTTCACATGCGTAGTGCTCCAAAAGTAGACCTACGTTTTTTTTACATATTTTCGATAACAAAAAAGAAACATAGATCAAAGTTTTTTTTACACGTTTTCAAATGTTAAAAAAAAAAAAAAAGTCTACTTTTTTTTACATACTTTCAAATGTTGAAAAAACGTTGATCTACGTTTGGACAGTTTAAGGGCTAACATCGCTCGTTTGACCTTCAACTATGAACTTCCATTCTCTGTCAATATTGTGGGACACTGCCAAGAGGTCCGTCAAATAGCTCCCACTCCCCAACAGTGTCATAATTGCTGGCATTTTGGACACCCTGCTAAACACTGCAGATCTGCAGCGGAATGCCCGGTCTGCAGTGCAGTTGATCATTCCAATACGTCTTGTAGTCTTTTCCCCTCGTCTCAATTGCAGGGAACCTCATCCTTCCTCTTCACGCCATTACCAGGTTTATTATAATGAATGAGAGATCCGTTATCTTAAGGAGCATGAGGGCCTCACTTACACTATGGCTGTCTCTCAACTCCGCCTTCAAGGTAAACTCCCTTGTGTCCTGTATGCTCAGGTAGCCCGAAGACCTCCAACCTTGACGGTCCTCCCACCTCCCAATCCCTCTGCATCTGTGTTTTCCGGGGTCACCCCAGTTTCTAATTCTTTTGCAGTTTTATCCTCTGACACTCCTACCTCCACACCACTTCCTACTTCTACTTCATCTCAGCTCATTTGCTTGCTTCTCAGTCTACGAGACCTTGCAGACCTACGCTTTCTTCACATCCTTCATTTGCAAAGAATATATCTCCTACCTCGGAGCCTCGTTCTCACCCCCTTTCCAGCTCTCACATGAAGGTAGAGGTTCACCCCCCCTCGTGTAGTCCCCCCCCCATCTTCCTTCACAGTTACCCTCCAACCTCCTTCCTCTCCTGTTACACTGCAGGCCTCTTCTACCCAAGCCGACGCATCTCTCCAGGTTCATACTCCCTGCCCCCCTCAGACCTCTTTTGTTGCTTTTGTAATTACTCCTACCTTTCCTTGCAACACCTCTCCTGCCTCTGACATCATGGCATCATTGGATTCCTTAACAACAAAGATGTCAGACGCTACCTCCAGCTATATTGCGGAGACGACACCCTCGATGGACACCAACACACTTTCTACCTCTCCTATTTTGCGACCCTCGCAACATTATTCCTCCACAACATTCACATTCTTCCTTGCTTACACACTTACCGTTACCCCAACTTTACAGAGCCTAATAGCCCATAGGTTTTATTGTTTCTTATTGTTGCCAATTTTATTTTGTCTCCTTCCACTGGTGTAGGCGTGAGTTTGGTGAAAGTACTGTGTATCTGTTGCTTTCCCTGACAATAATTTCCATCAGGGGTTCGTCGAAGAATAACTCGAGACATTCCAGTTCAGTGGCATTGTTCCCAAGTGTACAAGATGGCCGTATTCCACTTTCGCTTTCATCAAACTGATGGGGACTTGGAACAAAATTGGCAGCTTCCTGCCAATCCCAGGTGCAGTCTGCTGGTGGGTACTGGATATTGACAGGTGGTTGTGGAGGCTGGCGTGTTGAGTGGGGGATGGTGGCTTTTGTTGTAGATCAGCTGAGGCAGCGGCATGGGTGGCAGCATGGCCCACTGCTGCTGCCTCACGGCTGGCACCACCACTAGATGTATGCCCATTTTCCATCCTAATTGCAACACTATTATCTTCATTTTCACTATCTGTTCCTGTTGTACAGCCACAGGATGTACTCCGAGATGTACTCCTTCCCCTTGGAATAGCATATGGCACACTATCACTGGAGAATATTTCACTTCACTATCGCTACTGGAATCGTTTTCAAGAGCTTGTAGTTCATATTCAGTATCACTATCATCACCATTGCTCACATCTGAGTCCTGGATATGGGAAAAATAAGTGTCCTTTTTTGTTCTGGTACAACTGAACGTGAACAAGACGGCTCAACACCAGAAGTGGATGGTTGAGGGCCGTCTGGGTTTTCCTCGCTATTACCGGTATTATGGTCATTAGTTTCGGCCACAACCTCGTCAAAACCTTGAAACTCGTCTTCACTGGCACTTCCATCTGTATTAGAACTGTCACTGGGGAACAAAAGTGTCCCAATTTGCTGAGGAGTGAGGAGTTTCTTACCACAAGGCATGGTGAGCAAGGTGCATTAAAATGGTGTTCCCACAATGCGCCACTGGGTTCCAGAATTGTTTCCTACCATGCACACTCACCACGCAGACCCATTCTCTCACATCTAGGCCTACCAGCTGTTTCCCAGTTAATCTGAAGCCACTAGAATTTACGCGTACCAGTATGGCACCAACCCTGGCGCGCAAGCCGTACTTATACAGTACCAACCCTGAAAGGGTTAAATTGTGGGTGCTGGTGTTTGTGGATGACTGTGAAAAGAGTGGAGAGTTATGCTGTAGCCCTACTGGGCTGAGGTGGATGGTAGAGGTTCTGGTACTGAAGCTGATGGTTGTACTGGAGTGTCTAACTTTAAGTCATTCAGTAAGTCAGTCAAGTCATTCAGTAAATCAATCAAGTGATTCAATAAGCCAGTCAGTCAGTCAGTCAAGTTGTTCAGTAAGTTATTCAGTAAGTCAGTCAAGTCATTCAGAAAGTCAGTCAGGTCATTTAGTAAGTTAGTCATTAAGTCAGTCAGTCACACAAACTTATGTTTACCTCTTTTTATGTGTACAAAGTAACACTTCATTATGGCCACAGGATATCTTTGTTTCCTTCGTTAATTCTAAGACTTAAGGGGCAGTATAACAACTTTTTTTTTTTTTTTTACCGTCAGATTTTTTCATTGTTGGTGCACAAGACGATGTATTTACACTATTTACTGTAAATATTTGTCAATAAGATACCCCACACAACAACTGAAAATATCCTTTGGCAGGATCGTAGTCCTATATGGGACGACATAAGGTTGTTTGGGCACCTGGTGCCGAGAGAACAATGCTAATACGAATTTTTAATGATGCACTTTCCTCTAAATATTTTATCTTTATTCCACAAAAAGATGAAGTTTGTTAGTTCTTAGACTGTTGCAAAAAAAATCTGCCCTTTACTTCCATATAAATCCCAAAATATTTGGAATATTTCCAAAAGTTCATCACTAAAATTAAGAACAATCATTATTTTACAATTTCTGTGAATATCATCCTACTTAAGTAATAAAGGCGTAGGAAAGAGAAATAAGTGAATAAGTTACTTCCGAGATATAGGCCTGGAACGCTGTCTCGATATTTTTTTTTTTTTTTTTTTTTTTTTGCGAAAATCCCATTTGTTTTGGTGGTTTCCTTAGTAAACTGATGTTTTAATGCAGTTATCCTTTTAAAAACACAGTTTTCTCTTACTGAAGGCCAAAATATGACATGGAGATGAGGAATAATAATTTTATATCGAATATTGCTGGTGGACTTTCGCCATATTATGGCCTATTTTATTCAGTTTAGAGTATATAACATGTTTGTTATTTATAGTGTTTATTTTATCATATTAGATCAATTCTGATAGATAAATAAGCCGTGGAGTTGATATAAGCATAATAATTAAAGTGATTTCTCCTGCCTCTCTCTGGAGCGGGAATACTGCTGGTGTTCCCAAATGGTTGGAAGTCTACGGATAAGCTCCGCCTACTTTTTTATGATGCCAAATAGTCAATTATTATATTAGAAAGAATAATGTAAGAAATAGCGATAAAAAACAAGGAAAAAATTCCAAAAAATATATGGGTTGAGAGTAGACACGCTACGCACATCGCCGTCACCATACCTGATATAAATGACTATAATTTTTGTAGAAACGTCGTTGAACATTGATTCTGGTACCACTGTGTTGCCAAAGAGTTAAGCTATTTTTCTATATAAATAACTCGATTTCATAATTTTTCGAAAAAATTTCGCTCGCGTGTCGTGCACCTCATACCACCCCTTAAATGCTTACACCTTTTCTTGCCACTTTGAGCAACACTGGTATGCCTACAGGGTGTCATGATTGCTTGGCAGATACAAGATATAGCAATTAAAAGCTCAAAACACAATTCACAATCACAAGCTTGTAGCAGAGAAGTTGGACTGGACACGTATGAAGTACGAATGCTGGGATAGTGGTGTGGCTGGGGACGACGGGAGGTCTCCCCCACTGATCCACAAGGCAGCCGCTCGAGGAAAAGGGAAGTTTTTTTTTTTTTCCTTCCCCAAGAAGTCCCACAAGGTTGTGTCCTCAGTACTACTCTTTTTCTCTTAGCTATAAATGACCTACCTTCCATTCTTCCTTCGTATATTTGGTCATCACTTTATGATGATGACTTTGCTATAGCTTACTCCCTTCAGGTTATCATAGACTGAGTCTCCCATTAGACCACTTCTTATGGCTTTAAATTTTCCAGTATGAAAACCTGATTCATTACCTTCACTAGACGCCCATTTATATCAGATATTCCCTTGTACTTACACGGCTTGCGTATTCCGGCATGTGATACGGTCAGGTTTCTGGGCCTGCTTTTTGATCACAGGATGATGTGGAGACCTCACATTTCTTCATTAAAGGCAACTTGCCATGGTCAGCTAAATCTCCTTAAGGTTCTCACACATCATTTGTGGAGAGAGAATCGTCGCACTCTCCTCCGTTTGCATTCCACCTTAGTTTTGTCCAAGCTAGATTATGGTGACCAAATCTATTCTGCAACCTCTCCCGCAACTCTGTCTAAGTTAGATCCTATACATCACCAAGGTCTCTGTGCCTTTCGTTCATCCCGTTGAGAGCTTCTTTGCAGAACTAATTTTCCATCCTTGTCTGATCGCCGTGATGCTCATTGCCTTTGCTATTATGTTCGATCTCATGACCTCTACAATCCTTCCTTATGTAGGATAGTCACTGATGTTAGTAGACGTTCTTTATTTGTTTGTCGCCCGTTTTCTCCGTCCCTTTTCTCTCTGCCTACATTCGCTCTTGTTTTCTTTTCAGTTACCACTTCTCCATGTTCATATAGCATCTCACTTTTCCCTGTTCCCTTGGGAAGTTCCAGCTGTTCATGTCTGTTCTTTCCCACTGCCCTGCGCAAAAGCCCAACTACCTATGGTGGCTTCCTGCTCTCTTTTTCCTGACCACTTCCGCTCTCATTCCCATGCCATCGCAGTGTACACCGATGGTTCTAAGTCTTCTGATGGCATCAGCTTTGCAGCAGTGTTTCCAGACAGTGTCGTGCGAGGGCATTTATTACCCTCGGCTAGCATTTTTATGGCTGAATTGTATGCCATTCTTGCAGCACTTATCCATATTGCATCTATGCCTGTGTCACCATTTGTGGTCGTTTCAGGCTCCCTTAGTGCTTTACAGGCTATACAATACAATTTTTATTTCTTTGCAAGTTTACATTGAGATTCTGTAGTTACAATAATGAGTTGCAGTGCAAAGAGAGCCACTATCATGCCACGGCATTATGGGCAGACTAAATTAATGGCTTACAGACTACTTAATACTAGAGAAATTGATCATAGTTTGTAGTACATCTGTTTTTATTTAAGCAGACAGTAAGTTAACTCAAGTTACAATCTGGGGATATTACATTGGGACAATTTGAAGGTTTTTTGTAGGTTGTGTATATCAATACTAGTAAATATTTAAGTTATATTATTAGAATATAATATTGAGCATTGGTGAAAGTAGCTTACAGTATAAGAATTAAGGCAGTATAGTTTTGTGCAGGTATTTATACTACAATGTAGTAAGTATTAGTTATGTATGAACTTTGGGTATTTAAATTTTGAAGTGTTAAGATTTAGGTAACTGGGAGATCTTAATTTAAGTATTGAGTATTTAATATTTAGTTTAGGGTGAGAAGATGGTTTTTGAGAAGAGTCTTAAATTGATGTTCAGACTGGGTTACTTTAGTATTTACTGGTAATGAGTTCCAAATTTTGGGGCCCTTTATGTGCATAGAGTTCTTACATAGTGTGCTGTGGACACACGGGAACATCACACTATATAAGAACTGTATGCACATAAAGGGCCCCAAAATTTGGAACTCATTACCAGTAAATACTAAAGTAACCCGGTTTGAGCATCAATTTAAGACTCCTCAAAAACCATCTTCTCACCCTAAACTAAATACTGTTAAATACTCAATACCTAAATTAAGATCTCTCAGTTACCTAAATCTTAACACTTCACAATTAAAATACCTAAAGTTCATACATAACTTAATACTACATAGTAGTATAATTTTTTTTTTTTTTCAACAAGTCGGCCGTCTCCCACCGAGGCAGGGTGACCCAAAAAAGAAAGAAAATCCCCAAAAAGAAAATACTTTCATCATCATTCAACACTTTCACCACACTCACACATTATCACTGCTTTTGCAGAGGTATAAATACCTGCACAAAACTATACTGCCGTACACCATATTGTAGCTATACAGAAATCAGATACACCTCACCCCCTAGTTTTTCGTATCCAACTTTGGTTACGCCGTATCTCTAACAAACACAGAGATATTGTTTTTTGTTGGGTCCCTGGTCATGTTGACATACAGGGCAATGAACAGGCAGACACTGCTGCTAGGTCAGCCATACACGACCTCCCAGTTTCATACAGAGGTGTTCCATTCACGGACTATTTTGCTGTAATTGCTACCCATCTTCGCACCCATTGGCAACAACGTTGATCTGATCTGCTCCATAACAAACTTCATTCTGTTAAACCGAGTATAGGTTTCTGGCCATCTTCTTGTCATCAGTGTCGAGGTTGGGAGACTACTCTCTCCCATCTTCGCATCAGCCAGACTCATCTTACTCACGGGTATCTCATGGAGAGGCGTGCTGTTCCTCTCTGTGAGAATTGTCAAGTTCCAGTATCTGTTAGCCACATTCTATTGGACTGCCCACCATCAACGAGCATGCAGAATTTACGTCCAATGTCGTCTCTGCTCCGCTGCCCTTTCTTTACCTTCTCTTCTTGCTGATGGACCCTCCTTTAATCCAGACTCTCTCACTGAGTTTCTGACAGCAACTGATTTACTACACAAACTTTGATGATGATATCTCTAGCACTCTCCTGAGTCCTTTCCACCTTAATCTCTAGCTACCCTCTACCCCTGCACTGTCCACTACCCCGCTGCACTTCATAATCATCCCTTTCCCTCTTGCTACCCATTACCCCTGCATCCTTCCCTGCCCTGCTGCGCTGTATAACCCTCGTGGTTTAGTGCTTCTTTTTTATTATAATATTAATTGATGAGGGAAAAAAGATGAGTGGTGCGTTGAGGTATATGTGGAGTCAAAAAACGTTATCTATGGAGGCAAAGAAGGGAATGTATGAAAGTATAGTAGTACCAACACTCTTATATGGGTGTGAAGCTTGGGTGGTAAATACAGCAGTGAGGAGACGGTTGGAGGCAGTGGAGATGTCCTGTTTAAGGGCAATGTGTGGTGTAAATGTTATGTAGAAAATTCGGAGTGTGGAAATTAGGAAAAGGTGTGGAGTTAATAAAAGTATTAGTCAGAGGGCAAAAGAGAGGTTGTTGAGGTGGTTTGGTCATTTAGAGAGAATGGATCAAAGTAGAATGACATGGAAAGCTTATAAATCTATAGGGGAAGGCAGGCGGGGTAGGGGTCGTCCTCGAAAGGGTTGGAGAGAGGGGGTAAAGGAGGTTTTGTGGGCTAGGGGCTTGGACTTCCAGCAAGTGTGCGTGAGCGTGTTAGATAGGAGTGAATGGAGACGAATGGTACTTGGGACCTGATGATCTGTTGGAGTGTGAGCAGGGTAATATTTAGTGAAGGGATTCAGGGAAACCGGTTATTTTCATATAGTCGGACTTGAGTCCTGGAAATGGGAAGTACAATGCCTGCACGTTAAAGGAGGGGTTTGAGATATTGGCAGTTTGGAGGGGTATGTTGTGTATCTTTATATGTATATGCTTCTAAACTGTTGTATTCTGAGCACCTCTGCAAAAACAGTGATATGTGTGAGTGTGGTGAAAGTGTTGAATGATGATGAAAGTATTTTCTTTCTGGGGATTTTCTTTCTTTTTTTGGGTCACCCTGCCTCGGTGGGAGACGGCCGACTTGTTGAAAAAAAAAAAAAAAGTGTATTCTAGCCTAACCACTCTATGATCTGGCAAAATCACTAATCTGGCACCCTACAGGTCCCAATGATGCCAGATTAGTGATGGTCGACTTTTATTTTGTTATGAAGCGACTCAGACTAATGTTGTTGCCAACAACTGTGAAGGTAGTTAGAGATGATAGCAAAACAGTCTGAGAATGGAATACCCTTATATGAAACATGAAGGTCATGTACCACTGACTGTACTGCAGAGTCCACCTGCTTGCTGCCCTGAGCATCCACATGACCAGGGACCCAGCAGATAATAATGTCTTCATTACTGTTTGAAATGCAGCACAACTAAAGTTGAGGGATGATGCAAATTAAATTTTTTGATAGCCTGCAGAGCACTAAAGGAGTCTGAAACTATCACAAATGTTGAGGTAGGCCTGGACATAATACTTATAATTGCTATGAGAATTGTATACAGCTCAGCTGTGAAAATGATAGTGGAGTCTAATGAATGACCTCGTACAACACTGTCTGGGAACACTGCTGCACACCCGACACTGTCAAGAGGATTTAGAGCCATCAGTATAAACTGCAACAGTATGAGAATGAGACCTGAAGTGGTTAAGAAACAGGGAGTGATAAGCAGCTGTAGGTATTTGAGCTTTTGTGCACGGCAATAGGGAAGAACAGACTCAAACTGTCAGAACCTTCCAAGGGGGAAAGAGAAAAGTTAGATGCTAGATGAATATAATAATCTTTTGTTTCCAACATGTTTTGGCCAATCATTAGGCCACACACTTCTATGGTGAGCAGCTAAACATAAAACACAAAGTTCAGGAGGAACTCCATGACCAATAATTATTGATCAGTTAAATAGCCAACGACAGCAAAGTTACAGCAGTCAAAGGAAAGTTTTTCAGTTCTTGTATACATTCAGAAATTCCACAGGGGAGAGAAAACTTCTCTAATTTTATAATGGCATGTCTTTGAGTAAAGGCTGGATGTAAAAGCTTCTAATTACAATTCTCAAAGGACTGAAGTAGAAACTGGGTGTAGGAGGATAACAGATTCACATATCAAATTAAGATGGATATGCTGACTGATGTTAATGTAGACATTAGTCTAAACTGGCAGTTTTACAAGGGCAGTTCACCATGTGATCATGCCCTTGCTGTATGCTCAACCACAGTCAAATGTTCTATAACCAGCCAATTAATGAAGCTGGTCCAGTAATGAACAACCCATTCTGTCTAGCTACTTGCCATATAAGTGTGTGGCCCAATGATTGGCCACAACACGTTGGAAACAAAAGTTTATGGGTTCCCATGCATGGTAAACACTGGAGAAGCACCATCTCTGTAGCCACTCTGGCATGGGAAGTCCCAGCCTGTGTAGACCAAGTCACTGACAAAGCTCACTATTTTTTCATGAAAAGAACTGCTCTCAAAAAGCCCCCGTCTCCAATAAACCATGTTCCAATGCTAAATTGCAATTCTAGCTCTTACTGTTATTTATTTTGCTTGTATGTCCAAGGTAAATCCAGGTATTTACTACAGACATTAAAAAAAGAAAAAAAAAAAAGGTTCAGGTTATAAGAAAAAAAAAAAAAAAAAAGAGCCTCACCTTGCCATAGTCTTTTTTTGAGAGAGTAACTTGTGGCTTGGGAAGAGGACCCACCACTTCTTCAATCATTTCTCCGTCACTGTCTTCTGAAGGGTGGAAAAACAGCATGCATTATTATTTAGTACAACAAACTGCATATTATTTAGGTACTGTATAATTTTATTGTGATTTTAGATCAATCTCTAGCTTGAACACCTTGTTTCCTAAGAATGTTCCCTAACCATGACATGATAGCAATGAAATCCTTCCTAAACATTTTCAATGTCTTCATGTATTAAATTATATTATTGTACTTAAACTACACATGGAAAATACTGGTTTCTCTCTCATAAAAGTTAAACTGATATTATTTTGTACTCATTACTATTATTATTATTATAATAAAATAAAGCACTAAACCGACAAGGGTCATGCAGCACTGCGGGGCAGAAAATAGTGCCGGGGCTATGAACAGCTAGGTGGAGAGAGGATCAGAGGTGAGGGGAGAAAAGGGCTGGAAGGGGATCAGAGGTGAGGGGAGAAAAGGGCTGGAAGGGGATCAGAGGTGCGGGGAGAAAAGGGGTGGAAGGGGATCAGAGGTGAGGGGAGAAAAGGGCTGGAAGGGGATCAGAGGTGAGGGGAGAAAAGGGCTGGAAGGGGATCAGAGGTGAGGGGAGAAAAGGGCTGGAAGGGGATCAGAGGTGAGGGGAGAAAAGGGCTGGAAGGGGATCAGAGGTGAGGGGAGAAAAGGGCTGGAAGGGGATCAGAGGTGAGGGGAGAAAAGGGCTGGAAGGGACGCTAGGGGCTGTGTCAAAGTACATATAGTAATGCAGTTGCTGACAAACTCCCTTTGATATAGCGCTGAAGTGTTTCGAGAGTTTATCTACTCTCTGAGCCCGGCCATGGGCCAGGCTCGTCTGGTGCTTGCCTGGTCAACCAGGCTGTTGTGGCTGGAGGCCCACTGCCCCACATATCCATCACAGCCTGGCTGATCTGGCACCTGGTGAAGATACTTGTCCAGTTTCCTCTTGAAGGCTTCTACACTTGTTCCAGCCATGTTTCAGATATCTTCTGGTAAGATGCTGAATGGTCTGGGACCTCGGATGTTGATACAGGGTTCCCTTATTGTCCCACTGCACCCCTGCTCCTCACTGAGTTTATTTTACACTTCCCCCATCTCTCTCCCTCCAGTATGTTATGGCAGTGTGCAGATTTGGGACCAGGCCCTCGAGTATTTTCCAGGTACATGTATATCTCTCTCCTCCATTCCAATGAATACATGTTCAAGACTTGCAGGCATTCCCAGTAGCTTAGGTGCTTTACAGGCTCAATGTGAGCCGTAAACGATCTCTGTATTTGTTCCAGCTCTGATATTTCTCCTGCTTTGAACGGGGCCGTCAGCACTGAGCAATATTCTAAGCGAGGGAGCATTAGCGATTTGAAGAGTGTCACCATCGGCATTATTCCCCTTGTTTTGAAAGTTCTCAATACCCACCCCGTCATCTTCCTGGTTGTCATGATCTTTGTCTTATGTTCTTTAAAAGAAAGGTCCGCTGATGTAATTATTCCCAGGTCTTTTACGTGTTCCTTACATTCTATTTGGTGACCCTCTTGAGTTTTGTATATAGTGTTCCTTTTGAGTTCTTCATTCTTTCCATACCTAAGCAGCTGGAACTTATCACCACTGAACGTCATGTTGTTCTCCACTGCCCGCTGGAAAACCCTGTTTAGGTCTTCCTGTACTTTTTCAGTGTCCTCTACCATAGTGACTTTCATGCTTATTTTAGTGTCATCTGCAAATGATGATACAAATGTGTGCCAGGTATTTTTGTCTATGTCTGCTATGAGGATGAGAAACAGCAGAGGTGCCAGGACAGTGCCTTGGGGCACTGAGCTTTTGACCTCACTGATGCTGGATCTTGCCATGTTCACTACTACTTTTTGTGTTCTGTGTTAGGAAACTGAAAATCCATCTGCCTACCTTCCCTGTAATGCCCATAGCCTTCATTTTGTGTGCTATCACTCCATGATCACATTTGTCAAATGCCTTTGCAAAATCTGTGTAAATCACATCTGCATTTTGGTTGTCTTCCAATGCCTCCGTAATTCTCTTATAATGGTTAAGCAGCTGTGACAGGCACGATCATCCTGCTCTAAAACCATGGTGGTTCAGGTTATGTTGGTTGTGCTGCTCCATGAAATTTGTAATCTGCCGTCTCATCACTCTTTCGAAGATTTTTATGATGTGCAAGGTTAGGGCTACTGGTCTGTAATTTTAGGTAGTACTCTACTACCTCCCTTATGTAAAGGAGCTATGTCTGCACTCTTTAAGGCACCTAGATCTAGGCTCTTTCTCCAAAGAATACTGAGGGCTCGTACTAGTGGTACTTTGGACTTCTTTATAAACAGAGCATTCCATGAATCTGGTCCAGGTGCTGAGTGAGTGGGCATGTTTTCTATTTCTTTTTCAAAAACTATGGGATTTGTACTAATATCAGTTAGTTGGTCTGTGCAATCTGGAGTGAAAAATATTTCTGCATTTTCTACCTTGCTGTCATTTAGCGAGTTGCTGAACACTGACTCATACTGTTCTTTTAGGATATCACTCATTTCCAAAGTCAAAAAGTGATCATAAGTCAAAGGCAGGGCCGTTTGCAAGCAGGGAAAATAAGGTAAGAGCGGTAGGGTGGTGGAAGTAAATCCTGCGAGGTCGCTGGTAAAGCAGACAATCCACAAGAAAGTGAAGAACCAAAATAAGGGCCCGACAAACCTCACAGAGAGGAATAGGGTGTCATTCCATGAGATACCCATGGGTAAGGCAAGTCTGGCTGATGCAGAACTTCAGAGACAAGTGAGGTAGAGATCGGGGAGACTATGGAGGGAACCAGAGGTCTGAGAGGGGAGGGGAGTATGAACCTGGAGAGATGTACCGGTGGGGACAGAAGAGACCTGCGGTGGAACAGGAGAGGAAGGAGGCTGGAAGGGAACTGGGGAATAAGTCTGGAACAGGAGAAGAGGGGGCCACACAAGGGAAGGGTGAACCTCCACCTTTGTGTAAGAGTTAGAAAGGGGATGAGAACTGGGCACTAAAGCCAAAAAGAGCTGTTGGGGAATTGTAAGCATTGGAGGAATGCAAAGAGACTTTGGCTTAGAAGACAGGTTCAACTTTGCAGGTGACAGGTGCAGGTGTGCGAGGCCTCGCAGAAGGAGAAACTAGAGGGCAAGTTGAAGAAGTAGAAACAGGAAGAGGTAAGGAGGTGGGGGTTTAAGAGGCTAAAACTGCAAAAGAATTAAGAGACAGAGGTGGCCCTGGAAGACATGGCACCAGAGGAGCTGGTAGGCAGGGGAACCATCAAGGTTGGAGGTCTCCTAGCTACTCAAGAATAAGGAGCATAAGGAAGATTCCCCTGAAGGCAGAGCTGAGAGACAGCCTTAGCAAAAGTAAGGCCTTTGCTCTCCTTAAGACAATGGATTTCTCATTCATTAAGTCAGACCTGACATCAGCGGGTAAAATAAGGATGAGTTTCATTGCAATTAAGACAAGTAGGGGGAAGACTGCAAGATATATCGGCATGATTTGCGGGACCGCAGACCGGGCACTCCACCGCAGACGGAGTATACCTGGGATGTCCATAGCGCCAGCAATTTCGACACTGTTGGGGTGTGGGGACCACTTTATGGACCCCTAGGCGATGGCCTGCGATATAAATGGAGGACAGGAGTTCACGGCAGTCAAAGGTTAAGCAGGCGATGTTACTGGGAAAGCGCCTCTGTCTGCGAGCGGGCAGGACACATGTATCCACTTTGAGAATTGGAAAGTCCTGTAGGGCTAATTGCTCTAAAATATCATCACTGCAAGACAGAAAATCACACTGTACAATGGTACGTGGTAAAACCATTGTACCACTGCAAGAATTGTGAGTAGCGTGCTTATGAACTGTGACAGGAACGTTATCAATGGAAGTAAGATGGGAGAGATAATGTGCTTGTTCTGCAATCTGAACTGTAACTTTGCACATACCGCTCCGAATAGCGTGAAAGGATATATTTTTAGCGTGAAAGGATATATTTTGGCCAATGTGTCGTAAAAGAGCTTTACCAATACTATGGTCTGAAAGATAATCAGTTGGAGATGTTGGCTGTAGGGAAAAGAATTTGGTCCACTATGTACTTGTAAACATGGTGCGTAAAGGAAGTGGGTTTCATGAAGGTTGTTTCTGGGTGGAATGAGAAGAAATCGAAGAACCGTCGTCAACAAATGGTCTGGAACGTTTAGGCGTAGGACTGCGCACGACCCGACCTGAGGCACGTGGGCGATCCGAAAGCTGTTGCATCGTATTTGGGAAAGCTGGACACATAGTTAAAGGCATGCAAGAGGCAGAGGCACAGCTGGGTCAGAACAGGATGTGGTAACAAAGAGAGGCCTGGGAGGAGGAGGAGGGGGGGGGATCACAGAACAGACTCCATGATGGTGGCACTTCTTTCTTATTATTTTAGGAAAAAAAAAAGGGAAGAAAAAAAAAAAGAAAGGGGCAGTTACTAGAAGACATGGGAGGGCCGCAAGTTCCTCCCTTTATCCAAGAGGACCTTGAAACTGCCAGCAGCGCAGATGCAGTGTGGAACCCATGCCATACCTTACCTTTCACACCAGTATTTTGTACTCAGAAATAAACGTGTGAAAGGACTGCAGTTTTTTTTTTTTCAACAAACTGGCCGTATCCCACCGAGGCAGGGAGGCCCAAAAAGAAAAACGAAAGTTTCCCTTTTTAAATTTAGTAATTTTTACAGAAGGGGTTACTAGCCCCTTGCTCCGGGCATTTCAGTCGCCTCTTACAACACGCATGGCTTACAGAGGAAGAATTCTGTTCCACTTCCCCATGGAGATAAGAGGAAATAAACAAGAGCAAGAACTAGAAAGAAAATAGAAGAAAACCCAGAGGGGTGTGTATATATATATGCTTGTACATGTGGATGTTATGAATGAGAAGAAGCTGGATGTCCTGGCTTTAAGTGAAACAAAGCTGAAGGGGGTGGGAGAGTTTCAATGGAGAGGAATAAATGGGATTAGGTCACGGGTTTCAAATAGAGTCAGAGCTAAAGAAGGAGTAGCAATAATGTTGAAGGATAAGCTATGGCAGGAAAAGAGGGACTATAAATGTATTAATTCAAGGATTATGTGGAGTAAAATAAAGATTGGATGTGAAAAGTGGGTTATAATAAGCGTGTATGCAAGTGGAGAAGAGAGAAGTGTAGAGGAGAGAGAGAGATTTTGGGAAATGTTGAGTGAATGCGTGGGGAGTTTTGAATCAAGTGTGAGAGTAATGGTGGTTGGGGATTTCAATGCTAAAGTGGGTAAAAATGTTATGGAGGGAGTAGTAGGTAAATTTGGGGTGCCAGTGGTAAATGTAAATGGGGAGCCTTTAATTGAGCTATGTGTAGAAAGAAATTTGGTAATAAGTAATACATATTTTATGAAAAAGAGGATAAATAAATATACAAGGTATGATGTAGCACGTAATGAAAGTAGTTTGTTAGATTATGTATTGGTGGATAAAAGGTTGATGGGTAGGCTCCAGGATGTACATGTTTATAGAGGGGCAACTGATATATCGGATCATTATTTAGTTGTAGCTACAGTTAGAGTAAGAGGTAGATGGGAAAAGAGGAAAATGGCAGCAACAAGCAAGAGGGAGGTGAAAGTGTATAAACTAAGGGAGGAGGAAGTTCGGGTGAGATATAAGCAACTATTGGCAGAAAGGTGGGCTGGTGCAAGTATGAGTAGTGGGGGGGTTGAAGAGGGTTGGAATAGTTTTAAAAATGCAGTATTAGAATCTGGGGCAGAAGTTTGTGGTTATAGGAGGGTGGGGGCAGGAGGAAAGAGGAGTGATTGGTGGAATGATGAAGTAAAGGTAGCTTATGAGAAGTTTTTACAAAGCAGAAGTGTTATAAGAAGAGCAGAGTATATGGAGAGTAAAAGAAAGGTAAAGAGAGTGGTGAGAGAGTGCAAAAGGAGAGCAGATGATAGAGTGGGAGATGCACTGTCAAGAAATTTGAATGAAAATAAGAAAAAATTTTGGAGCGAGTTAAACAAGTTAAGAAAGCCTAGGGAAAGTATGGATTTGTCAGTTAAAAACAGAGTAGGGGAGTTAGTAGATGGGGAGATGGAGGTATTAGGTAGATGGCGAGAATATTTTGAGGAACTTTTAAATGTTAAGGAAGAAAGAGAGGCAGTAATTTCATGCAGTGGTCATGGAGGTATACCATCTTTTAGGAGTGAAGAAGAGCAGAATGTAAGTGTGGGGGAGGTACGTGAGGCATTACGTAGAATGAAAGGGGGTAAAGCAGCTGGAACTGATGGCATCATGACAGAAATGTTAAAAGCAGGGGGGGATATAGTGTTGGAGTGGTTGGTCCTTTTGTTTAATAAATGTATGAAAGAGGGGAAGGTACCTAGGGATTGGCGGAGAGCATGTATAGTCCCTTTATATAAAGGGAAAGGGGACAAAAGAGACTGTAAAAATTATAGAGGAATAAGTTTACTGAGTATACCAGGAAAAGTGTATGGTAGGGTTATAATTGAAAGAATTAGAGGTAAGACAGAATGCAGGATTGCGGATGAGCAAGGAGGTTTCAGAGTGGGTAGGGGATGTGTAGTTCAAGTGTTTACATTGAAGCATATATGTGAACAGTATTTAGATAAAGGTAGGGAAGTTTTTATTACATTTATGGATTTAGAAAAGGCATATGATAGAGTGGATAGAGGAGCAATGTGGCAGATGTTGCAAGTATATGGAATAGGTGGTAAGTTATTAAATGCTGTAAAGAGTTTTTATGAGGATAGTGAGGCTCAGGTTAGGGTGTATAGAAGAGAGGGAGACTACTTCCCGGTAAAAGTAGGTCTTAGACAGGGATGTGTAATGTCACCATGGATGTTTAATATATTTATAGATGGGGTGGTAAAGGAAGTAAATGCTAGGGTGTTCGGGAGAGGGGTTGGATTAAATTTGGGGGAATCAAATTCAAAATGGGAATTTACACAGTTACTTTTTGCTGATGATACTGTGCTTATGGGAGATTCTAAAGAAAAATTGCAAAGGTTAGTGGATGAGTTTGGGAATGTGTGTAAAGGTAGAAAGTTGAAAGTGAACATAGAAAAGAGTAAGGTAATGAGGGTATCAAATGATTTAGATAAAGAAAAATTGGATATCAAATTGGGGAGGAGGAGTATGGAAGAAGTGAATGTTTTCAGATACTTGGGAGTTGACGTGTCGGCGGATGGATTTATGAAGGATAAGGTTAATCATAGAATTGATGAGGGAAAAAAGGTGAGTGGTGCATTGAGGTATATGTGGAGTCAAAAAATGTTATCTATGGAGGCAAAGAAGGGAATGTATGAAAGTATAGTAGTACCAACACTCTTATATGGGTGTGAAGCTTGGGTGGTAAATGCAGCAGCGAGGAGATGGTTGGAGGCAGTGGAGATGTCCTGTTTAAGGGTAATGTGTGGTGTAAATATTATGCAGAAAATTCGGAGTGTGGAAATTAGGAAAAGGTGTGGAGTTAATAAAAGTATTAGTCAGAGGGCAGAAGAGGGGTTGTTGAGGTGGTTTGGTCATTTAGAGAGAATGGATCAAAGTAGAATGACATGGAAAGCATATAAATCTATAGGGGAAGGAAGGAGGGGTAGGGGTCGTCCTCGAAAGGGTTGGAGAGAGGGGGTAAAGGAGGTTTTGTGGGCAAGGGGCTTGGACTTCCAGCAAGTGTGCGTGAGCGTGTTAGATAGGAGTGAATGGAGACAAATGGTACTTGGGACCTGACGATCTGTTGGAGTGTGAGCAGGGTAATATTTAGTGAAGGGATTCAGGGAAACCAGTTATTTTCATATAGTCGGACTTGAGTCCTGGAAATGGGAAGTACAATGCCTGCGATTTAAAGGAGGGGTTTGGGATATTGGCAGTTTGGAGGAATATGTTGTGTATCTTTATATGTGTATGCTTCTAAACTGTTGTATTCTGAGGACCTCTGCAAAAACAGTGATAATGTGTGAGTGTGGTGAAAGTGTTGAATGATGATGAAAGTATTTTCTTTTTGGGGATTTTCTTTCTTTTTTGGGTCACCCTGCCTCGGTGGGAGACGGCCAACTTGTTGAGAAAAAAAAAAAAAAATGTATGTGTAGTGTGACCTAAGTGTAAGTAGAAGTAGGAAGACATACCTGAAATCTTGCGTGTTTATGAGACAGAAAAAAGGACACCAGCAATCCTACCATCATGCAAAACAATTACAGGCTTTCGTTTTATACTCATTTGGCAGGACTGCAGATGCCTTCACCAAAACCTACAGAAGTACTCTCCTAATTGTATTTGTATGAATTAAGCTCCAGTTCTTGGGTTCCACCTTTTGACCACTAATTAACTTGTCTGATGTTTTTCGAGTCCCATGAACTTTTATGAAATTATCCTTTACTTACTACACTCGTACATTCTTGCAATGCCCTCAAACTGAAGCTCTTCAGTGTGAGGGCATAGTTTCTTCTGATTTTTAACTTTCAACTGTACCTCTCTTCATCCTAGTCTTGCCCCTTATTAACAATCTACCTTTGTTACATTCACCCTGTCAATATGCCTGAAATGGTATCTTGAATGTTATGACCATGTCTCCTCTGATCTTTGGTGCCTAGTATTGACATTCAATTCTTCATGCCTGTCCTCATAATTCAGGCTCTAAATTTCTGGAACTAGGTGAATATCAGTAAACAGCCTGGTAGATGTACTGAGGAGTATCTGCTTTAATGAAAATCCATTGTATCAAAGTGCTCAACACAACCAGATCTACTGCTTCATTAATACTACCAGACATGAAATGCCCCATATAATGGACTTACTCCACTGCATCAGTGACATAACTGGATATAATAAGAAGAAATTAATACAGCAGAGTAAATTACCTGAAAATAAAGGGGTTTAAAATTAGGTACAGTATAGAACAGTAGGTTGGTAGACAGCAACCACCCAGGGAAGTACTACCGTCCTGCCAGATGACTGTGAAACAGAAACCTGTAACTGTTTTGCATGATGGTAGGATTGCTGGTTTCTTTTTCTGTCTCATAAACACGCTAGATAACAGGGATATCTTGCTACTCCTACTTACACTTTGGTCACACTTCACAGACACGCACATGCATATATATATACATACATCTAGGTTTTTCTCCTTTTTCTAAATAGCTCTTGTTCTTCTTTATTTCTTCTATTGTCCATGGGGAAGTGGAAAAGAATCTTTCCTCCGTAAGCCATGCGTGTCGTACGAGGCGACTAAAATGCCGGGAGCAATGGGCTAGTAACCCCTTCTCCTGTAGACATTTACTAAAAAAGAGAAGAAGAAAAACTTTATAAAACTGGGATGCTTGAATGTGCGTGGATGTAGTGCGGATGACAAGAAACAGATGATTGCTGATGTTATGAATGAAAAGAAGTTGGATGTCCTGTCCCTAAGCGAAACAAAGCTGATAAATTAGACACATGTGCAATAAAGATACCCAAGAGTTGCACATGTGTCTAATTTATCAACATGTCGGTTCTCTGAACCATTCATCTACGAAACAAAGCTGAAGGGGGTAGGGGAGTTTCAGTGGGGGGAAATAAATGGGATTAAATCTGGAGTATCTGAGAGAGTTAGAGCAAAGGAAGGGGTAGCAGTAATGTTGAAGGATTAGTTATGGAAGGAGAAAAGAGAATATGAATGTGTAAATTCAAGAATTATGTGGATTAAAGTAAAGGTTGGATGCGAAAAGTGGGTCATAATAAGCGTGTATGCACCTGGAGAAGAGATGAATGTAGAGGAGAGAGAGAGATTTTGGGAGATGTTAAGTGAATGTATAGGAGCCTTTGAACCAAGTGAGAGAGTAATTGTGGTAGGGAATCTGAATGCTAAAGTAGGAGAAACTTTTAGATAGGGTGTGGTAGGTAAGTTTGGGGTGCCAGGTGTAAATGATAATGGGAGCCCTTTGATTGAACTTTGTATTGAAAGGGGTTTAGTTATAGGTAATACATATTTTAAGAAAAAGAGGATAAATAAGTATACAAGATATGATGTAGGGCGAAATGACAGTAGTTTGTTGGATTATGTATTGGTAGATAAAAGACTGTTGAGTAGACTTCAGGATGTACATGTTTATAGAGGGGCCACAGATATGTCAGATCACTTTCTAGTTGTAGCTACACTGAGAGTAAAAGGTAGATGGGATACAATGAGAATAGAAGCATCAGGGAAGAGAGAGGTGAAGGTTTATAAACTAAAAGAGGAGGCAGTTAGGGTAAGATATAAACAGCTATTGGAGGATAGATGGGCTAATGAGAGCATAGGCAATGGGGTCGAAGAGGTATGGGGTAGGTTTAAAAATGTAGTGTTAAGAGTGTTCAGCAGAAGTTTGTGGTTACAGGAAAGTGGGTGTGGGAGGGAAGAGGAGCGATTGGTGGAATGATGATGTAAAGAGAGTAGTAAGGGAGAAAAAGTTAGCATATGAGAAGTTTTTACAAAGTAGAAGTGATGCAAGGAGGGAAGAGTATATGGAGAAAAAGAGAGAGGTTAAGAGAGTGGTGAAGCAATGTAAAAAGAGAGCAAATGAGAGAGTGGGTGAGATGTTATCAACAAATTTTGTTGAAAATAAGAAAAAGTTTTGGAGTGAGATTAACAAGTTAAGGAAGCCTAGAGAACAAATGGATTTGTCACTTAAAAATAGGAGAGGAGAGTTATTAAATGGAGAGTTAGAGGTATTGGGAAGATGGAGGGAATATTTTGAGGAATTGTTAAATGTTGATGAAGATAGGGAAGCTGTGATTTCGTGTATAGGGCAAGGAGGAATAACATCTTGTAGGAGTGAGGAAGAGCCAGTTTTGAGTGTGGGGGAAGTTCGTGAGGCAGTAGGTAAAATGAAAGGGGGTAAGGCAGCCGGGATTGATGGGATAAAGATAGAAATGTTAAAAGCAGGTGGGGATATAGTTTTGGAGTGGTTGGTGCAACTATTTAATAAATGCATGGAAGAGGGTAAGGTACCCAGGGATTGGCAGAGAGCATGCATAGTTCCTTTGTATAAAGGCAAAGGGGACAAAAGAGAGTGCAAAAATTATAGGGGGATAAGTCTGTTGAGTATACCTGGTAAAGTGTATGGTACAGTTATTATTGAAAGAATTAAGAGTAAGACGGAGAATAGGATAGCAGATGAACAAGGAGGCTTTAGGAAAGGTAGAGGGTGTGTGGACCAGGTGTTTACAGTGAAACATATAAGTGAACAGTATTTAGATAAGGCTAAAGAGGTCTTTGTGGCATTTATGGATTTGGAAAAGGCGTACGACAGGGTGGATAGGGGGAGCAATGTGGCAGATGTTGCAGGTGTATGGTGTAGGAGGTAGGTTACTGAAAGCAGTGAAGAGTTTTTACGAGGATAGTGAGACTCAAGTTAGAGTATGAGGGAAAGAGGGAAATTATTTCCCAGTAAAAGTAGGCCTTAGACAAGGATGTGTGATGTCACCGTGGTTGTTTAATATATTTATAGATGGGGTTGTAAGAGAAGTAAATGCGAGGGTCTTGGCAAGAAGCGTGGAGTTAAAAGATAAAGAATCACACATAAAGTGGGAGTTGTCACAGTTGCTCTTTGCTGATGACACTGTGCTCTTGGGAGATTCTGAAGAGAAGTTGCAGAGATTGGTGGATGAATTTGGTAGGGTGTGCAAAAGAAGAAAATTAAAAGTGAATACAGGAAAGAGTAAGGTTAGGAAGATAACAAAAAGATTAGGTGATGAAAGATTGGATATCAGATTGGAGAGAGAGAGTATGGAGGAGGTGAATGTATTCAGATATTTGGGAGTTGACGTGTCAGCGGATGGGTCTATGAAAGATGAGGTGAATCATAGAATTGATGAGGAGAAAAGGGTGAGTGGTGCACTTAGGAGTCTGTGGAGACAAAGAACTTTGTCCTTGGAGGCAAGGAGGGGAATGTATGAGAGTATAGTTTTACCAACGCTCCTATATGGGTGTGAAGCATGGGTGATGAATGTTGCAGCGAGGAGAAGGCTGGAGGCAGTGGAGATGTCATGTCTGAGGGCAATGTGTGGTGTGATATAATGCAGAGAATTCGTAGTTTGGAAGTTAGGAGGAGGTGCGGGATTACCAAAACTGTTGTCCAGAGGGCTGAGGAAGGGTTGTTGAGGTGGTTCGGACATGTAGAGAGAATGGAGCGAAACAGAGTGACTTCAAGAGTGTATCAGTCTGTAGTGGAAGGAAGGCGGGGTAGGGGTTGGCCTAGGAAAGGTTGGAGGGAGGGGGTAAAGGAGGTTTTGTGTGCGAGGGGCTTGGATTTCCAGCAGGCATGCGTGAGCGTGTTTGATAGGAGTGAATGGAGACAAATGGTTTTTAATACTTGACGTGCTGTTGGAGTGTGAGCAAAGTAACATTTATGAAGGGGTTCAGGGAAACCGGCAGGCCGGACTTGAGTCCTGGAGATGGGAAGTACAGTGCCTGCACTCTGAAGGAGGGGTGTTAATGTTGCAGTTTAAAAACTGTAGTGTAAAGCACCCTTCTGGCAAGACAGTGATGGAGTGAATGATGGTGAGTTTTTCTTTTTCGGGCCACCCTGCCTTGGTGGGAATCGGCCAGTGTGATAAAAAAAAAAATATAGACCAGTACACTATAATAATGAAAAGCACTAAATCCAGGTAAAAATTGGAGACCAAATGATGATAATAGGCGAGTGTGCATAGAGACATTAACATACTGTTATGGGTTGGGTAATTAGCCTTGCTTGCCTAAGCCCAAGTCTGCTGCTGGTCCACTGCATCAATGGTATTACCAGACACCTCCCATATGGACAAAAGTGCAATGCAACAGACTAGGTCTGTTGCATCAATAATTAATTCTATCAGACACCCCCCATACAGCCATGATCTAATGCAGGGTTTATCACACTGTGGTTTTACAGTATGATCAAACTGCAAGAAATGACTATCAGGTGCCTTAAACAGAAGAATAAATAGGCTCAGAAGAGATGTTATGTTTGTGTACACACGAGGTGCCCAGTAAAACGCAGGGACATGCATTTTGTGTAAAACACTGCTCTGCTGTATATAGATCCATGTTTCAGGGACTTCCACAGACTGCAACAATTATAGAAACACGACTGATTCCTATATATACAGGAACATATGTTAGAATAGTAGAAAAGTGAAGCTATTGAATGTGTTTGTGTGTTTACGATGGTGGGTAAGAGAGGGTGCGTGGGTGGGTTTGTGGGTGGGTTTTTGGGTGGGTGGGTTTTTGGGTGGGTGGGTGGGTGGGTGGGTTTTTGGGTGGGTGGATGGATGGATGGATGGATGGATGGATGGATGGATGGATGGATGGATGGATGGATGGATGGATGTGAGTGGGTGAATGTGAGAGAGTAGGTGGACAGGCAAGTGTATTGTAGTGTATGAAAATAGTGGAGACAGATGAAGAGTGCTGTGCCTCAGCCACTAAATGAACATGTGGTGGACAGGAACATCCCTCCTTGGTTCTCACACTCACTTCTTTGCCTTACCAATATCACCCCTCCTACCAACCAGTGACTAACACAAATAATGAATCTACAGTACTGATCCTTGACAATCTTTCTCTCTTACACTCACACACACTCAATCTCTGATATAATCACTTACACTAATACAGGAATGAAGGCAATGAATCAGTGAGAAATGGAGATGCATGGAGGGTGGCAGTGAAGGCACACAGGCATCAGTCTGGGCCTACTTCCTAGGCTCTCAGCCAACATCCTCCTCCCCCTCCCCATTGTGGCTTGGGCTTTCCTCATTGGCTGGATTGTTATCCACCAAATTTCCTTTCCTTTTCCTTGCCTGACAACCACACACCAGCTAACACAACATAAATAATAAATCTATAGTTCTTCACCAGTCTTTACCAAACAAGTGTGAGCTCTTCATATAAGTATACAAAATACACAAATTATGAATGCATTTCATAAAAAATTAACTAGGCTAAAAAAAAATATTTACAAGTCATCATTAATAAAAACATGTTAACTGACAAAATCCAGAATTATGGATTCTTCTTCCATTTTGTCCGATGTGACTGATAGAAAGTGACCACTCCCACATAACATTTCTCTGAAAAGCGAACCTATGCACCACTGTTTTCATAGAAATAAACCAGTCCTAAAACTTGTTTACCTTAGGTTTATACCCCCTGCATTTGTCAAGTTGTTTATAACTGTGTCAGTATGAGTCTGCAAGTCTTTCTTTATCAGGTTTCATGGACCTAGTATATACATAAAATGCTAATAAATAATTGTTGCTACCCCTTGGTATCAACAAAGTCTAGTGTTTTTTTTTTTCTAATTTACTGATTACTATCAAACTTACTCCTCCTCTCAATCCATTTAAGATCCTCCTCTTCTAAATCTGATTCTGAATCACTCACAGATGAGGAATTGGAGACTTTCCTTTTAGCTGCTTTCTTTTTTTCCTTTTTCCTCTTTTTCTTTTCCTTCTTGTGTTTCTTCTTCTTCTCCTTCTTTCTTTTCTTCCTTTTCTTTTCATTATCAGAGCTGTGAGACCCATCCTCTCTATCTCTGTTGGACACTTTGGATTTCTTCTCATCATCTGTGTTTCCTACATCAGAACTATAAAAATAGTTATTCATTATACACTATGCAAAAAACATTCAACATTTTGTATAAAATTTTATGAAACATTGGAAATGCAATGAAAAAATTAAACAAATTATTTGGACAATCAAAAGTGCCTGGTAAATGGGTATTCATTTGTATACTGTATAATCATAATTATAGGTCTAATAATAAGAACAAGATCATGTCTTCTGAAGTTAAGGAACCATTCATTTGTAAATTAATAGAAGCAAATACGGTATATTCACTTTTTGAGGGGATCAAATTTTTAAGAGCATTTTTTTTTAATATATATTTTTTAAATTAACTCTCACTGTTATTTACATACTAGATCTACTCATAATTTATAGTGCTCTCAAATTTACTGTAAGCAGCACATTTTGGCCTAGACATTTTTGTGATGATAGATTCAAAATGAATGTAAGTGTTATATAGGGTAGTTCCTATGGGTGAACAAGCAGTTTTCTTGCAATCAACTGATAGTGAAGTAACCAGGAACTGGATTGGTTCAAGTACTGGAAAAGGCATAAAACAGTCCTCAACAGGTGAAATCACTGAGTAAAGCACTCCCTGACCTTGAACTTTGTGTAATTCCTTAAGTTTTACATGAAATTTTGCATTTTTGGCATCATTACCTTTAAAAAATAAGATTCTTTATCATTTTAGAAGACCACTATTTTATTTTTTCAAAAAATGTCAATACTGAAGAGGCTATCGATATCAGGGGTGTTGACAGTGAAAGGTTATAAAGATTCGCCTTTTCGCTGTTTTCTAGTATGGAAATATTTTTTTCAAAGGTAATGACACCAAAAATAAAAAATTTGATGGGAAGCTTACAGAATTTACACAAACGTGAAGTTGGCAGTCTGAGTGCAATTGTCGCATCAGTGATATTACCCATTTTTAAGCCAATTCTATTGCACAAATGGACCAATTTCCTGGCTGTTCCACTAGGATGCCTTTTGTTCTATCAACTGAGTGCAGGAAACTGCCCATGCACCTTTCAGAACTACCCTATAAAGTGAGAAGTCAGTAATTTGGCCAATTTTACACAAAATTCAATAAATTCTAATTTAAAAGCAAAGTCTAAAATAAACACTGTGGGCATTTCAAGAACTAAAGCAACCATTTCTTTGTTCATTAGTCACATCTTAAGGCTTGTCCTATATAGCCCTCATCCTCTGTGTGATGATGAATTTAAAATAATCAGTGTTCCCTATTTCTCAGCTAATAAAATATAACAAAGAATGCTTGGTCATGGTTAAGGCCATCCCAATATTTGAAGCAGATCTATTAAAAAGCCCATAAAACAGACCAAGATAAAGGAGATTTTCTATAGGAAAATCCCCCCCCCCCCAATGCCACTTTTGGTTTGAAACCAACCAAAATCTTCTCCACTTTGCTAATACGTACAGTGGACCCTCGGCTAACGAATGCATCGCATAACTTTAAATCCGCCCAACGAAACTTTGAGCGTAAAAATTTTGGCCTGGCTAACAATAAGAAACTCGCCCAACGTGATTTGTCCTGAACCTGTCCGTCCAGGCTAAGCGCCTCAGCTGCCCTGCTGTCATTGTTTACAAGCCAGGGTGGCAGGTTTCATGCATACATTCGATACATTTTGTATTATTCCATTGTTTACAGTGCTTGTAACTGCTAAATAAGCCACCATGGGCCCAAAGAAAGCTTCTAGTGCCAACTCTGTGGTAAAAAGGGCGAGAAATACTACTGAAATACTATCATACCACGGTCAGCTGCTGCTGCACCACCATCAGCTGTTGCTGCATCACCGTCAGCTGTACTACTCGAAGATGCTGACTGTTGTTGGTGTGGCTTAACGAGAAACAATCATCGAGAAACAATTAACCCCCAGAGGGTAAGCCACCCAGGATAACCCAAGTCAATGAGTCATCGAGGACTGCCTAACTTATTTCCATTAGGGTCCTTAATCTTGTCCCCCAGGATGCGACCCACACCAGTCGACCAACACCCAGGTGAACAGGAAAAAATGCCTGGAACTAGTGCTCATATTGGTGAATTAAGGCCAGCAAAGGTCGGTTTGAGAGATTTAAGAATCGTAGTGGCATACACAGTGTGATAAGGCATGGCGAAGCTGAAGGATTCAAACCCCAACAAGGGTTCAATTGTGACAAAACAAGCCTGTTCTGGAAGAAAATGCCAAACAGGACCTACATTACTCAGGAGGAAAAGGCACTCCCAGGACACAAGCCTATGAAAGACAGGCTAACTTTCTTGTTTTGTTGTAATGCTAGTGGGGATTGCAAAGTGAAGCCTTTACTCATGTATCACTCTGAAAATCCCAGAATGTTCAAGAAAAACAGTGTCTCATCACTCATCAATACTCTTCAATAAAGGTAAGTGTCATTTTAACATTTATTTATATAGTTATTGTGCATATCTCATTGTTTTCTTTGTAGGGAAATGTATATTTCATGAAAAAAAAAAATTATTTTAACACTTTTGGCTGTCTGGAACGGATTAATTGGATTTCCATTATTTCTTATGGGGAAAATTAATTCGGCTAATGATAATTTCATCTAACAATGAGCTCTCAGGAACGGATTAATATCGTTAGCCAAGGGTCCACTGTACATGAATGGGTGTAGGTGGGTGTGAGTTGGACCTGACTACCTTGTGCTACTAGGTCTGATGCCTTGCTCATTCCTTAAGTGGAAGTGACCTGACTAGGTGGGTCATTGGGCTAATCTGGGAGGGAGGTGGACATGGACCTGCTTTGCATGGGTTAGTAAGCCTGCTGCAGTGTTCCTTCTTTCTTATGTTCTTATACATACTGACCCTGAACTTAACCTCTTAAATAATATATACAGCAACCAGCAGCTTACCAAAACTGCAAATTCTATACAGCAAACACTGCTAAAAGTTCTCTCAATAAAGGTAATTATTTAAGCATCTTCAGTTACAACACTAGATCACTAAGCAAACAATGATGACATAACAGCATTGTTTGAATCTCCAGATACTAATTTCTTGTAAAATATTAACTGAAACTTGGCTAAAACATGATTTCATTAACTTATTTAGACGACTCGAAGAGAGATGAGGTGAACCATAGAAAAGATGAAGGAAAAAAGGTGGATGGTGCACTGAGCCATCTGTGGACACAAAGAACTTTATCCATTAAGGCAAACAGGGAAATGTACCAGAATATAGTGGTACTAACACTGTTTGTATGGGTGTGAAACATGGGTTTTGAATGTTTCAGCAAGGAGAAGGCTGGAGGCAGTAGAGATGCATTTGAGGGCAATGTATGGTGTGACTATTATACAAAGAATTTGGAGCTTGAAGATTAGGTGTGGAGTTACCAGAAGTATTATTCAGAGGACTGAGGAGGGGTTGTTAGAGAGGATAGAGAAAAACAGGATGACTAAGATGGTGTACAAATCTCGGATGGAGGGGAGGAGTAGGGGGTTGTTCTAGGTATGGTTGGAGGGAAGTAGGAGCTGTCCTAGGAAAGACTGGAGTGAGTGGATAAAAAAGGTTTTGAGTGCTAGAGGCTTGAGCATCCAAAAGGCTTGTGTGAGCACGTTAGATAGGAGTAAGTGGAGGCACAAGGTTTTATGATTTAAAGTGCTGATGGAGTGCGGGCAAGGTAACTTGTGAAGGGATTCAGGGAAACCCGTTATCTGGGCTCGAGTCCTGGAGATTGGAAGTACAGTGCCTGTCCTTTGAAGAGGCGAAGACATAGCAGTTTGGAGAGCCCTTTGAAATGTGATGTTACTACCTTTCTGACAATACAGTGATTGAGTGAGCAACAGTGAAAGCATTTTCTTTGCTGAGTCACCCTACCTAGGTGGGAGACAGCCAATGTTAAAAAAAAAAAAAAAAAAAAACATTCCTGGGTATATAGTTATCCATAACCACAGACCAAGCAAAAAAGGTGGCAGTACAGCTATTTACCATGCTAGTAAATTCAATTATGTAAACACCATAAGTGCCAGTAATGAATATGGTGAATATACATTTGCGCAATTCAAAGTTAATAATACCGACTCAAAAAAATTAGTGCAATTTGCAGAATACCCCCACACAAACATACAAAGCTTTAGAGACAACCTAAGAAACATGATAATAAGCAACAACCTTAACCCTTTCAGGGTCCAGAGGCCCTCTCCTAAACTCATTCTCAGGGTTGAAAATTTTTCGGAAAAAATATTTTTCTCTTATGAAATGATAATCTTTTCCCAATCATAATGACACCAAAAGTATGAAATTTGATGGAAAACTTACAGAGTTGTACTCTTGTGAAGTTAGTGGTCGCAACGATGTTTACACATCGGTGATTTTGCCCACTTTGAGCCCTATTTTCAGCCAATTCCAGTGTACTAGTTGACAAAAATCATAACTATTTTGCTAGAACTCCATTTTTTCTATTGAATGAGTACAAGAAACCACCCATTTATCGATTTCAACTATCCAATAAAGTGGTCAGAAATTGGCAATTTTGCCAATTTCACACAAATTTCAGAAGATGCCAATTTCCAAATAGGGGCCAGAATAAACAAGACAGACATTCCCAGCACTAAAATAACATTATCTCTGTTCATCAGTCACGTCCCCAGGCCCCTCTTACATCTCTTTTGATTTCCACTTTGAATTTTTATTCTCACAAAAAAATAGATTTACTGTTATGCAGACTACTGCATTAGTGTAGAAATGGTATAAATAATATCAGCGCACTTGTGAAAGAATACTAGACTCGCCAGCTGACGTGCATTGGATGCTTGGTATGATTTGTTTACTTTTGAACTTTGGTAAAAATCGAACATTTCTGCTTTTTTGAGCTCAATTTCAATGTACTTTTCATTATGAAACCAATCAAATTCATCCCAATTTCTGTAATATGTCATCCATTCTATAAAATGAGACCAGGAAATCTAAAATACAACCATAAATACCATACGAAAATACACCTACCATCAGACTTACGACCTGCTCGACATACGACCACTCGACTTATGACAGTGTTTTGTATGCCAAATTTCTGGGAAATAAACAAGTGTTTGTGTTGTACACAGTGTTTATCCTAAACCTTACAGTATAAAATACAGTACTAACAACATAAAAAGTAAAGTAAAAAATGAAATACCAAAATAAAACAATAAAATAAAGTCATTACAAAAATGTGATGTTGATATTCAGTAGTAAGGTTCAACTTACGTCCATTTTGGCTTACGACCAGTTGGTTGGAACCAAGCTTGGTCGTAAGTCGGATGGTAGGTGTACACTGCAAAGTCCCTGTTTTAAACCAAAAACAGTTTTTTTTTTTCTCATTATGCACTATGTGCTGCAGGATTTTTTTTATACTGTGCACACTGACCACAGACCCATTCTTTCATATGTAGGCCTACCAGCTTTCTCTCACTAGATTTGAAGGCGCTAGAATTTAGGCGTACTAGTACGTCAATAACCCTGGTGCGCAAGCCATACTAGTACGTCGGAAACCCTGAAAGGGTTAATAAAAATCACCTAATAATTGCTCATGACTTCAACATAAAACCTATGCAAACTAAATAACCTAGTGTCAAATTTCCTGGGCACCATGTTTTCATGCCTCCTGATACCATTGGTCACTAAGCCCACTAGAATTACTGAAACATCCATTTCTGCCAGCATAGCAGCACCCCAAGGTACAGGAATAATCCTACAGGAAAATGGACCATTACCTCCATACTTTTCTAACAACTAACATCACAAAGTGATCACTCAAAACAAAATCAAACACTTTTCAACTTCAGAATGATGCTTCTGTTAACAAATTCACTGATGCCATTCAACATACTAATTAGGAAAGGGAGTTGAACAATAATCAGAATGCAAATTCTAAAGTAGAAAACTTTCTGAAAATTACTATCACTATGATATACATTGCCCATAAATGACAAAACAAATCAAGGCAAAATAACCCATGGCTCACACAAGGATAACTCAGATCAATCAAGAAACACAACATGGTGAAATACAGATCAATCCTTATTTCTAAGGAAACAGTGAAGAAACATTCTGCAACCCTCACAAGTATCATCAAAACTGCTATTCCACTAGATTTAACAATTCCAAAGGAGATACAAAACAAACCTGAAGAACATACTTCCAAATTGTAGGATAAAAAATCTTCAAGAAACAAACAACCCTCTCTAAAACAAATGAACCTCCCCTCCTCCTAATACTGTGAACAAACTTAGTAACTTCTTTGCTACAGAGTAAGTAATCTTGCAAACAATTTTCCTAAAGCTCAACCCAACATCAGTAGCTATTTACCATTTTTTTTTTATTAACACACTGGCCGATTCCTACCAAGGTAGGGTGGCCTGAAAAAGTCATTCTATTTTGTTCCACCCTCTTTACATGTCTAAACCACCTCAACAACCCTTCCTCAGCCCTCTGGATAATAGTTTTGGTAATCCCGCACCTCCTCGTAATTTCCAAACTAAGAATTCTCAGCATTATATTCATACCACACACATTGCCCTCAGGCATGACATCTCCACTGCCTCAAGCCTTCTCCCTGTTGCAACATTCACCACCCATGCTTCGCACCCATATAAGAGAGTTGGTATAACTACACTCTCATACATTCCCCTCTTTGCTTCAATGGACAAATTTCTTTGTCTCCACATACTCCTCAGAGCACCACTCACCTTTTTCCCCTCGCCAATTCTGATTCACCTCATCTTTCATCGACCCAACTGCTGACACGTCCACTACTAAATATCTGAATACATTCACCTCCTCCATACTCTCTCCCTCGAATCTGACATCCAATCTTTATTACCTAATTTTTTTGTTATCCTCATCACCTTACTCTTTCTTATACTCACTTTCAATTTTCTTCTTTTACATACTCTACCAAACTCATCCACCAACCTTTGCAACTTCTCTTCATAATCTCCCAAAAGCAGAGTGTTGTCAGCAAAGGGCAACTGTGACAACTCCCACTTTGTGTTAGATTCTTTATCTTTTAACCCCACACCTCTTGCCAACACCCTCACATTCACTTCTCTTACAACCCCATCTATAAATATATTGAGCAACCATGGTGACATCAAACATCCTTGTCTAAGGCCTACTTTTATTGGGAAATAATCTCTCTCTCTCTCTCCTGCATACTCTAACCTGAGCCTCACTATCCTTGTAAAAACTTTTCACTGCTTTCAATAACCTACCTCCTATTCCATATACGTACAGTGGAAACCCGCCCTACAGCGGCATCAAGTAATGGCAAATTAATCTAACAGCATTCTTTGGCGTAAAAAATGGCTCTACCAACAACGAAAAACTTGTCTAACAGCGTTCGTCCAGAACGTGTCCATGCTGTGGGAGCGTGGCCTGAGCGGGCCCATCCACTCCAAGACTCAGTGTGCCACTGTTTACAAGCTGTTGCGGTCACTTCCACGTGTACCTGCCATATATTTTGGATTATTCCAGTGCTTGTAACTGCTAAATAAGCCACCATGGGCTCCAAGAAAGCTTCTAGTGCCAAACCTGTGTTAAAAAGGGTGAGAATTATGATGAAAATGAAGAGAGAGATAATTGAAAAATAGGAAAGTGGAGTGCATATGTCTGAGTTGGAAAAGCTATACAACAAACCCCATTCAACCATCAGTACTATCTTGGTGAACAGAAAGGCAATCAAGGAAGCTGTTGTTGCAAAAGGTGCAAGTATGTTTTCAAAACGGAGACTGCAAATAATTGAAGAGGTAGAGAGACTGTTATTGGTATGGATAAACGAAAAACAATTATCAGGAGATAGTGTTTCTCAGTCTATAATTTGTGAAAATGCAAGGCAGTTGCATGATGATCTCATTAAGAAAATGCCTGAAAATAGTGACGATATTGATAAATTTAAGGCCAGCAAAGGCTGGTTTGAGAGATTTAAGAATCGCAGTGGCATACACAGTGTGGTAAGGCATGGCGAGGTTGCCAGTTCAGACAAAAATGTGGCTGAAAAATATATGAAGGACTTTAAGGAATACACAGAGACTGAAAACTTAATACCTGAACAAGTGTTTAACCCTTTGAGGGTCGACAGGCCCTCTCCGAAACTCGTTTTCAGGGTCGGCCAAATTTCAAAAAAAAAAAAAATTATTTTTTCTTATGAAAAAATAGTTTTTTTTTCTAAACATTATAGGATAAACAAAAAAATTTTACCATCAATACTTACGGAGATATGGATGCATGAAGTTTGCAGAAAATGAGCCGCGTATGGCAACAGCGGCGACTGCCGCTCACCCGGTAAACTTTGATTTACTTGTATTTGAAGGTTTGTTGTTTTTTTCACTATTTTATTTTTTCACATAACTTATGTGGCCTATGAGACCAAAGTAAGGTGCAATGTACATATATACACTCGTTGTATACAACACAATAAGCACACAAACATAATTATCAATATATTGTTTACAAAACTTGTTTACAAAAACAAACAATACAAAACATTGTTTATTATTATTGTTCTATAATATATATACCAATATACAGTCACTGAACATATTCCTATTAGTTCTGCAGCTTGTGGAACTCTGAAACATGGTGTCATACACAATGGTGTTTTATCTTTCTCCCTCATTCTAACTCTTTCAATCTGTCTCTCTCTTTCTATCTGTCTGTCTATCTCTGTCTCACAGGTAAACATAAATACAAGTATACATAGTATAAATTACCTAGGATAACCCAAGAAATCCAGACAAAGTGCTATACTCTGCTTGAAGATGTGAGTAAAAGTGATGACACAGTCTTGTGGCTCTCTGAGACAGAGAGCTAGACGGATAGACAGATAGACAGGGAGCTTGACAGACAGACAAATAGACAGACAGAAATGTTAGTGTACCAGTACCAGTGTACTAGTGTTCCACCCTCCTCCTCCTCTTCTTCCTCTTCCCCCTACTCTTCCTCCTCTTCCCCCTACTCTTCCTCATACTCTTCCTCTTCCTCCTCCTCCTACTCTTCCTCTTCCTCCTCTTCCTCCTCCTCCTCTTCTTCCTCTTCCTCCTACTTTTCCTCCTCCTCCTCTTCCTCTTCCTCCTCTTCCCCCTAATCTTCCTCCTACTATTCCTCTTCCTCCTCCTCTTCCTCTTATTCCTCTTCCTCCTACTCTTCCTCCTCCTCCTCTTCTTCCTCTTCCCCCTACTCTTCCTCCTTCTCCTTGTCCTCCTAGTCCATAGTGTAAATTACAAGGAGTCGGCAGCTGTCAAAGTGACATATTGGCTCATTACTCTTTCCCCCTCCGGCCTGTCAAAACAATGGGGTCGGATGCTGCTTCCCCTCCTCCATTCTATCTAATTATCTTTCTCCCTCATTCTATCTGTCTGTCTATCTCTGTCTCACAGGTACACATAAATACAAGTATACATAGTATAAATTACCTAGGATAACCCAAGAAACCCAGACAAAGTGCTATACTCTGCTTGAAGATGTGAGTAAAAGTGATGACGCAGTCTTGTGGCTCTCTGAGACAGAGAGCTAGATGGATAGACAGGGAGCTTGACAGACAGGCAAATAGACAGACAGAAATGTTAGTATACCAGCAAAAACAAAGGGAGGGCAATGTTCATCTCATCTTTTGGCATCAGCTCTACCCTCATTTACCCTCATCAAACGTCAGCACTTATCAGATGTTATCTCCCCTTATCTTGTTACTGTCATGGGTGAACATTTATTATTACATATTATTATTATTACCTATTATTATTATTATGTATTATTATTATTATGTATTATTATTATTATGTATTATTATTATTATGTATTATTATTATGTATTATTATTATGTATTATTGTTAACATTACGTATTCTTCTTCTTCCTCCTCCTCCTCCTCCTCTTCTTCCTCCTCCTCCTCCTCTTCTTCTTCCTCCTCCTCCTCCTCCTCCTCTGCCTCCTCCTCCTCTTGCCTCCTCCTCCTCTTGCCTCCTCCTCCTCTTGCCTCCTCCTCCTCTTGCCTCCTCCTCCTCTGCCTCCTCCTCCTCTGCCTCCTCCTCCTCTGCCTCCTCCTCCTCCTCCATTCTTGGAACAAGTTTGAAGAGCTTGTAGTTCATAATCACTATCATTATCATCACCAATGCTCACATCTGAGTCTGGGATTTTGGAAAATAGGAGTTTCCTCTTTGATTCTGGTACAACTGAACGACGGCCCAGCACCAGAGGTGGAAGGCTGTGGGTTGTCTGGGTTTTCCTCACTATTACCCATATTATGGTCATTAGTTTTGGTCAAAACCTCACCAGAACCTTGAAACTCATCTTCACTGTCACTTCCATCTGTATTAGAACTGTCACTGGGGAACAAAAGTGTCCCAATTCGCCGAGGAGTGAGGAACTTCTTACCGCAGGGCACGGTGGAAATTGTGTACTATGATGGCATTCCCACAATGCACCACTGGGTCCCAGATTTTTTTCCTACTGCGCACACCCACCACACAGACCCATTCTCTCACATCTAGGCTTATCAGCCTTTTCCTGCGAGATTTGAGGCCGCTAGAATTTATGCGTACTAGTACGTCAAAAACCCCTATGCGTAAGACGTACTAGTACGACCAAAACCCTCAAAGGGTTAACTGTGACAAAACAGGCCTGTTTTGGAAGAAAAGCCAAACAGGACCTACATTACTCAGGAGGAAAAGGCACTCCCAGGACACAGGCCTATAAAACAGGCTGACATTAATGTTGTGTAGTAATGCTAGTGGTGATTGCAAAGTGAAGCCTTTATTGGTGTATCAAACTCCCAGTGTTCAAGAAAAACAATATCGTCAAGGGTAATTTGTGTGTGCTGTGGAGATCAAACAGTAAGGCATGGGTCACTAGGGAATTTTTCTTGGACTGGTTTTATGGTGTGTTTGGCCCCACTGTGACAAAATACCTCCAGGAAGAGAAATTGTCACTCAAGTGCCTCCTGGTAATAGACAATGCTCCTGCTCATCCTCACAACTTGCAAGACGAAATTGTAGTGGAGTTTGGTTTTGTTAAAGTTAAGTTTTTGCCTCCTAATACAACTCCTCTCCTCCAGCCAATGGACCAGCAGGTCA
Organism: Cherax quadricarinatus; assembly: GCF_038502225.1. NCBI lineage: Eukaryota > Metazoa > Arthropoda > Malacostraca > Decapoda > Parastacidae > Cherax > Cherax quadricarinatus. Next base: position 25,776,529 of record NC_091295.1, on the reverse strand, counting down.
TTTCAAACTTTAAAAAACTCTACACAAAAGCAGTGTTTCAAAAGTGCTTTGAAGTGACCTCAAGACACTCAACTGACCCTAAGAGAGTTTTGGAAAGATCCCTCCCAAGCCTTACCTTATAGGTAAGGCTTGGGAGGGAGTGACTACCAGGACTTTGAGCTCTGCTTGGAGGAAACTGTGGCCAGAATGTGTAGAACAGAGGGATTTTGAAGGGTTTGGGGCTAACCCTCAGGAGGCTATGCCAGTAGTGGAAGCTATTGTGTCATTGGGGAAGTCCTTGGGGTTGGAGGTTTGTGACGAGGATGTGGAAGAGTTGGTGCAGAACGACGAGGAAGAACTAACCACTGCAGACCTGCAAGAGCTTCAGGTGCAACAGTAACAGATCACACCTCAGGAATGTTCTTCAGAGCAGGATGAAGAGAGATGGAGGAAGATGACTTCATCAAGGATTAGGGAAATGTGTTCAATGTTTACAAAGGGGCATGCATTTATCGATGAATTTTATCCTGTCACAGAAATTGCAAGCTGCATTGGCAACATGTACAATGACACTCTTGTGTCCCATTTTAGGGAAATCCTAAGGGCACATGAGAAACAGAGCTCTCTGGACAGTTATGTGCAACAGGGGTCCAGTGACTCTCCAGCTGGTCCTTTTTTTTTTATTATTATCACACTGGCCGATTCCCACCAAGGCAGGGTGGCCCGAAAAAGAAAAACTTTCACCATCATTCACTCCATCACTGTCTTGCCAGAAGGGTGCTTTACACTACAGTTTTTAAACTGCAACATTAACACCCCTCCTTCAGAGTGCAGGCACTGTACTTCCCATCTCCAGGACTCAAGTCCGGCCTGCTGGTTTCCCTGAACCCCTTCATAAATGTTACTTTGCTCACACTCCAACAGCACGTCAAGTATTAAAAACCATTTGTCTCCATTCACTCCTATCAAACACGCTCACGCATGCCTGCTGGAAGTCCAAGCCCCTCGCACACAAAACATCCTTTACCCCCTCCCTCCAACCTTTCCTAGGCCGACCCCTACCCCGCCTTCCTTCCACTACAGACTGATACACTCTTGAAGTCACTCTGTTTCGCTCCATTCTCTCTACATGTCCGAACCACCTCAACAACCCTTCCTCAGCCCTCTGGACAACAGTTTTGGTAATCCCGCACCTCCTCCTAACTTCCAAACTACGAATTCTCTGCATTATATTCACACCACACATTGCCCTCAGACATGACATCTCCACTGCCTCCAGCCTTCTCCTTGCTGACACATTCATCACCCATGCTTCACACCCACATAAGAGCGTTGGTAAAACTATACTCTCATACATTCCCCTCTTTGCCTCCAAGGACAAAGTTATTTGTCTCCAGAGACTCCTAAGTGCACCACTCACCCTTTTCCCCTTATCAATTCTATGATTCACCTCATCTTTCATAGACCCATCCACTGACACGTCCACTCCCAAATATCTGAATACATTCACCTCCTCCATACTCTCTCCCTCCAATCTGATATCCAATCTTTCATCACCTAATCTTTTTGTTATCCTCATAACCTTACTCTTTCCTGTATTCACTTTTAATTTTCTTCTTTTGCACACCCTACCAAATTCATCCACCAATCTCTGCAACTTCTCTTCAGAATCTCCCAAGAGCACAGTGTCATCAGCAAAGAGCAACTGTGACAACTCCCACTTTGTGTGTGATTCTTCATCTTTTAACTCCACGCCTCTTGCCAAGACCCTCGCATTTACTTCTCTTACAACCCCATCTATAAATATATTAAACAACCACAGTAACATCACACATCCTTGTCTAAGGCCTACTTTTACTGGGAAATAATTTCCCTCTTTCCTACATACTCTAACTTGAGCCTCACTATCCTCTTAAAAACTCTTCACTGCTTTCAGTAACCTACCTCCTACACCATACACCTGCAACATCTGCCACATTGCCCCCCTATCCACCCTGTCATATGCCTTTTCCAAATCCATAAATGCCACAAAGACCTCTTTAGCCTTATCTAAATACTGTTCACTTATATGTTTCACTGTAAACACCTGGTCCACACACCCCCTACCTTTCCTAAAGCCTCCTTGTTCATCTGCTATCCTATTCTCTGTCTTACTCTTAATTCTTTCAATAATAACTCTACCATACACTTTACCAGGTATACTCAACAGACTTATCCCCCCTATAATTTTTGCACTCTCTTTTGTCCCCTTTGCCTTTATACAAAGGAACTATGCATGCTCTTGCCAATCCCTAGGTACCTTACCCTCTTCCATTCATTTATTAAATAATTGCACCAACCACTCCAAAACTATATCCCCACCTGCTTTTAACATTTTTATTTTTATCCCATCAATCCCGGCTGCCTTACACCCTTTCATTTTACCTACTGCCTCACGAACTTCCCCCACACTCACAACTGGCTCTTCCTCACTCCTACAAGATGTTATTCCTCCTTGCCCTATACACGAAATCACAGCTTCCCTATTCCCTCCATCTTCCCAATACCTCTAACTCTCTATTTAATAACTCTCCTCTCCTATTTTAAACTGACAAATCCATTTGTTCTCTAGGCTTCCTTAACTTGTTAATCTCACTCCAAAACTTTTTCTTATTTTCAACAAAATTTGTTGATAACATCTCACCCACTCTCTCATTTGCTCTCTTTTTACATTGCTTCACCACTCTCTTAACCTCTCTCTTTTTCTCCATATACTCTTCCCTCCTTGCATCACTTCTACTTTGTAAAAA